>NC_092225.1:75530934-75895934 GCF_036320965.1 Panulirus ornatus | reverse complement strand
CATGTAAAGGCAATCCCTGGGTGGGATGATAGAGCGCGTAGTATGTGAAGAATAAGATCGAGGGAAGAGTAGACATGTTGCTGGAAGATTTGTGGCAGTGTCGCTAATATGACGGTCCCCAGTTATGGTAATCCTACTTCCGGAAGGTACTCCCCTACAGGAAGGCCACTGCACTTTGGGGGGTGGAGGGAGGGGATCGTTCAAGTAAGTGTTGGATCAGCCAGGTTGCTGTAGTTAGATAAGTACAGAGCCTCACCATCCAACATTCTGGTACACAAGACTTTACGCGAAGACGCTTGGTTGCCAGCTGGGCTGTGTGGGTGGAGGATGGCTCCTGAAACTAACATTAATTGTACGAAGAGTAAGGTATGGCGGCCGTTCTCTTACAATGTCGTACATTAAACGCTATAGGGGTTATGCATACTTTGCCTGGGAGCGCTGCTCGTCATAGATATGCACATGAATGTTCATATGAATATATAAGAGGAAAGCCGTCCAGCTTACATAAGGGATATGCATCCTGTGAGCCTCAGGGTGCCTGCTGTTCAGGGATGTTGACACAGTGAGTCAGGGGTCCGCTGTTCAGGGATGTACCCATGGTGAGTGAGTGAGGGGTGCTGTTCTGGGGTGGACATACAGTGATTGAAGGGTGGGGGGTGCTGTTCTGGGGTGGACATACAGCGAATGAAAGTGGGGTGGGTAGATACTGTTCAGGGACACAACATCCTACTGGTAGGACAGAGAGTTGGAAGAATTTGACTTCCTCTGAAATTCAAATCCCAAGGTGCCATATGCACAAAAATGCGCCTAAAAACGTCTGGTGCCCAAGATTCTTCAACAGCTTGCCATCTATCATCACAAATAACATAGGATGCATAGTAGTCAAGTTTTGAGACGACTCCATTAGACAAGTACGTACAGAGTGCACCAGACCAGCTTGGCTGCGGCTTCCTCGACCAACGACCCAGTCCAACAGCCTGAGCCCAACCCGGGCTGTGGGGTAAGGAAAGCCCCGAAGAATTCACCAGGTATTCACATAAGTATTCCGTCTTCAGGGATATGGGGCCTTGCTGCAGAGATATGCCCACATTTCAGAGATAGTCGCACATTAGGAGAGGGGGCTGCTGGTCAGGGATATGCCAGTTATAAGGGAGGAGTTCGGTCCCCAAGTATAAACAGACATTATGGTGGACGGGAAGTAGTTGGTACGTTTTACGTATATAAATTCAATCTTATTATGTCAGAAGACATGGTGGGTCTTGATGCGAGGCGCCCTTAGCGAGATGTGTGGGATAATGTCTGCCGCATGACGATGGCCCAGGAGGTATGTGTGGGTGTTTAGTCTTCTCAAGGCCAGGCGAGATTTATTGACACAGTTTATTGCTAGCGAGAGAATGGTACAATTACTGAGATCATGTCGCATGTAGTGTGTGTGTGTGTGTGTCATGGAGGTGCGTGAAGCGCGGGTAGACACGGCTGGAGGTAGTGGAGGGGTGACGTGTATGTGCTGGAAGGTTGTATTAAAAATTGAGCACTGTGTTGGTGTCAGGTGTAGGGCGGGCGGGCGGCCGCTGGGTGGTGCTGGTCGTCGTACACTTAGCCAAGGTGTGACGGCCTCACGACCACGTATCATCGACACCTGCGCCTGTCTACCCCAGCCGCCGTAGGTAGCTGGTCCTTATATAATGTTCCTAAGTAGTAACTGTGGCACTCGTGGCGTGACTTGGATGTTTCTCAGGTGGCCCCCCCGGCACGTGACTTCTCACCTGCGCAGCGCATGGATCTCCCTCCTACTTACGCAACTCTCCACTAACCTGAAGATGCTTTATTCTGTCGGGGCCACAGAGTTGCTTGTTGTGAAGTTGCTTACTGATGACGTGTGAGGTGTTCTGTAGAGGATAGACCAGCGGAAGGTTGTTGAAGGGTTGACTGTATGGGCAGAGCTAGGGTGGTGGTGGTGTTGGACGATGGTGTGACGCAGAAGCCTTACGTCAGAAGTTACGTCACGTCTGGGACCATGCCAGTCTCTCTCATTATGGCTGGCCATGAGATTATTATTACTGTTATTGTTATTATTATTATTATTATTATTATTATTATTATTATTATTATTTATTATTATTGTTGTTGTTGTTGTTGTTGTTATTATTATTATTATTATTATTATTATTATTATTATTATTATTATCCCAGGTGTTGTTGTTCATGTTTATGTTTTGCTAAAGTTACTTATCCGTTAGCGGGACGATAATTATCTATGACAGTTTTATCATAAAATAATTATATGCATATTATTGAATTTTTCCAGACATATTACATCGGTAGAGGAATGTATGTTTTGATAAATGTAGATGAAAGGTTGTCAGTCACAGATGTCATGATGGCCGGTGATGCCGCAGCCGGGCACGTGCCTGCTGCCAGTTTGTCCCACTCATATTCTCGTACGTCTCTCAAGGTGATGATGGACGCCTTGAATCTCGTCTCCACACTCCATCATGATTCCTTACTCTCTTTATTATCATTATTGTTGTATTAGTATTATTATTAATATCACTTATTATTATTATTATTATTATTATTATTATTATTATTATTATTATTATTAGTCTTTGGTTATTATTTTCGATATAATTTATTTCGTTGCCACATTGTACACAGTAATTTAATGTTGTGTTTTCTGTTCGTGGCTGAGTGTTGGACTTGTTGTTGTTACCAGTAGATGATTATGGTATTCTCCATACCGTCTTACCGATCGTAGGAGATATTTATCATCAAAGACTCAGACAAGTTTCCTTAGACACATCTATAATATAAAGCAAGGGAGGGCAGGGCTGATCCTTGATCTAGAATAACTTAGTTTCTAATACATGTTGACGGAGGTGTGACAGACGTGTGCGCGACACTGTTCTCATAGACTGTCTCCGATGATGCTTTCCCGTTAGTGTTCTCATGCGTCGTGGTCAGTAAGGCAGTGCACTGCCCGTGCCAGCCTGACGACTAGTGTATCTAACAAAACCGAACTTTCTGATTCTTGTGTAAGTTGATATAGATATTTGGACTACTGTGTATGGTGAATGTATTGTGTTGGTTATAGATATTTGGACTACTGTGTATGGTGAATGTATTGTGTTGGTTATAGATATTTGGACTACTGTGTATGGTGAATGTATTGTGTGTGTTATAGATTAGTTGATCGTCATGCTGTACTATGCTGTCCAGCCTTAGATTATCATCATGCTGTAGTAAGTTGTTCAGCCTTAGATTATCATGCAGTATGCTGTCCAGCCTTAGATTATCGTCGTGCAGTATGCTGTCCAGCCTTAGGTTTCATTATGCCGTAGTATGCTGACCAGCCTTAGGTTGTCATCATGCTGTAGTATGCTGTGCAGCCTTTGATTATCATCATGCTGCAGTATGCTGTCCAGCCTTAGATTATCGTCATGTTGTAGTATGCTGTCCAGCCTTAGGTTATCATCATGCTGTAGTATCCTGTCCAGCCTTAGGTTATCATCATGATGTAGTATGCTGACCAGCCTTTGATTATCATCATGCTGCAGTATGCTGTCCAGCCCTAGATTATCGTCATGTTGCAATATGCTGTCCAGCCTTAGATTATCATCATGCTGTAGTATGCTGTCCAGCCTTAGGTTATCATCATGATGTAGTATGCTGTCCAGCCTTAGACTCTCATCATGCTGTAGTATGCTGTCCAGCCTTAGATTATCGTCATGCTGTAGTATGCTGTTCAGCCTTAGATTATTATGCAGTATGCTGTCCTGCCTTAGATTATCGTCATACAGTATGCTTTCCAGCCTTAGATTACATTATGCCGTAGTATGCTGACCAGTCGTAGATTACCATCATGCTGTAGTTGCTGTCCAGCCTTTGATTATTATCATGCAGTATGCTGTCCAGCCTTAGATTATCATGCTGTAGTATGCTGCTCAGCCTTAGATTATCATCATGCTGCAGTATGCTGTCCAGCCTTAGATTATCGTCATGTTGCAGTATACTGTCCAGCGTTAGATTATGATCATGTTGTAGTATGCTGTTCAGCCTTAGGTTATCATCATGCTGTAGTATGCTGTCCAGCCTTAGATTATCATCATGCTGCAGTATGTTGTCCAGCCTTAGATTATCGTCATGTTGCAGTATACTGTCCAGCGTTAGATTATCATCATGTTGTAGTATGCTGTCCAGCCTTAGATTATCATCATGCCGCAGTATGCTGTCCAGCCTTAGATTATCATCATGCTGTAGTATGCTGTTTAGCCTTAGATTATCGTCATGTTGCAGTATACTGTCCAGCCTTAGATTATCATCATGCTGCAGTATGCTGTCCTGCCTTAGATTATCAAGCTGCAGTATGCTGTCCAGCCTTAGATTATCATCATGCTGCAGTATGCTGTTTAGCCTTAGATTATCATCATGCTGCAGTATGCTGTCCGGCCTTAGATTATCGTCATGTTGCAGTTTGATGTCCAGCCTTAGATTATCATCATGCTGCAGTATGCTGTCCGGCCTTAGATTATCGTCATGCTGCAGTATGCTGTCCAGCCTTAGATTATCATCATGCTGTAGTATGCTGTCCAGCCTTGGATTATCGTCATGTTGTAGTATGCGCTGCGTATCATTGTGTGGGATGCATTGCAAAACGTTTGTTTGCTGTACTGTTTAATTGTGTCCAGATGGTAAACATGATACTGAGAGTCATGCGTGATAAACAGTATCGCCTTCAGTTATCACCATCATTGTTCTCATCATAATGATTGTGACAGTAGGTTGTGGTTGGACTAAATACCAAACGGAAGATTACAGGCAGTACCATGTACCACACGGAAGGTTATAGGAGGGACCAGGTACCACACGGGAGGTTGTAAGGTGTGCCAGGTACCACACGGAAGGTTATGAGGACGTACCAGGTACCTAATGGACGGTTTGAGGGCAGACCAGGTTCCACACAGGTTACAGAACCGGACCAAGTACCACACTTGTTTTTAACGTTAGAGGCTTCAGTCAAAGTCAACTTCAAGGCCGAGCCTTAATTGGTATATAGAGAGGTTAATGAGAGGGAAGATGAAGAAACAAGGGAAAGTATGTACGAACTTTGGAGGAAATGAAAACAAAGCTGTCTTTTGAAATGTGCCAGATCATAGTTAACGGGAAAGACATGAGAGGGGAGAGTCCCAAAAGTTCGAGGTGTAGGGAGAGAAACAATTATCAAAACGGCCCACCCTTGAGTTTGCCATCGGCCACACAGTAATCATGTGACGCAGCAGCTTGTCGAGTGTTTTGCAGCACACAAGCAGCCAGCTCTCGTGATGAAAAACAAAAGTAATACCGACACAGGAGGGAAAGTGAACTTATATTGCGGCGTAGAGCAAGTGGGTCAAGTTTTGAAGTTAGCCTGGGACAGGTTATAAGTCGGACCGCTTTTGACTCCATTCTGTCAAGTAAGGATGCAGAGCTAGCACCACCTTAGATGTGAGAGCAATACTCCATACAAGGACGGATCAATCCTTCGTAAAAACGGGGCAACTGTGCACAGGAAAAGAAATTTCGACATCTAAACTGGACTCTCAGTTTCTACAGACCGGTCTTACTGACAAGTGTAGTCAGTAAAATTCGAGAATAGATCATTTTGAGAGTATGTGGATAACTCTCCACAGAGTTGAAATTATCCAAGTGAGGCACAAGACGGTTCTAGGGAAAGTAGGCCATGTGTCACAAAATTCTTAGATCTCTACGAAATAGTGATCTGTCGTAGACAGATTAGACAGATGGGAAGGCTGGGTGGATTGTTTGTATCTGGACTGCCAGAAAGCTTATGACACAGTGCCATGTGATAAGTTGATAGGAAGCTGGATCACCAGGAAATGATAAGTGGGGAAACTCCTTCAGTGGATATATTATCTCAGTGGAAGGGAGCAGAGGACGCATGTCAGAGGAGCCCTCTCCATGTTGGGTCGAGGTGACCAGTGGAAGAGTGCAGCATGGCTCACTTCTGGGAACTTTACTCCTCATGATCTGTGAAAGTGACCTGCCTAAAGGTGTGGACTCTTACCTGAATATGTTTGCAGATGATGCACGTCTTGAGGTAAGTGAGGAGGATTACGTCAGCTTACAAGGTGACCTAAACGGTCTTCAGAGTTGACCTGTTCCATGGCTGATCAGATTCATTCCCAACAAATGTAATGGGGATGGGACAGAGCCATAGCAGACATCACTATGGTTGTTATCTACCAGGTAATAAGCATCAAGATTATGTATGTGAGAAGGACTTGGGGTTACACATAGTCCCTAACCTGTCGCCAGAGTCCCATAGTAGTAGAAGAGTTAAGGAGACAGAGCTGTTCGGTGGCAAATATCAGAATAGCTTTCAGGGAAATATTCAGCAAGCTGTTCATATCCTACTTAAGGCCAGAACTAGAATATGCATCGCAAGATTGGTCACCGTACCTAGAGAAGCACAAAGAACTAACAGAGAAGGTCCAGAGGAGGGTAACAAAGTCGGTACCAAAATGGAGAGCTAAATTACAATTCTAATTGCCCACCTTGGAGGAGAGGAGTGAGGCGAGACCCGATCTCAACCCTTAAGTTTTTTAAAGACATCTACGACGTGGACAGTGAACAGTTTTTCGAGAAATGTAGGGAGAGAAAACCAGAGGACATACATGAAATAAAGTAAGAAAGTCATAAAAACGAGATCAAGAAATACTTTAATAGCATAAGAGTGGTGGATGAATGGAACACAATGACTGAGGACATGGTTAACACAGCTTTCGTAGATTTAAGTTGTTATGATTGTTGAGAATGTTCAAGAGATGGGGACCAACGAGCATGAGACTCTCTCCCTGTACGGTACAAATAGGTAATTACTACTAACACACACACACACACACACACACACACACACACACACACACACACATCTCAGCCAAAGCAGATACCCATTAAATCAATCAGCCCCCGAGCGGAGGATGAACAGCTGGGTTGACTTTGGGCTGACAGTCGTGTTCAGAATTCGATCCCGGGTGAGTCTGTGCTTCAGCGACAATAACTGCTACACCGTGAAAGCCCCACGTGTGTGTGTGTGTGTGTGTGTGTGTGTGTGGTGTGCCCTAATTTCATAAGGCCGTGGCCTGCGTTATCCTTGGACTCGTGTTTACTTAGGCCATTGTTGAACTAAGTTGTTTCCTCTGTCACGTGCCCGCCCCCTGCTTGTGCTTGGCCCGGCGCTGGTGTAGGAGTGGATGGTTGGTGTGGAGATGGTGCGGTGCCACTGTACTCAGCTGGTATATAATGGTCAAGTGTGGGGAGGAGGTAGTGGGAAGTGTGAGGCGCCTGGCGGGAACTCATGGATACGGGTGGTAGTAGAGGTGGCGGCCGTTGACTGTGGTGGTAGTAATGTTAGGTTGTGGGTAGTAGTGGTTGTGTCTGTGGTTATGTCGGTGGAGGAGGATGGTAGTGACTGTGGTGGAGGAGCAAGACTTGGGGGTCACCGGTGAGGGAGGTGGGCCCGGGCAGGTGTATGTCCGCCGGGAGAGGGCTTCACCTTGTGTTAGTGTTGACCGTTTTTTGTGGGAGATCCTTGTCACTAGATGCACTTGGCCCACTGAGGCTTGTGTCTGACATGCCATGAACACGGCTCCCGTTCCCTACTCAAGGACTGACACTCATTCATTGAAACACGTTCCTTCACCCGTCATGCGATGTGCTGCAGTAGTCGTGCATGTTGGGGGAGGAAGCGGACGGGTTCATCTGGTGGTTCTTGAGGTGGAGGAGACGTCATGTGTGGTGGTAATGGCCTCAAGCATTGTACCTCCGCTCCCAGCCTGGCCCCATCACCTCTCTGTAAACAGCCTGGGGCGGCCTTAATGCCTTTCCAGTATCTGCCGGTCGGGGTAAACAGCAGGGAATAACCCAGCCATGGCAGGCCTCTGATCAAGTGAGAGATGTTCGAACATACGCGACTTTTTCTGAGTTAATATGAATTATTTTACCACAACCCGTGTCTGGCTGGGCTGGTGTATGTGCCAGTCATTAATTCAACAGTGTGTGTCGGCTGGTGGTGAACGTGAGGGTCGGTGCGCAGTTCCTGGCCAGTTTACAGTCACTCTCCGTCCGTGGCGGTGCGTGGTCCTGTACGTACAGCAGCTCGCTACCTTCTGGATGTTGGCTCATGTTGGGCTTGTTACCTGCACCACACCAGTGGTTGGCCTCACCTGCACGCCCGCCACCCTCCCAGCACCCCCGCCTTACCGCTATCTCCTTATCTCCCGGTGGGTTCTGTCGTGCAGCTTCTCACCTCGAGATAAGAACGAAATTGGAAGAAAATGAACGTTCAGTCTGCGCCGTCACATATGTAATTTGTGGTTTGGTTGTGTCATGAGAAACGGTAAAGTTAGGGGGGTTGTCGGCGAGGAGGTGTGTCGGTGGGAACCGTAACATTAACGGTATATGGCTGGAAGAGGTTGTCGGTGCATTGTGGGTGTCCGGAGCAGCAGCAGCAGCAGCGGTGGTGGTGGTGGCAGTGGGTACAGTTGTCACGCCTGCCCTCTCCTGCCGCTGCCAGTACCTGACGTGCCGCCACGCCGCCACCATCACCTTCTCCGCACACCTGTTGATTCTCGGCCTCAGAGCCGTCCACCACATCCCGCATCTTACGTGTGTTTAACCCCCTGAGCTGGGAAGTGTATGAGCTGCTCCTGGTGCCGTAGAAATGCTGTGGAAGTGAATAGCAGAAAATATTAATGAAAGAAGCTAATACACGGTGGATTTGATTGGAACACCCTGCTTATTGGTTTGATGTGGGTGAGGGAATATCCCTGGTGAAGATAGTGGTGGTATGATATTGGTAATTGGTGCCACCAGTTGACTTGAAGCTTCTGCTGAAGAGAAAGGGTGACGCTGCCCCACAGAAGCGGCGCTGCCATAGTTTAGTCTTGAAATATTGTCAGAATGATTGTGAATTAAGCTGTATATTGTGAAGATCGTTCTGAAATATACGTGAACTGTACTGACGAATATTTTGGAGCGCTTGACGGGAGATTAGTAGCAGAAAACCGTCCGTGGAATGTACAGTGAGGGAAGCTGTATGCATGTAACACATGCATGATATTTATGCTTCCAGCCTCATTGGAAGCCTGTGGAAGATGAATGGAGTTTGTCTGTTTAACTTACTGTTGGGAGGAGGTTTACCTGGCCAAGCATCAGTTGCAGTGGTGAGAGACTGTAGCGGGTGGAGCTGGTGGCAGAAGATCAGCTGAAGGCGTGTCATGGCTGTTCTTCTGGTGTGTAGGTGAGGCGAGTAACGGCAGAGACTGGAGGGAGTGTACATGGTCACTCTAGTGGGAGGAGGGTGTGTGCTGGAGTGGTGTTTGCTCGCTCGCCCAGGATGGGCACAGGACCCTCACATGACAGCGTGGGGGGCAGCCGCCAGCCACACCCCCAGCGTACCCCCAGCCTGTACAGCAGCTCGGCTACGGGGGAGGGGGAGACTGGCGAGCCAGCCTCGGTCCTCTGCTGCGGTTGTGTCCCGGCCAGGACCTGCCCCACCACCACATCCTCATGGGCCGCACCCTCGCCAGGCTACCAGCCGCTCACCAAAGTCCCGGACTCTGCCACTAGGAACACGCCCACACCTCCCGCCACAAGACGCAGCCCCCGTCACTGGCGCACATTCAAACGGTACTCCTCAGTGATGTTGCTACTACTACTGTCTCCTACACCACCACACGTCACACGAGTTGGTCAGGCCCTACGGGTTATATATTGCTGGGTATTTTGACTCCAATGTAATTTTGGCTACGCCTGGAAATCAGGTGGTCTTGCTGTTGGAAAACATTTCATCTGCTTTTACTTTACTTACGCACAGGTGATTGTATGGCATTGACTTACTGTCCTTAAATGGTGTTGCGGGAGTGTGTGCAGGCAAGGAGCTGGCTGGAGAAAGTGCACTTTGGCACCGTCGGCCCCGCCGGCAGGAGCGGTGACGCACTGACCTCTTACCTGTGTGACGTCATGGTCGGGGCCCAGTCCCTATTGGGTGGGGGGTCGGGGGGGGGGGGGGTCGGTACACGTCTCCACGATGACGCATCGCACCTGAGTCCTCACAACGTGGACCATTCCCACTTCCTCAAGTCTTAACACCACATCCAAGAGTCGAAGTACTGTCTTGCTCCTGGGTCGTACCGTCGTGCTAAGAGGATTGACAACAGCTGATCACACACACACACACACACACACACACACACACACAGCAGTACACTATACGTCACCAAGTTGTCAGGAGGTGGTATTGGAACAGCCAGGTTTAATGTTAGTTTAAACTTTGTGGTAACCTTGGCGGGAAGTTTTAGAGCGTGGTAGCTGCCCGCGGGGAGTTGGAAGGGTAGAGGTCAGTGTTGGAATGTGTTGCTAGTGTTACTATGTTGGTGTTGAGTGGTCTGTGTTGTACAGGTGGGGAGGGTGGGTCACCAGGCTAGAGGGACTCAAAGACAGTTAAGTTGCAGTGACCAGGCTGTCCCTAGCCGGCGTCCTCTTGTGTCTGTACCAACATCCACGGCGTCACATGGCGTCCACCAGCATGATATTGGTCCTGGGGAAGCGGTGCGCCTACCTCACCAGCCACCAGCCCTAAGGAGGTGGTAAGCCTGCCCTACCGATACAGTCCTGGGGAGGCGCTACGCCTACCTAACTAGTCCTGGGAAGGTGGTTCGCTCCCCGTACCAGTCCTGGATTGATTTGTGCCGGTGTCCCCGACAAATTTATTGTGCACATCATGCTCATCCTGTGAGCGGTGGAGGTGCTACATCTACATATCAGTCCTGGGGAAGTGGTATGATTACCGCACCAGTACTGGGGAGGCGGTACTTCCACCCTACCAGCCCTGGAGAGGTGGAACGCCCACCGCAGCAGTCCAGGAGTGACGACACGCCTCCCATGCTAACCCTGGGGAATGGTACGCATACCGTCCCAGTCCTGGGGAGGTGCTACGACTACCATACTAATCCTGGGGAGGTGTTATCCCTACCATACTAGTCCGGGGGAGGCGATACGCCTACCTTATCAGTCTTGGGGAGGCGGTGCGTTTACCATGCTAGTCCAGGGGAAGGCTGTACGACCACAGCACCAAATCTAGGGAGGTGGTACGCCTGCTGTATCAGTCCAGGGGAAGGCAGTGCGCCCACTGCCCCTGCTCTGGGGGAGGCAGTAGGCTTACACCTCTGACCATGAAGACAGTTGATCGTGCTGGTAGACAATATTGCAAGTACGTTATCCGTCAGGAAAAAGGCTCCTGTATTCAAAAGAAGTGCGATAATCTCTCCTCGTCATCCACTGATTGGTCTTCGGGTCTTTAGCTAAGGGCATCTTACAACTTTTGTCACTCTACCTTTCCTTCACCCTTCTCCTCTGACAGTTCTATAGCTGTCTTTCCCATAGACAAAGTATCTTTGGTTCCCGTTTCTCTAACTCCACCTTGGAAGATTCTAACAGTCCTTTACCCCCTGGTGCTCCTCTTACTAATCCTATGCCTCTCCTTAACCTTTTTCGGTCTGTCTGAAATGCTTTTCTCTCTCTGGACACAGGCAAGGCTTGTGGTCCAGATGGCATCCATCTCCCTGTACTGAAGGTGCACGTGAGCTTGCTCGTCTGTTCCGTTTCTGTGCAAGGACCAGAATTTATCTCCTCGGAAGCACGTGTTGGTACTTTCCATCCCTAAGAAGGGCGACTGTTCTGACTCCTGCAACCATCATCCTGTCGCTTTGACATCTGCTGTGTCCAAAGTCTTTGAATCCCTCCTCACCTCCCATATCCTCAGACATCTTGAATGTCACAGTCTTCTCTCAGATCACCAGTATGGCTTCCGTAAGGAGAGGTCCATTAGTGATACTGTTTCTTATCTTACTGATGTCTGATCATCATCCCTGAAAGATTTTTAGGAATCCTATGTAGTTTAACATATCTAAAGCTTTTGACGGAGTGGCATCGCGGTCCCATCTCTAAGTTCCACTCGTTTGGCTTCCCTCCCTCACTTTGCTCCCTCATATTTAGCTTCCTGTCTGGCCGCGATCTGTCTCCGTGGTTGTCGATGGATCAGCCTCCCCCTCCCCCTCCCCCTCTTTTCCAGCACATTTGTCCTTCAAGGTTCTGTCCTGTCTCCTACACTTTTTCTACTTTTTATCAGCGATTTCCTTTCTACTACAAATAACCAAATGCGTTCAGACGCTGAAGACTCCACGTCCTTCAGTTCTGCTCCTTGTTCTCCCTCTCGATCTGCATCTCGTCTCAACACAACTTCCTCAGTAAACTCAGACTTGGACAGGATAGCTCAGTGGGGTAGACGAAATCTAGTTAAGTTTAATGCCTCCAAGATCCAGTTTCTACCCATCTCTGTATCGAAAATTCCTCACAACTTTCCTCTTTCCTTTGACGGCTTGTAATTCCACCTCTTAACTCAGTGAATATACTTGGCATTACTGTAATGTTCACTCTTTCTTCGTACCCCACATTACGGAAATAGCTAATCTGCCTTTAAGAAATTGGGAGTCCTGCTTAGATGTCGAAATTTCTTTTCTTCCGAACTGTTGCTCCGTTTTGTACAAGGGATTGATCAGTCCTTGTATGGAGTACTACTCTCACATCTGGGGTGGTTCTAGCTGAGCATCCTTACTTGACAGAGTTGAGTCGAAAGCAAACTGACTTATAAACTGTCTCAGGCTGAATTCAAAACTTGACCCGCTTATCCTACGCCGCAATGTTGGTTCACTTTCCTTCTTCTGTTGGTATTACTTTGGTTTTTGCTAGACCACGCAATACTCGACAAGCTGCTGCGTCACTTGATTACTGTGTGGCCGTTGTCAACGCAAGGGTGGGCCGTTTTGATAGCTGTTTCTTTCCCTGCACCTTGAAGCTTTGGAATTCTGTACCCCTCTCCCTTCTTTTTTTTTTTTTTTTTTTTTATATAACTATGACCTGGCACATTTTGAAAGACAGATTTTTCACTTTCTCCAATATTCGGAAATAATTTCCCATTATTCTTTTTCCCTTTTCATAATCCTCTCAGTATTTCAGTTAAAGCCCGGCCTTGATGTGAACTTTTGTCCGTGACTGGAACCTTCAACGTAAAAGAAAAGAATTGTTTGGGTTAATATTGTTTAGAGTGATGACCTGTTGTGCAGTGTGCACAGTGTACAGGTCAGCCGACACCACTCTGGTCTCTTATTTTCTCGTCAGTTGACTTGACCTGTTCCCCAGATGAGCTTGTGTCGTCATGTTAAATGATAATCGTAATTTTATAAGATAAAAACATTTATGTAAGTTGTTTGTAAGGAGAAATTGTTTTGATTTTCATTAATTTAAAAGAATGATAAAAAGTTTCCAACTCGTAAACCTCGTAAATGTTTCTGAATTCCTTCGATATTTTTTGTTTATTGAGAAAGTACCGTCAGGACACAGCCAGGGTTGCCAGGTAGCATTGTCTCCTGTTGATTGCTGTTACGCCACCGGCGACTCTCACCTGCCTCAAAAATACTAGTACCACGTGTTGCCACTGGCTATTTATGGAGTCAATGTTAGTACAGACTTGTTGACAGAGGAAAGTGTCTGGCCTGGAAGACGACGAGCCTTCAGATGTGTGTGTGTGTGTGTGTGTGTGTGTGTGTGTCCTTAAAGGGTGTGTAGCCGAAGAGAGTGTGTGACCGTGGCTGGTGTATTGGCTTGAGGGAATGTGTGTGTGCCTTTAAAGAGTGTGTAGCCGTAGATGGTGGTGTGACCTTAAAGTGTGTGTGGTCGTAAGCTGAAGGTGATCTTAGAATGTGTAGTTGTCTTGGGGTTCATGGCTTGAGATAACGAGGCCTTTGGAGGACGTAGAATATTCTGATGGTTAAGGACACGTGATTAATTATTTTACGGTGTGTGTGTGGGGTGGGGGGGCGTTGGTTGGTCTGGCGTTAGGAGTGCCTTAGTGTTCAGTGCTGCCTGGCCATATGGGTTATGTGACTGAGGATCTGGAGCTTTACGTGGTGTTATTACCTCAGAGGATAGAGTCGCCCGGGAATACAGTTTGTCCTTAGAGTATGGTGTAGCCTTTGATTATACTTTAGCCTTAGTTTATAGTATAGCCTTAGGGTATGGTGTGGTCCTAGAGTGTGGCTTAGAATTTTTTTTTTTTTCATGCGTTGGAAAGTGTGTAGCCTTAGAGCATGGTTGTGTACGGCCTCAGAAGTTATGAGTTCAGGAAGAATTTGGTGTGATCCTTGAACGGTTGTGGGTAAAGGTGTGTGTGTGTGTGTGTGTGTGTGTGTGTGTGTGTGGGCGGATGGCCTTTATACAGTGTCTGGTTACAAAGGACGTCTGATATTAACCTCTCGAGCACGACGGTACGACCCTCGAGTATGTTGGGCTTAACCTTCAACCTGAACCTTAAGGCTCACATCAAACTTTCATGCATCATACCACCCAGGGGTCGTGCTGGAGGGGGACTTAGGTGTCGAAGCTTCGGGTGGTGTGGCTAGACCACGTACAGAACGGCCGGCAGGCCTAGGAGGGCCGAGGGTAGTGAAGGTGGTCGGGTGTTGCCGGCCGGCTGAGAGCTCTACCATGGTGGCCATGGTCCATGTCTTATTCCCAGAGGATGGCTATTTATACTCACAACACACATGAATATTCCCGGCTGCATCTGTGACATAGAGGCGATGTGGAACACTTGTGTTGATGGCTGAAACACAGATACACCGAGGCAGTGTAGAGGGAGGAGCCTCCATACAAGGTGGATAATAATAATGTGAGGGAAGCATAGACGTGGCAGCCTTGACCTTCCGTGTGGCCAGTGCCGCCAACATCCACTCTTACCATCGCTCCCAAGCCTGGGACGCCACCTTTAACACCACCACCCACCTACTCCCGTCCTACCCTCTACACCGGTTCCCTCTTATCCTCTTTCACGTAGATAATTTGGTCACTCTTGTGCTTGTTTTGCTGTTGTCTTTTGAAGGTGGAGTCAGGATGGTGTAGGTGTTGGCCAAATGCTGCCTCCTGACACAGTTGGCAGGTCTTCGTCTTGGCAGTAGGCCGCTGTGAGAAGCTGCCGTGTTTTTAACAGGTTCACTGGAGCTCAGTAGGTCGGGTCATGCAGTTCCTGGCTGCTATGTACTTGCTGGCCACGCTCGTCCATCATGGATGTATGCACGGGAGCGGGTGTTAGGAATTATTATCGCTAGAGGAGATTTAAGGGGATGATATAACCAGAGTCGTTTATAATACACTGTTATTTTTAGTTGTAAGTAATAAGATTAATATATTTATGACTGGTGACGTAGGGTGTTACAGCCAGGGCTAGGGACTAGTATGTATGGAAGTGAGTCGTGAGTCAGTGGTGTAGTGGTGGTCGGTCGTACATGAACTGCTGTTAACGGTTGTAGAGGTATCAAGCTGCTCTTCAGGCTCTCCCACGACTCACACCCCGGAAACCAACTTCTGCTGGTAGGCTGATGGTGAGTTATGGCGTGGTTATGGTGGGAGGGGTCAAGTGCTGCTGCAGATAACTGAGTGACGAGTATGTTCAGGTGGTGTGGTCAGCTTCAGCTAGCATGATGATCGTGCGTTCTGAAAATCGTAGCGATAGCTGGTCTTCCTCGGCGCCGGCCACAAGTGACATGTCAAGAACACGGGAAAAATGGTACAGCTACGGGGCACAGGGTCTTGAACAGCCCACGTGAAACCATCCCAGGCAGTCTCCTCCCTCACGCTACCGCCTCTACCCAGGAATGTACTTGACTTACGCTTCCAGTGGCAGACGCTAAGCCTCCCGCTCTGCATAGTAGATGTTCATTGCTCAAACTGCCTGGATGTTTAGCAGCCACGAGCCGTAACTGACAGCGCCTTAATAGTATATAATTACACATGTGGGGAAAGGAAACGGAAATGTTGACTAATTAGTTCTGCCATTGTGATCCAGCCCAATGGTAATATATTAGAGAAAAATGTGAGAGTAAACAACTGGGCATCTACTCTACAAACTGAATTGTTCGCCATACTTATCGCTCTTAGGCTGGCAGAAATCACTGCCACACACAGGTTATTTATCTCTCTTGATCATCACTACTTGCCCTTAACACCCTGAAATCAGAATGTAACATGCTGGTCTCTGAAGCCAGACACAAATGTTCAGACATTATTGCTCAAGGGATTCATATCAGTTGCTATGGATTCCCTCTCACATGTCTCCGTGAGCATGATAAAGGTGATGCTGTAGCCAAACTTGCACTTAAAAAAGGTGTTGTTGAAAACAACACAGGTTTGTTAATCAGAAGCCTCAAAAATGTTATTAGAAAGGAAATAACTGACCTCTTTTAAGCACGAAGACGAGGTCAGATAAGCACAAGAAGAAACATTTTCCATCACAGTGAAATGTGTAAAGTGAATCATGTATATGAGAAAGTGATAAGATCAGCAGATTACATGATATTGTAATTGCTAGACCAAGGCGAGGATATATGTAATATTGGCGCTTTGGTCTAACTGGAGAGAAGATATTAACCTTGTGAATTGTAAAGTTTGTGGTCAAAGGTTTGGACACAAAACTAGGACACTATATCTGAAATATATATATATATATATATATATATATATATATATATATATATATATATATATATATATATATATATATATAAGATAGGGCGTTTTAAGGATAGATGTATAAAATTAGCAAGAAATGTCACAACACCCTGTTAATAACAAGATAACTGACATTTTAAGTTTGTATCCACTTTTTGCATCTCGTCGGTAAAACTAACCACATGAAACTGTAATGCATGGAATGAAACATATACTGTGAATCAACTCTTCAATAACCTACGTATATATTATCAACCCACTGGGGTCTGAGTAAGACCCTTTGTGACCCCTGTAATCCTTTTGCGCTACCGCCCACAGGATGAGCATGGGGTGCACAATGAATTTGCCGAGGGACACCGGTACAAATCAGTAGATTATATATATATATATATATTCTTTTTCTTTCGTACTATTCGCCATGTCCCGCATTAGCGAGGTAGCGTTAAGAACAGAGGACTGGGCCTTTGAGGGAATATCCTCATCTGGCCCCCTTCTCTGTTCCTTCCTTTGGAAAATTAAAAAAAAATGAGAGGGGAGGATTTCCAGCCCCCCGCTCCCTTCCCTTTTAGTCGCCTTCTACGACACGCAGGGAATACGTGGGAAGTATTCTTTCTCCCCTATCCCTAGGGATAATATATATATATATATATATATATATATATATATATATATATATATATATATTCAGTTATTCATATATTGGTTGCCTAATCCCAGATGCATGTTAACACTTGATAGACGCAAGTATCCCTTGTAATCTGTTCCTCCAAGCCAGAGGTAAGCATTACAGCGTCTCGCTGCTGCCCAACTGGCCGCTCGGAATAGCAGAGCAGATGGCCTGTGGTTGTGTGCCCTCTGATGACTGGTGTGTTGAGCTGACGTGTCGCGTACGTTTCATACTGTGTAGAATCCTTAATGGAACTTGCATCGAAGTTTTTAGAGGAATTTGCTTTAATCTGCAAGCTTATGTGGCATATACATATGTTATTTTTTCTTCAGATTATTGGATCTGTGGACAAAGTGTAGCTTATCATGTAGGTTGTTAAGAATATGAAGAATACCTCTCAAACAAGAAGATTGATCTTGTGATCAGGTGTGGTGGACGGTATGCAGTAAAGGCGAGGCTCCAAGATCACGGTGAAGGTGTACTACTCTGGTATTATCTTCAGGAGAGAAGACTCGTCTTACCTCGTGCATACCTCGTGAAGTTTTCTGAGATCTTCACCTCCCTCAGCCCGGGTTAAGACCAGGCTGCTGCATTGGGTTGTTGGTCGACCAGGCTGTTGGAAGCCGCAGCCCTAAGGCCCACATAGCCCCCCACAAACTGGCTGGTGTGATACACTTTGTAGGTTCTTGTCCTGTGCACCCTTTAACTTCTCTGCCGTGCATGATCCCATGCTGTTTCTGGTGACAGTTAACAAGGAGTTGAAGACTCTTGGGCCCTGGATATATATATATATATATATATATATATATATATATATATATATATATATATATATATATATATTTTTTTTTTTTTTTTTTTTTTTTTGCTTTGTCGCTGTCTCCCGCGTTTGCGAGGTAGCACAAGGAAACAGACGAAAGAAATGGCCCAACCCACCCCCATACACATGTTTATACATACGTCCACACACGCAAATATACATACCTACACAGCTTTCCATGGTTTACCCCAGACGCTTCACATGCCCTGATTCAATCCACTGACAGCACGTCAACCCCGGTATACCACATCGCTCCAATTCACTCTATTCCTTGCCCTCCTTTCACCCTCCTGCATGTTCAGGCCCCGATCACACAAAATCTTTTTCACTCCATCTTTCCACCTCCAATTTGGTCTCCCTCTTCTCCTCGTTCCCTCCACCTCCGACACATATATCCTCTTGGTCAATCTTTCCTCACTCATTCTCTCCATGTGCCCAAACCATTTCAAAACACCCTCTTCTGCTCTCTCAACCACGCTCTTTTTATTTCCACACATCTCTCTTACCCTTACGTTACTTACTCGATCAAACCACCTCACACCACACATTGTCCTCAAACATCTCATTTCCAGCACATCCATCCTCCTGCGCACCACTCTATCCATAGCCCACGCCTCGCAACCATACAACATTGTTGGAACCACTATTCCTTCAAACATACCCATTTTTGCTTTCCGAGATAATGTTCTCGACTTCCACACATTCTTCAAGGCTCCCAGAATTTTCGCCCCCTCCCCCATCCTATGATCCACTTCCGCTTCCATGGTTCCATCCGCTGCCAGATCCACTCCCAGATATCTAAAACACTTTACTTCCTCCAGTTTTTCTCCATTCAAACTCACCTCCCAATTGACTTGACCCTCAACCCTATTGTACCTAATAACCTTGCTCTTATTCACATTTACTCTTAACTTTCTTCTTTCACACACTTTACCAAACTCAGTCACCAACTTCTGCAGTTTCTCACATGAATCAGCCACCAGCGCTGTATCATCAGCGAACAACAACTGACTCACTTCCCAAGCTCTCTCATCCCCATCAGACTTCATACTGTATATATATATATATATATATATATATATATATATATATATATATATATATATATATACAGTAGCCAGAGCCAGGTACCCGTTTTATCGACCAAACTCTAGGGGTAGATGAACAGCTGAGTTGACTGTGGACTGATTGCTGCAACCAGGACTCGAACCTTTGCGCTCGACCCTGGGCGGCCCGTGAATGTGTGAGGAACGCTTACCGCTACATTGATGTTTCTTCCTTTGTCTTGAAGGTCCGCAGGATCTATCCTGCCATCCTTCTGCATGAGGCAACCGTTACTTTGTTTTGTTCTCTGAAGGTAAGGTCGTGAGACATAATTGCTCCAAGAAATTACTCCAAGGTTTCTTACATTATTCATGTGATTCATGATAGCGTCTGTGATTCATGATAGCGTCTGTGTCAGTCGGGTATTCTATTTTGTTTTTGATTTATTCATTTTCCCCATACGGGAGGAGTTAAGATTTATCTCTATTAAAAAGTATGTTGTTCTCGGTGGCCAAGTATAAAACCTCGTTTGTGGCACTTTTGAGCCTTCCAGATTCTTGAGTTGATGTGATTATCATATTTATTCTTGTATCATCTGCAAAGGATGGTATGGAGCTGTGGCTTGTGTGTGCGTCAGTATCAGGTATAAGGATGAGGAACAGGAGGGGTTCAAGTACAGTTCCTTGGGGGAGCTGAGCTTTTTTTTACCAAAGAGCCACAACTACATTCCCATCTTTCGCATTTTGCAAAGTCTTTGTAAATCACGTCAGCAATTTCTTTATTCTTTAGAGCTTCATCCATCTTATGATGATGAGGCAAGAGAGAGGCAAGATCTTCCCGACCTTGAACCATGTTGTCCTGGGTCATGTACCTTGTTCACTTCCATATATACAGTCAGCTGGTCTCTGAAGACTCTTTCGAAGAGTTTACTGCTGTGCGATGTTACTGATACCGATGGATAGTTTTTCTCTGGGGGGGGGGGGGGATAGTTTGCTTCCACCATTGTGGAGTGGAGCTACGTGGGTCAGATTCAGACTCTCGGGAATGATGCCACAATCCAAGACTTTTTCACCCAGGGATACTCAGTGCACGTACTAGAGGTGTTGTGCATATCTTTATGAAGACTGGGTTTCGTAAGTCCGGGGCTGGCTGGGGCTGACCACATGAACGTGCTCTCAATGACCTCCTCAGAAGCTTATGTTGTAAAGGTGGTACTTGCTCATGTGTACACACTTGGGGCGTCACTGTGTGGGAAGAAGTCTGTTACCTCGTCTATTTTTAACATGGTTTTTGTATCGCTGCATCAGTTTATATGGCTTATTTAGAATCTCGCTCATCTCCCGGCAATCTCTTGTAAACAAACTTTCTTCTGTTTTGGGTGGGCCAATGGAATTTTTGGTTCTAGATTTGCGTTTTCCATGGACGTATATTGGGTTACTTCATTTATGGGTGTATATTCCTTCTCTTGCCGGTTTTTATTTGTTGTTGTTTGTTAAGTGTTTTGTTAATAATTTGGATCTGTTGAATTCGTTTGTTCTTGTCACCGAATTGAAATATGACGTTTTGACCACAGAACTGAGGAAGAAGTTCATGGCCGGTATTTGTTATTTGTTTCTTTATATCGCTTGATTTATGACACGCATTGTCTTATGACACATTATGATGATTTGAGGTATAGTTGTTGCATTTGAAAAATCATGATTTCCATTGCTAATCGTATTAGTTTACCTGATTATGACTATATATTTAACGCGATGTTAGACCTAAGTTTTTTATGACCTTACAGAAAACCTTTATGGTCTTCTAAAGACTCGAAAATTCTACTACGAGCTCATATATTGATTTAGACAACCGTAAATATATTCTACGGAGCCAGGTAAATACTTTCGTGTAACATTATACCAATGGTTACAATTTATATAGAAATAGTTGGTAATGTTAAAAGACACAGTTAATTCATCAAATATATCTATATATAGAAACACACGTAGACTGAAATCCTGTAAGTTACAGAAAAAACTGTTTCATAGTTTTTATTTTGTATCTGTCAACTTTGTATTTCAGTCACACTCCTAACACAAGCCAGTTCAGCGTAACGTGTGAGTCATTTAAATTTAGATGTTGTGGAAGAGCATCCGGATGTGGTGGTTCAGCCACACGCAATGTACGTACAGCTGGTAGAGGCGGTGACATGTGGGCTGTCTTGGTTTGCCAGACCATCGTGGAGGGAGGAGGTGTTGTAAGACTGAGCGGGAGGTAACTAAGGTGTTTTGTAGGCAGGAGGAAGAACGGCTGGAGATGCGTCCATGTAATGTGGGATCTCACGGCATCATCACCTGTTGGGCGCAGGACGTCTGGCCACACAGGAGTGTGACTCTGGCTACCCTGACGTTGATAGCCAGTACAGATATTACGTGAATCCTTCCCGACATTGATCATGGTAGACTGTGGTGATGCTTTCTGGCCAACGTCATCAAGTAATATTTTTTTTTCAACTGTAAGAAAACGGGGATGTCTAGATTGAGTTCGTTCGAAAGACCAGAAAGAAATAATCTTCATGAAATGTAACACGAGATGCCATAGCCTCATTCAGGATTCTTCATGGAAAATGAGGCTAGACTGTGCGTTGCATTCACACATAACACAGGAAAATATTTTGTTTTCATGATATGTAAAGACTTTTATGCGCTGTTCCTCGTGACTTTTATTGACCAGTTTGGTTATTTATGTTGTGGCAGATGTTGGGTAATTGTTTGTGTGATAAACTCAAACATGGCAGGCTTGACTTGATGATGTACTCTCTAAAGTTGTACACATTTTATTGCTACATATATTTTACTACTGTGTGTGTGTGTGTGTGTGTGTGTGTGTGTGTGTGTGTGTGTGTGTCTGTGTGTGTGTGTCACACGCAACTTTATTTAGTTTTTTCGTTTAATTTTTCTTCAGCTGAGTATTGAGATTCTTAGTCCATCCGTCAACCGTGATTAGTTCTTCTTAGGATACTGAGATAGAACAACCAGAGGCCATAACAAGATATTAAGCAAAAAGCTTGTTGGAATATCTTGTCTGTATTTCAGTTAAGGTCCGTCCTTGATTTGGACTTGTGTTCGTGGCCGGAGCCTCCAACGTAAAAAAAAAAAGGACTTGTATATAGTATGAATCGAGCGAATAAATCGATTACATTGTGATGAAATTGTCGTTATTTACAATTTACGAAAGTTGAAAGGGGTTGAATGATGATGAAGAGATGTGATGTCACGAGTGTGGAACTCTCTCCTTATAATACAGTGGTCGACGATGATCACTCAGACAGTGGCTGGTAAAGTAGGTCGCTGCATCACAACCATGATCATCCATCGTTCGTACAGTGCACAGTTCCCCGTATGTGTAAGACTCTCTACAGCAGGGTAGTGTGCCGGGATCTCCCGCTATCCCCACATTGTTGTATGTGGTCTGACAGTAAGGCACTCTACACCTACTTATAACGAAGTTTGGGTAACGCAGATTATGAATTTCACGAGGTAACTGTTCCTCTGCGTTAGGCCTGGTGAAGGTAATGTTATCACCTATGCAGAACCAGACAGTAGCGGGACTCGTCATGTCACGGGACCCATGGCGTATGAGTTCATCATGTCACGGGACACATGGCGTCAGGGTTCATCATGTCACGGGACACATGGCGTCAGGGTTCATCATGTCACGGGACACATGACGTTAGGGTTCATCATGTCACGGGACACATGGCGTCAGGGTTCATCATGTCACGGGACACATGGCGTCAGTGGCCGCACTGTCATGGTGGCAGGTGACCCCACCTCGGGTGAGCAGTTGCCTCTCACACGATGACGACAGACTCAACACATTGAGGACCTGGACAGTCAGGTCGGTGATGGCACCGATCACAGCAGCTCTTGCTCAACGCTGACTGGTTTGGTGGCGTGTGTGTTCCAGCATCACCATGTACGTACGTCCGGCCAGAGGAACACCTTAGTGTCCGGAGGTCACTCCCCCTGACTCATCGATTCAGTTGAACACTGGAGCACCAGAGACCAGCTGAAGCCCTGGATCAGTTCTGTAGATATCATCAGAATGCACAAGAGATGCATCGTGATCACGATAAACATCTCTTACCTGGAAAGAACGATCATTTCTCCCTGGAATTTGCAAGACTCAATAATATTTGTAAATTAAATACACAAAAGAGAATATATGTTGCAGGACATATGAGGGACAATAGCATGGGTTGTAGGGGGACCGTGTCCGTCCATTTTGTTACTTGAAGATAAAAAGGGACACCAGAGGAAGACACGTCATGACTTGTTTCATAAACACTCGCTCAGGTTCGTTCTGGTTGCATATAGTGTGTACAGACATGCACCATCGTGCAGCCTGGCAGGTCACATCACACAGGTACGCCCTGGCTAGGGACCTCGTGTTTATGGAGAAGTGACCTTATTGTGTTATTAATTAGGGACTAATCTGTAAATTTCCCCGACAAAAGTGCAACACTCTCCTCAGGTAAGGTCTGCCATGTTGTGTTGTTATGGTAACGCCGGAGAATGGTTCCCTCTCTCGTAAACAGAATGGCCTCAGGTGCTCGTTAGCATGACCTGGGCGGGGTATAATGGCCAAACCCTTGACCTGACCCATGTGGCCGTGACGTCATACCCGAGTGTCGTGCTGTAGGGACTAATATGTAAGGGACATACCTGGTGCAGGTGATCACAGTCTGTACGAGAGAGAACCATATAGTTCTCGACCTGTTTATGATAAACTCGTTTTGCCTCGTAATGTGACGGTGAAGGCTATCGTATCCTCTGGCCGGAGTTGTACACTGGTGAAAGTTGTCCCATCATGTGGCCACAGTTATTGACTGGTGAAAGTAATCCGATCTTCTAGCCAAAGTTATCTTTATTTGAGACATAGTAACATTTTTGCTCAGACTTAAACAAAAACACATCGTGTGAAGGTTGGTAGTAGGGCATTGGGTACACTGGTGTGGTGATCAGAAGGCATGACATGGGTCGTGCGTGGAGTGTGGTGTGTGTGTGTGTGTGTGATACACAGCTGGCTACTGACGCTGCCCGTGGTCAGCCTCACCACGTGACATATACATGATACATAGGATTGTGTCCGTGATACTTGTGTTAATATTGTCGTAGGATTGTGTTCAATACTTGTGTCAATATTGCCGTAGGATTGTGTTCAATACTTGTGTTAATATTGCCATAGGATTGTGTTCAATACTTGTGTCAATATTGTCATAGGATTGTGTTCAATACTTGTGTCAATATTGTCAGGATTGTGTTCAAAACTTGTGTCAATATTGTCATAGGATTGTGTTCAATACTTGTGTCAATATTGTCAGGATTGTGTTCAAAACTTGTGTCAATATTGTCATAGGATTGTGTTCAGTACTTGTGTCAATATTGCCGTAGGATTGTGTTCAATACTTGTGTCAATATTGCCGTAGGATTGTGTTCAATACTTGTGTTAATATTGCCATAGGATTGTATTCAATACTTGTGTCAATATTGCCGTAGGATTGTGTTCAATACTTGTGTCAATATTGTCGTAGGATTGTGTTCAATACTTGTGTCAATATTGCCATAGGATTGTATTCAATACTTGTGTCAATATTGCCGTAGGATTGTGTTCAATACTTGTGTCAATATTGTCATAGGATTGTGTTCAATACTTGTGTCAATATTGCCGTAGGATTGTGTTCAATACTTGTGTTAATATTGTCATAGGATTGTGTTCAATACTTGTGTCAATACTGTCATAGGATTGTGTTCAATACTTGTGTTAATATTGTCATAGGATTGTATTCAATACTTGTCAATATTGTCATAGGATTGTGTTCAATACTTGTGTCATTATTGTCATAAGGTTGTATTCAATACTTGTCAGTTTTGTCATAGGGTTGTGTTCAATACTTGTGTCAATATTGTCAGGATTGTGTTCAAAACTTGTGTCAATATTGTCATAGGATTGTGTTCAGTACTTGTGTCAATATTGCCGTAGGATTGTGTTCAATACTTGTGTCAATATTGCCGTAGGATTGTGTTCAATATTTGTGTCAATATTGTCATAGGATTGTGTTCAATACTTGTGTCAATATTGTCATAGGATTGTGTTCAATACTTGTGTCAATATTGTCATAGGATTGTGTTCAATACTTGTGTCAATATTGTCATAGGATTGTGTTCAATACTTGTGTCAATATTGTCATAGGATTGTGTTCAATACTTGTGTCAATATTGCCGTAGGATTGTGTTCAATACTTGTGTCAATATTGTCATAGGATTGTGTTCAATACTTGTGTCAATATTGTCATAGGATTGTGTTCAATACTTGTGTCAATATTGTCATAGGATTGTGTTCAATACTTGTGTCAATATTGTCATAGGATTGTGTTCAATACTTGTGTCAATATTGTCATAGGATTGTGTTCAAAACTTATGTCAATATTGTCATAGGATTGTGTTCAGTACTTGTGTCAATATTGCCGTAGGATTGTGTTCAATACTTGTGTCAATACTGCCATAGGATTGTGTTCAATACTTGTGTCAATATTGTCATAGGATTGTGTTCAATACTTGTGTCAATATTGTCGTAGGATTGTGTTCAATACTTGTTTCATTATTGTCATAAGGTTGTATTCAATACTTGTCAATTTTGTCATAGGTTGTGTTCAATACTTGTGTCAATATTGTCAGGATTGTGTTCTAAACTTGTGTCAATATTGTCATAGGATTGTGTTCAGTACTTGTGTCAATATTGTCATCGGGTTGTGTTCAATATTTGTGTCAATATTGTCATAGGATTGTGTTAATGTTGTTCAGTACTTGTGTCAATATTGTCATCGGGTTGTGTTCAATACTTGTGTCAATATTGTCATAGGGTTGTGATCAATACTTGTGTCAAGAGTATCATAGGATTGTGCTCAGTACTTGTCAATATTTTGTCATAGGTTGTGTTCAGTATTTGTTTCAGTATTGTCATAGGGTTGTGTTCAATACGTGTCAATATTGCCGTAGGATTGTGTTCAATACTTGTGTCAATATTGTCATAGGATTGTGTTCAATACTTGTGTCAATATTGTCATAGGATTGTGTTCAATACTTGCGTCAATATTGTCATAGGATTGTGTTCAATACTTGTGTCAATATTGTCATAGGATTGTGTTCAATACTTGTTTCAATATTGTCATAGGATTGTGTTCAATACTTGTGTCAATATTGTCATAGGATTGTGTTCAATACTTGTTTCAATATTGTCATAGGATTGTGTTCAATACTTGTGTCAATATTGTCATAGGATTGTGTTCAATACTAGTGTCAATATTGTCATAAGATTGTGTTTATTTCCTGTGCCACTTGGACTTTAATGTCATTATAGTTAATAGCTGTAGTTCATGATAAAGGTGTCCAATTGTTAAAGTTTGTAGTTCATGATAAAGAAGTACGTATAGTTATATGCTGTAGGTCTTAATAAGGTGTTGGTGTTTGTATTGTTCAAGATTATAGTTCGTAGTTATGTGAAGTTCAAGGTGAGAAAAGTATCATTCGTTGTATGATGATGCGTCCGCCATGCATTGCCTTGAGGAAATTATGGGTGATCGTGGGTTGTGTCTCGTGCTACGAGGCAATTATCGTACGTCGTGTCATGCAAGTCCTCTGCAGTGCCGTGTGGGAGTTATCGTGTGTCGCATAATACACTGTTGTGTAGTGCTGTGAGGGAGTTATCGTGCGTCTGAGTTATAATGCAGCCCCTCTGCAGTACTGCCATCAACTATATCTTTTTTAGTTTCAAATTTTATCAAGAGAAAACGGGCTGCATTAAGAGCACGTTGAGGTGCTGCATGATTGTAACTGGCTTCACAATCGTAGCCATTAACAATATCACAAATGCATTGCTTTTAGAATTCAACATAAATAAAATCTTTTAATCTAAGCCCAGAGAGCAGATTACATTTTTAAATGTAATCCTCCTATGTGCCCTTTCGCTCAGTGAAATACATGATGCATTTTTATCCTCCATAAGACTTACTCCGCGTATATTCCCATCTGCTGTTGTATCATAGCTGTAATCTAAGGAACAATCCTCACATCTGTCTGTCTGTTTGTTTCGTATGTATGGGATACAACACCACTTCCACGTACATCACCTCTACCACTTCATACTCCCTGATGTTCTTTCTTATTTCAGTGTTGACGTCCCTCAAAAGTTTCATGTGACAGTGTTCTTTATTTGTCCTGTATGTTTAGATACATGAAAATCATCCAAGCCTTTAATTATGCATAATTAAAGAACATACCAAAAGGTTTACTTCGAATAACGAAATCCTTGGATTTAGTTTGACCTTAATTATGTTGATAACTGAAAATATCCACAGGAACTATTATAATACTGGTTCACTATGCGTCATTAGCAGCAGTAGTAACATGTCTGGTCACAGTGTAACGTTCCACCCGTGCTACTGTGTTACACGTTAGGCTGGAGTCAGGAATGGCCGGGTGAGAATAACTGTCACTCGCACAAAGTTCTTAGATATGTTCCTTAACTTGGAATTTTAAAGGTATTCCAATTTTATCATGCATTTTGGGAATGATTCCCACTGCGCAGCCTCCAGATCCGCGTGAAGTGCACTATCAAAGTGACATGTCTGTTAATAACGTCAGATTGCACATGGCGTGCATGGTGACACAACAGACGTGACACGGACAGGGTGGGCAACAGATAAAGGCGGGCGGTGTAAACTGTACAACAGACATCGTGATGGGTGAACAACTGCACTCTGGGCCACACGATCATTGTTAGACTCTCCCCACACCTCAGCCTTTTACCTGACTCGCCTAAACTTGTGCTATTTTTTTTATTTTCATTCTTTTTCGTTTTGGAACACCACGGTAAGATGGCGTGGCCAGGTGGCCTATATTGTGCACATGCCACAGCTGTTTTGGCGCTCGTACGTGTAGCCCTTCCTGCCTTCAGGAGGAATAGTGGGTGGGTACTCTGGCCAGGTACTGTGTTGGCGTTACTTTAGCCAGGGTCTGGACATTGCACCGTGGGTACCTTGTTTTGATGTTGTGCGTGCTTTAGTTAGGTTTTGTGGGTATAGTGAGTACTTTGGGTAGGCTTTGTGAGGATTGTGGGTATGTATTGTGACTTAAGTGAATACTTCGGAGGGTTGTGAGAATTGTGGGTACTTTAGGTAGGTTGTGTGACTATAGTGGGAACTTTGGGTCGGTTTTGTGAGTATTGTGGGTACTTTGCGTGGGTTTTGTGAGTATTGTGGGTACTTTGCGTGGGTTGTGTGAGTATTGTGGGTACTTTGCGTGGGATTTGTATCATGAGTTGTGTGAGTATTGTGGGTACTTTGCGTGGGTTTTAAGGATAATGAGAGCGGTTGTGTGCTCTCGTAGGTTTTATAGGTAATTTGTGATTGTTATGGCGTTCGTGGGAGATTTATGTGAATTTTATGACATATTCGTGGGAGATTTATGTGGATTTTTGACATATTCATGGGGGATTTATGTGGATGATGTTGAATAAGTTCACCGTTAAGGGTCAGCTCAGAGGTCGGACCGTCGTGTTCACAGGTGGTGCCTCGTTTTCCAAGGCTTCAGCACAGATGAAACGCTTGTTGAAGTTGACCTAAATAAGTAAGGAATCAGGTAATACCGTCCGCAGTGCTGTAATCATGTCTCCTCAGCAGGGGAGCGCTGCAGAGGAACTCCTCTCACGTTCTAATATCAAGTAAATATCTCCGAGTATTGATCATTAGCCGTATTCCCGAAATATAACGTTACACAATGAAAGCGAGAACCAGACAAAACTGGTTGTGTGGGTAATTATCAGCTACACTGCGTCAAGATTTTTGTTTCGTAAGCGAGTTGATTCTTCTTGCCATGTTATCGCCCGTGTGGATTTAAACATGGCCGCGCCGACGGACACCATTCAGACGTTCGTCATAGCGCATTCAGTAGGTTAACACAAGACGTGGATTAAAAGACGAGAAATATATTGACTGGAAATTAGTAGGAGAGGAAGAGATAGTATTAATATCGTGAGAAAAAGGGTGAGGAAGTGGAAGTGGAGATATTTATTCTTGGCTTAGGTTGTGAAGATGGGTGAGGACACTGCCACCGTACTGAGGGAGTGTTGGACCTGACCATCAGTAGATTGGCTCTGATTCCCAGTCGTGAGGAAGTGTCAGATGAGGAGGAGGAGGAGGAGGAGTAACGAGTAACTGCACGGTCTTCCACAGAGGAGACATGTGTTGAAGATCATGGAATGAAGTGGGGAGAGACGCATGTCTTACTGAACCTGTGGACGACGTTTTCATTTTCAGAGAGAGCGCGTGAATCTCCTCCTACACGTTCAATGTTTAATAGTAGGTTATCGCATGTGGCCTAGTCATGGTACCTAACAAGCTGACGTTATCTTAAGTGCACCTCTGGCTGCAGCACTGGTCACAACACGGGCCACCCGACGCTGCATGTTACCATGACGCGGTCATCCGACACACTGTTGACTCTCACAGTCAGTTGATAAACCTCACAGTCAGTTGATAAACTTGGGGTCTTACTGGACGACTGGAACTTTGGTTTGTAAGAACTGAGTCAGGCTGTAAGGTTCTCCCGGCCATAGCCCAGTAATGTGTATAGTTCAGTGGTGTGTATAGCCCAGTAGTGTGTATAGTTCTTTGGTTCAGTCTATTGACAGCAAGTCGCCTCTCGTATGTCACATCTGCAATTCATGGCCTCAACCTGAACAGCACAGATGGAACACGGATGAAAAGACGTAAGGCTGGATTTAAATGCAATCCTGTATCTATCGCAGCTGAGCATATCCCTTACTTTTTACATATAACCTATTAGTATTTACAGGTCAGTTGTGTGTATAGGCCAGTAGGGTGTATAGCTCTTTGGTGTGTACATTACGAGGACTTGTTTGTTGTGTGGGGATAAGACGGAATTAACCGATGTTTTCAGTAGTAGTTATGAAAAGTTATTTATATTTAATCAGAGCAGACAACCGTGTCTGTCACAAGGTTGTTATGGATCTGGTAACGGAAGTATAGGGTTGTTCTGAGTCATGTTGTAACAAGTGTCATTTTATTATGGTAACGGTGACGGGCGTGCTCAAGGGTCGTACCGTGTCGTTCGTAAGGGTTGTGCTATCGTGTTTGAGGATTGTACCGTTATGCTGGAGGTTAAAGCCTTATGTAAGTCGTGTGTGGCATATGTCACCTGCTCTTTTGTCGCAGTATTGTCTTGTGTTGGTGGTAAATGGATGGCTTAAAGACTGTAACTTTAGTTTGTTGAAGAATTAAAAAAATGAACGAGCCAGATATAGGAATATGATTTATTTTACTAGATCTTTGAAAACTAAATGATATTGTATTGTTACCTCATGGAATCTTAACGATAAACCAAGCATTTTATAACACACGTAAGTTTGCTTTGGCTACCGAGATTCCATTATGGCTGTAGAGTTACGTGGACGGCATCATTCTCCGCCATTTAGACGGAGAGACACTTTCCGTGGTGTTGTGTCAAGGACTAAGACGTGTGGTGTTTCCGGTTCACTCGTCTTGCCCACATACTGTGGCTGGAGGGGTGGAGGCAAGCGAGGCTCCACCCTACCCTAGTATGTCTCACTCACTCACACACGCTCACTCATGGTGTTGCCATGGGTTGGTATCAGCCGCCAGGTCCGTTATGAAATTTCGGCATCCTTCATGTCGGATCAAATACTAGTTATGGCTCTCCATATATGAGAGGCAGGACGAAATTTTTGGGCGCAGGACGTCAGTAGTTTATAGTAAGTTAATTATAAAGTCTGCTGTGACTTAAGCTCTTGTTTATAGAATAATGCGATCATTAGTATGGCCGTGTGTGACAGTAGTGCCCAGCGTCCTGCTGGGTTAACGTCTTGACCACCACAAGAGAACACATTAGTATGGCGGTAACGTACGTACGATCCTTGGGCTGGACGGGGTAATCCTTAGGCATAGTGGCTTACCCTTTGGCTTCGGCCTTAAGGCTGGAACCGGTGCACACAAGGGCTCTACCGTCGCGTCGTGGTGAAGGCCTAGGACGGCTCGAACCTTCCGTGGGCCGTCCATTCCAGCAGCACTCTCTCTGAAGCCATGAAAGGCGTATCAAATGCTGGTCACTCTCCGTCTGGCTAGCGCTGTGGTAATGTCCTCGTTTGATGTGACCACCAGTAGGGATTAGACCATGACGAATATTTTTTTTTTTTTTTTTGGTAATTTGATGCTAGAAATTGTTCTTGTGTTTATTTTTGTGTCCTTGTGTGTGTTGTGGAAGGCTTGGTGCGATGGTGTCAGTAGTTATTGGCCTTGATGGGTCACATAGCTACTACTAAAATTTATGCTGAGGAAAGCAGTTTTGTGGTATATATTGAAGGTAAAGGACAACAGTAATCAACATCACTAACCTTCTCTGGCTGGAGTCTGGAGGATTTCTCTGGAAACTGAGGTGATAATTACACGTTACTGACCAGGGAATATCCTGATTCGGTCGTGAGAGTCGTCTACAGCAGCTTGGCATGATGCACCGCTACTTGCTAGCATTATAGTGAACGCTAGACATGAGATGTGAGGTATTCACGCAGTGCTGGCTGCTCAGGGTGGGGTTATAACCACATGTTGTAAAGAGTCAGCACATGTGTTACAGCTGGACTGATCCTGGCTAATGATCTTCACAGGTTTTCAACTATTCTTGCCTGCAGCTCACATGGTTCATTTTGTGTCTCGTACACTATACCAAATTTTACTATGATCTGTTTCTGTTCTAAGTATTACACGTAATTTTTATTATTTTATTTGCTTATATTTCATTATATAGCTTTATTATTATTATTATTATTGTGTGTGTGTGTGTGTGTGTGTGTGTGTGTGTGTGTGTGTGTGTGTGTGTTTTGTCAGTCTGTTTTATGTTTTTCACGTTTTTCATGTTTGTGTTAGTATGAGCGTGTGTGTGTAAGTATTTATTAGTATTGTGCGGAGGTCCTACACTCGTAGGAGCGCATCACTTGAACCATCTCATGTAACATACAATTTTTAAACTTACGTGTGTATGTTATGTGCTGGCACGTTGACAGTATCGCCTCGCAGTAGATCATATTTCTCAACTTCTCTTATGCTCTACTTTGAGATTACTTTTTTAATGATATGACCTCAGGTGGTTCTTTCTTTTTCGTCTTTCCATGTGTGTGTGGTTACACACACACACACACACACATATATATATATATATATATATATATATATATATATATATATATATATATATAGAGAGAGAGAGAGAGAGAGAGAGAGAGAGAGAGAGAGAGATTACTTACGACAGTTATATTGGTATGTTGGGCAGGGGAGCGCGTAAACTCTTTATGTGTGGGTTGAATAACGACATTTTTCTCATCTGCCTCACCTTTTCTCATGACGTTATGTGTGTTACATAATTATGGTGCTATTTCCGGCCACTGCTCCTCAGACAGAGTTGTCCCTTCATCTGGTATTGTCTTCATGTATGATCATAATCCCGTGAATATTCGTGTACTCACCCAACCCTCGAATATTCGTGTTCTCACTCCAAGCTTATATCATACTCTTTCCAGCTTCCTCGTCGTGCATACGTGTGAATCTTTGTGTAACATCTTTCATGTATATTTCCAGGAATTATTCTTGACCGAATGATTGTTGCTGGCTCTGGTCTCAGGTTCACATTATTGTTGTATGAGCCTTCCTGTGTTTGTTGTCAGTCCTGTGGTATGATATACCCCAGTCATCGACTTTCTGGCCTGTACAGCTCTAGTTATTGTAATATTTCTTGATACTTCGTTTGCTATATTCCGTTAGGTTTACTTGTGAATTTTGTTAAGATCTGTCTTATTTATGGTTGTCAGCTTTACTTCACACCATATTACTCGCAGTAATCAGTTTTATTTCTTAGATATTCATTAAACATATTGATAGTGTATCTTTGTAAATTTTCTTAAGATCATTCCACTTATCGTTAAGGCTGGACAGCGTTATCTTGCCAACATTTTCCTTAATTTCGTCACTCACAGTCATTCCCAGAACTCTGACGTTCACTTTACTTGCTAATCTTGACGGGCATTTGTAGGTTGTCGCTAAAGTATCACTCGTTGACTAGCGACGTATTTGTTCTGATTTCTCTTCCTTAAATTCGATGACGTTACCATCCTTCCGTGTGTGAATGATATCCAGATATCTTTCTAGATTTATCTAATCATCGTAAGTTTCACTTGCGTCGTGTGTGAGACCTCAGACTACTACTACACACACTCCCCTACTTGCTTATCTTTGTCTAGGTTCACTACAAAGAACACTGGGGCAAGAGCCGTTCCTTGAGGTACCCTTAAAAGAATATCTTCCATGGACATGTTTCCATTTGAAGCTACGCATTGAACGTGCTTTAATCTGTCTTCCTGATTGTCTTCTTTTATATTAGCTCATTTTCTTTGGTAACACTCCATAGTTTACGTTATCAGATACTTTTTCGAAATCAACACAAACATCGTACATCCTTTCCCACTTTATTGCTGTTTTATTTATATCACTGTAATGGGATATGTGTGTGTGTGTGTGTGTGTGCTTTAGCAGGAATAAGTCCCTTCCCTCCTTCACTTTAGGATTTATTACAGAATAAGGTATCGCGCGTACACACACACACACACACACACACACACACACACACACACACACACTCACTATCTATTTATCTATCTATCTATGCATATTATTTTTCTGAGCCTTAGAGGGGAGAATCCCCACTTGGCTACCGTCTCTGTTCCTTCTCTTGGAAAATAAAACAAGAGGGGAGGATTTCCAGCCCCCCCCCCCCCCCCCTTAGTCGCTTTCTAAGACACGCAGGGAATACGTGGAAAGTATTCTGTCTCCCCTATCTCCAGAGATTATATATGTATATATATATATATATATATATATATATATATATATATATATATATATATATATATATATATATATATATCTTTGAAACAATTTACCAAGTTAGGTTAGTAGGCGTGTATTGTGTGGGCAACAATTTGGTTCCTCCTATGTGTGTGTGTGTGTGTGTGTGTGTGTGTGTGTGTTACTTAGGCCGTTGTTGTGTATACCTGCTGTGGTTGGTTGGTCCATACGTTGTCTGAGTAACGTCGTAGTATAGGTCTGGCTGTAGTGTCTTTTGTCCTTAAAAGATATAACTTGGACTTCCATCAGGGCCTGGGATGATATATTGCTTCATCGTGTCCTTCTGATGTGTGTGTGTGTGTGCGTGTGTGTGTGTGTGTGTGTGTGTGTGTGTGTGTGTTGACCATAATCAGTCAGTATTTCATGATCATGTTTCATGATGCCCACCAGTACTGAACAGTCACCAACACTGGTTCATCGACGTTGGACACATTCCTCCCGGGTCATTTATATAACTGTCACCTTCCTTGAAAGGTTCAGAGCCGGGGTAACTTTCTGTTCTGTTCTTTGTTCAAGTAAGCAAGATGGTGTGTGGGGGTCTGGTTGTGAGGAGGGAGCTGTGGTTTGGTTGCATTACACGTGACAGCTCGAGAATGGACGTGCTCGAATTTGGCCCTTCTTCGTCTGTTTCTGACGCTACCTCGCTGACGCGGGAAATGGCGATCAGGTATGGGAAAAAAAAAGAAAATGAAAGTATCTAAGACGAGATATTGTCGTAGAGTCAAGGGTAGCGCGTGGCGCTCACCGCTTATCTTGTTTATTGGCTAATGGTGTTTCCCAGGACGACCAGTCCTGTCGTGCGACCACCATCAGTTCTAATGTTATCCGGGAGTGACGTCACCCGTGACTCTACCCTTACTGGTAACGACTCGTGTGTGTGTGTGTGTGTGTGTGTGTGTGTGTGTGTGTGTGTGTGTTAACATAGAGGGTCTTAAACGTCCGACGTACATGAGTGTGGTTTTCTGGATGATTTGGTGTTGCGTTTCGTCCTTGAGTGTGGTAACATGGCAGCTTTTTACTTGCGGCTTGTTGGAGGCTCCGCCCCGCGTGGCGCCGCAGTGACCCATGCATGAGGCAAACACGCCAGCAGCAGCATGGTCACCCGGCTCCTCCAGTGGCCCAGCTCTTGACACACACGCCCTCCTTCCCTCCCTCCCGTGTGTGATACCTGTTGCACGTGGATCCTGTGTGTGTGTGTGTGTGTGTGTGTGCCTCTCGTGCAGGGAGGCCCTCCTTGGATGACTGGCCATGCCCCAGCTATACTCGTGCAGGATCTCTCTCTCTCTCTCTCTCTCTCTCTCTCTCTCTCTCTCTCTCTCTCTCTCTCTCTCTCTCTCTCTCTCTCTCTCTAAGGTCTGGTTTATAACCCATGGCCTCCTAATTTCATTTTTGATAGTGTGATGTGTTGTGACGTGCACATGATGAGAGGATGTGTTGTGACGTGCACCTGGTGTATGTGATCATGTGTTGTGACGTGCACCTGGTGTGATCATGTTTTGTGACGTGCACCTGGTGTAATCATGTGTTGTGACGTGTACCTGGTGTGATCGTATGTTGTGTGTGAAGTGCACCTGGTGTGACCATGTGTTGTGACGTGCACCTGATGTGAGGATGTGTTGTAACGTGAACCTGATGTGATCATGTGTTGTGACGTGTACTTGGTATGATTGTGTTATGACGTGCACCTGGTGTAATCATGTGTTGTGACCTGCACTGGTGTGATCATGTGTTGTGACATGTACCTGGTGTGGTGTTGTGTTGTGACGTGCACCTGGTGTGATCATGTGTTGTGACGTGCGCATGGTGTGATCATGTTTTGTGACGTGCACCTGGTGTGATCATGTGTTGTGACGTGCACCTGGTGTATGTGATCATGTGTTGTGACGTGCACCTGGTGTGGTGTTGTGTTGTGACGTGCACCTGGTGTGATCATTTGTTGTGACGTGCACCTGGTGTGGTGTTGTGTTGTGACGTGCACCTGGTGTGATCATTTGTTGTGACGTGCACCTGGTGTGGTGTTGTGTTGTGACGTGCACCTGGTGTGATCATTTGTTGTGACGTGCTTCTGGTGTGGTGTTGTGTTGTGACGTGCACCTGGTGTGATCATGTGTTGTGACATGCTTCTGGTGTGATGTTGTGTTGTGACGTGCACCTGGTGTGGTGTGTTGTGACGTGCTCTGGTGTTGTGTTGTGACGTGCACCTGGTGTCATGTGATAGAGGTGATATGTGGTGTATGGGTATTACGTGTGACACTGGTGATGTATCATGTGACATAGGGTGTGTGTGTGTGATGTGATTAGTGATATGTTACTGTGGCATGTGACACATGCGGTGTGTTTATCATGTGACTTGTGATATGTGAATGTGGCATGAGACACATGCTGTTTGTCATGTGACAGGTGGTGTGAGACGTCTTGTGACACAGGTGGTGTATGATAATTGTGACAGGTGGTGTATGGGTATGATATGTTCACTGTCAGTGTTGTGATCCTGCGGGTGTTACAGGTGCGGTCATGGCGGCGTGGTGGGCGGGGTGGGCGGCGCGGGCGGCGGCAGCGTAACGGGGAGCGGGTGGCGCGCCGCCCCGAAGTCGGGGGGCGCAGCTTCCGGACCCGGGTCGCCGCCTGCCATGTCCAAGGGCCGCACACGGGGACCCACCTCGACGGCGGCCAGCGGCGCTAGCACCAGCAGCGCCTCCCCCCTCTCCACCACCACCACGACGCCCCCCTCCAACACCACCTCGAACATGAACGGGGAGCGGCGCTCTGGCGTGGAAGTAGTGCCGCCCTCCAACCGCCGCTCCGTTCGAACCTCCGCCACCTTCACCTCTAGCATCAAGGGCCTCTTGCAGCAGCGGGAGGACACGGCCGGCGGCAGCGGCGGCGGCGTGTTTTCCTCCCTGAGGCGTTCCCTGCCACGCTCCAGGCCGGGCTCCACGCACGGGGAGGGCGGCCGCCCACCCCAGGAGGAGACCACGGGCGCACGCCGCCCCGGGCTGCCCCCCCTGCGGGGCCCGGGAGGACCCTCGCCCCGTGGCAGACGAAACTTCTCCCACATGTCCTCCAAGAGACGCTCCGTCATCCTGGAGGAGGATAAGGAGGCTCTGAATGGTGAAGAGGCCACAGGGGCGCCGCCCCCTCCCCTAAGCGGCATCGGCGGCCGGCGGCACTCGCCTCGGGCGCGGCGCTCCATAAGTGCACAGGAGGAGCGGCAGTCTCCGGCCAGAGACTCGGTCTTCACCAAACAGTACAGTGTTGATGAACGAGTGTCCAAACCCACCAAAGCTTCCCCCACGGACGACTCCCCGAGAATTGAGGAGGAGCATGGCGAGGTTACCCATAAAGACGGGGAAGAAAGAACTCGAGAGGCTGGTACTCTCACAGAAAAGGAGAAAGTTGAGTGTGAACGTGATGAAAAAGACAAAGATGAACGAGAGGAAGAGGAGCGTCGTGCTCCCGTGGAAGAGGAGGAAGCAGAGGAGGCAGTGGACAACTCTCCGGATGGCCGCTTCCTCAAGTTTGACCACGAGATCGGTCGTGGCTCCTTCAAGACGGTCTACCGTGGCCTGGACACCGATACCGGCGTCGACGTAGCCTGGTGCGAATTGCTGGTGAGTACCCGCTTCCTTGTTTTCTGTAATGTTATTATTAGTCATCCATCAAGGTAGCATTTTCACTTTATTCACTAAACTTCTTAACCCAAGAAATTATTGTCTTTTCATTTTCTAAATGAGAAGTGCAGTTTACTGTACTAGTGTGCTGGCCGCTTCACCTTCACACACCTTTTGTTTGTCTTCTGTTTATTCCTGTGTTCCATGTGTTCCTGTGATCTCCAGCGACACAAGTAAGTAGATGCCCTTGACCACCACCTGCAGTGCAGTGTCTTGTAAAGGAAATAAACCGTTGTGCTGACCAGGGACAAAATAAGTCATTTCCCAGCACGATTATGAAATATTGAAGTGAAAGTCATGCGTCATATTGTCTTCTGGATCAGGTTACTATTAGAGGGTTCTCGTCTTAGCGCTCTCTCTCTCTCTCTCTCTCTCTCTCTCTCTCTCTCTCTCTCTCTCTCTCTCTCTCTCTCTCTCTCTCTCTCTCTCTCTCTCTTAACGGATATATTTCCACACGAAAAACAACGATCCAGTTTAACCAGTGCAACTTGCCAGATCATCTGTTATTAGTAAGAGATAAAGGAGGCGGAATTGCTCTGCGTGTTTAGTCAAACTTAAACCCCATGGAAGTTAAGACCACAACACGTATGTACAGCTTTTGAAAACACAGTCAACCAAACTTTACTTAAATGTTTACCGACGCCCTGGTCAGCCATCACATGTAGATATTACCAAGTGTGAGAGAGTTCACATCAGGCAGTAGAGTGGAAGTTCGATCATTCTGGGGATTTTAATCTTCCAGAAATCAAGTGGTGAACTTCGTCCCGTGTAGCAAACCCTCACAAAGCCGACGACGAGGAAAGCATTTTCCTCTAATTCTTCTTCCTTGTCGTTTGAGGCTTCAGTCACGGACAAAATGCCACATCAAGGCCGGCCCTTAATTGAAATATAGAGAGGATTATGAGAGGGTAAAAGAAATAGTTATGAATTATTGAGAAAGTGAAAAACCTGTCTTTTTTCAAAATGAGCCAGGTCATAGTTACTGGGAAAGACATGAGATGGTGGAGAGTTCCAAAGCATCGCGCTGTAGGGGAAGAAACAGTTATCAGAACGGCCCACCCTTGAGTTACCAACGGCCACACAATAATCATGTGACGCAGCAGCTTGCGGAGCGTTGCGTGGTCTAGCTAGTACTAGGTGGGGACAAGCAAGCAGCCAGCTCTCGGGAAAAAGAAAAAAAAATAATACCTGTTGAAGACGGAAAGAGAACTAAAATTGCAGCGTATGGCAAGAGGGAAAGTATGTAAGTCGGACTGCTTTGGACTCAACTCTGTCAAGTAAGGATGCAGAGCTAGAACCACCCAAGGTCGTAAGAGTTCTTAGTGACATACTCTTGTTGGCAAACATTTTGGAACCACACGCATCCACGACATGGTTAGACTTGATGCAGATCTCAAAACTCACTTCCATAGAAATAGTACTATTAGCTCTAATATTCGAAGGACATTATGATTGGTTGCGCGACGCATCAAAGTCCCACCGTCGTTGGCTCATGGGAATTATAGACATGTTTTAAGTAACAGTTTATGTATCAACAAGGCACACGTGTTCCTACGTACGAAAGAAATAGTGAAATAAACAATAAGCCAGAATGGTATTCCTCAGATATAGCTGGAGCAATAAAAGACAGAAATTACTTCAAGTATAAGATCAAGCAACGACCCAAATCATAGCACGCCATACATTACAGCTAAAAGATAGGTGAATGAGGTTCATTAATCAGGCCAAGAGAATGAAACTAGCATTGCAAGAGATGTCACCAAAGATCCTAAAAGGTTTTAAGTATATCACAACAAGAAACATAGAAGGACTCGGTTAATGAAGCCAGAGAACCTAATGCGGTTGATAGAAATAACAACCCTGAACCATTTTTTTTTTTCATTTCTGTGTTTACACTGGAAAACAGCAACACGGATTTACAGATAATGATAAATGGCATACTGTCGATACTAGAATTCACCGTCACCATTAAAGATGTACTCACAACGATGGGGAAAATCAAGAAGGCGATGTCATGCGCTTCGTTAAATCTCTTCACCCCTTCAAGAAAAAAAAGATGTAGCGGTTGATACAATTAAGAAAAAATAGATTTAAGATTAGCTTCGGAAAAAATGGAAATAGGATTAGTATAGGCCCCCAGCACAGACAGCAGAGGTAGACGAAAGACTTTATGATCTTTTGGCTGATGTATGTAATGAACTAGACTCGATCATAATGGTAGACTAACATACAGGTATGTAAGTGGGAAGAAAGAATCCCTCTCCAGCAGCACGGGGCGTGGGCTATACCTACATTTGCTTGACATTGCTTTTAGTCGCGACACCTAACTCGCAATAGACTCAGATTTAGCTCTAGCGACATATGAAGATCTCGTTCATAATTTGTAACCTGTAATTATAATGGTCAACAGGAAAGTCGCGAAAAATGTCAGATTCTAGACGTGCAAATTATTTTGGTCTTTGTATTGCTCTTGACAGGCAAAGCTGGCATGATATTAATGAAAACGATATGGACCCATATTGGAAAAAAAAAAAAAACTTTCAAAGTAGTGTAGGAACACATGTGCCAATGCGTTTAAGACGGTCTTCTTTATAAACACAACAGTAGAGGTGGAGCAGTGACACAAAGAAGTGTATTTTGTCCAAGAAAGTAACTCACAGAAATTCAAAGACACAGCCAACAAGACAGGAAATTACATGAGTTTGCGAAGAGAAACTGAAACTTGTACGTGAAAGCAGACTTAAGTATGAAGTGTACGTTGCTGAAAATATTAAAATAAAGTTAAAAGTTTTTAAGTTACAAGTAAGCGAGTCATTACCCAAACAATTAGGCGACCTGATTCAGGACAACGAAGCCATGCGAAGATTTCACTTTTTTTTTTTGCGTATATAATTGAAGATACAACTCGTGTCCCGAATCCAGCTCCATTGCTAAAAGGGAAAATAGTTTTGCAACATATTGATTTATAAGATGAAGGTATGCTATCAGGTCGCCAGATGGATAAAAGTGAACAAGACAGCAGACCCAGCCAGGTAAGTTTTATCCGCAAATACTGAAATAGACGAAGATGGAAGTAGTTGAAATCTTGCCAATTCTTTTCATTAAGTCACTTGCTACGGTAAATTTTCCAGAGGAATGGAAATTTGCCAATATAACACCAGTATTAAAGAAAAAAGGTAATAAATAATTGCCCGGAAATTATCGTCCAGTTAGCGTAACGTCTACAGTTGGTAAGCTAATGGTAACCATCATTTGCGATAAGATAGTGAACGATTTAGAGGACCAGCGTTCGTTCAGTCAACTATTCTCAGCATGGTTCTCCACGAAATCGCTCACCTCTGACAAATATTCTTGATTTCGTTAATCAGCATGTTTTATGAAAGAAAACCGTTAATGTCATCTTAAGTTTTTCAAAAACATTCGATAAAGTTCCTCACCACATTACAAACAAGTTAAGTCACATGCTATTGACGGGGTTGTGTGTCCGTTGGCTAGGAAATTGGCTGACTGGCCGGCCATAAGCAAAGATTAGTGATAGACGGAACAAGTGATGTGCCACAGGGATCAGTCTTCGGACCGGTTCTCTACCTTATGTACGTATATTAATGATATTGATAATGGGCTGCATTGTAAGATGTCTAAATTCGCTGACGATACTATGCTGGGAATAAATCTACAACAGAAACTGATCCTCTGCTTCAAATTGACATTGACAAACTAATGGACTGGGCCAAATGGTGGCAAAATAGATATAAGGACAAAGTTTTCCTATTCGGTAGTATAAATGAAAAGGCAAGCTACATTATAGATTATATTGAGCCACAAAAGGTTAATGAGGAAAAGGACTTAGGTATGATAATCTCTGGGGACGTTAAGCCAATAAAACAGTGCACAGAAGCAGAAAAAACTAACAAAATTCCATGATTCATTGATAGGGATTTCGAATCTCGGGGAAATTATCCTATTTCTGTACATCTCACTAGTGCGTCCCCATTTTGAATATTGCCCTCAGTTTGGTCAACCTACTTGGGAAAAGACATAATGGGAAGTGCAGAGGCGAGCTACCGAGATGATTCCCGGCCTGAGAAACAAATCCTGAGAGCCGAATGAATTAGTTGAATTTATTTAACTGATAAAAGAGCAGGTTAAGAGGTGATGTCAAGCTGGTATTGAAAAGCATTAAAGGTTTCGGGAATCTTGATCAGACAAGCTAATACAGGATAGATTCATCTGATTTCACTGGTAGTAATGAATATAAACTTGTGGGCAAATTTATTTTTCACCTCGAATGAGGCAAAGTATCTTCAGCAGGATTGTTAGCGAACGGAATGATTTACCAATCAGAGGAATTGAAAGCGGCAACATGGATACGATTAAGTGTAGACTAGATGAATATTTTCCTTGAGATCCACGATTGACGCTATTTGCGCCTCCATAGCTGTACAAGTTTATAGGTTTTTCTTTTTAAAAAATCTGCAAGTCTCTCTACCCCTACCTAAACATTAAGGGGCGACTCTGATTTCTTCCAGCATGACAGACAGCTTCGTTAGGACCCAGTGGTTTGATACTTTTTTAATTCAGTTATATAAAAGTCCTGGTCTTGATCGATCTTACCCACTTGTAACTTAAAACGTCAAACATAAAACTGCCAAACCGCTTACTTATGTATACTTTCAGTAGATCTCTCCAGGATGGATTGATACCGCATGATTGGAGAAAGGCAAAAAGGGAAGCTGTTAAATGCTTGACATTTGTCATCTGATTAGTATCACATCAATTATGTGCAGATTTTTGATGTCGATTATTAGAGATGAAATCGTAGCATGGTATGAACGGTCTGATGAATAATACACAGCATAAATCTAGAGAGCATAGAATCATACCTCATAAACATCAAGTTTTATCACAAAGTGTTCTGTACTCTTGGAGAAGACTAAAACAGTAGATATTTCCAGTCTTCCCAAAAGCATTCGACAAAGTCCCTTGGGATAAGTTGATACTTAAAGTTTGGAGGGGCCTTGGGAAGTACTGATAGTATAGGGAACTGCATAGAATCTTGGTTACGTAATCGGAAGCAAAGATTCATTATGAATGGTTAGTCAGCAAACGTAAATGATAGAACACAAGTAGTGACCCGTCAGCGTAGGTACTTTGTTAATTTCAGTCTTGAGTTTTTGTATGTGATCATATCGGTGATTTCAAAGGAAGGCATCTTACAGGAAGGCAAGAAATGTTGTTCTCTGATTTTTACAGCTGATTTACGTATTCCAAACATTATTATGGGTGATTCATTGTGATTGTGCTCCTGGCCAGAGAAACTCGATGAACAGAAGAGAATGTTTGGGGAGGACCTAGGAAGTGTGTCAAGTTTTACAAAGGAATTCAAACAGCAACAGACCATTGGGTCCTTTCAGGGCTGTTTGTGGAATATATCAGAAACTCACAGATTAGTGTGGTAAAACTTAGAAGACAGACCCATACTGAATGACATGCAATTTGTCATTGTAAGGAGACGAAAGTAATGTAAGTCATGGACTTGAAATATTTATCAGGTCTATTCTTGAGGGTATCTATAGTACTGCTTTCATCGGGCTCATTTCACCCTCATGAAGCTCGTATCTCCCCATCTTATGGCTCGCATCTCCCCATCTCCAAACTTGGCATCATCCACCTCATGTTCTGCATGACCACCTACCCTAGCTCACAAAACCCTTATCATGGCTTACATCACTCACCTAGTGGCTTATGTCATCTGTCTCCTTCCCCATGTCACCTCCTGGTTCGTGATACCCACCTCCTTCCTCATGTTGCCTCCTGGTTCATGATATCCACCTCCTTCCTCTTGTCACCAACTGGTCCATGATATCCACCTCCTTCCTCATGTCCCTTCCTGGTACATGATATCCACCTCCTTCCTCTTGTCACCTCCTGATTCATGATATCCACCTTCTTCCTCTATGTCACCTCCTGGTTCATGATATCCACCTCCTTCCTCATATCATCTCCTGGTTCATGATATCCATCTCCTTCCTCATGTCACATACCTCTAATTTCATGTCATCCACCTCCTAGCTCATATCACCTGCCTTCAGGCTCATTCACCCACCCCTTGGCTCGTTTCATCCTCCCACTGGCTCATTTCACCCATCTCCTGGCTTACATAATCCACCTCCTGGCTCACATCACCCACCTCCTAGCTCACATAGCCCACCTGGCTCACATCACCCACCTCCTGGCTCACATCACCCACGTCATGGTTCATTCATTCATCTAGCTCACAGAACCTTCCTTTTGGCTCGGATCACCCAACCACCTGTTTCATATCCACTTTCTGGTCCACATCACCCACCTCTTAGCTCACATCACCCACCTCTTGGCTCATATCACCCAGCTGCTGGTTCACATCACTCTTCTTGTGGCTCATTAACTTACCCCTGGCTTCCATCACCCACCCATTGGCTTTCATCACCCACCTCCATTGTGTCACCCACCTCTATGCTCACATAACCTACCTCCTGGCTCACATCAGTCACCCCTTGGCTCACATTACCCACCAGTACCACGTGCTAGACCTACCATCATAAATTATCGTTGTAGTTACTATTCTGGCTCATTTCACCCACTTCTTAGCACAAGTCACCCACCTCACAGCCTGCATCACCCACTTACTGGCTTGCATCACCCACCTCCTTACTCATCATTCACCTCCAGGTCTACATCGCCCTCATCCTGTTCCACGTCATCCATCTTTTGGTCCTCATTACCCACCACTTTGTGCACATCACACATATTATCTCACATCACCCACCTCCTGACTTGTATCACCTACCTCCTCTTCCACGTAAGTCAAGTCTTTCTAGTCCACGTCACCCACCTCCTGGCTCACACCACTTACCTTCTGTTCCACATCACCCATATCTTGGACTACATCACTCATCTGGGTTACATGACTTACCTCCAGTCCACATCACCCTCCTCCTGGTCCATATCACCCATCTCCTGGACTACATCACCCACCTCTTGGTTCACGTCACTCACCTCCTGATCCACATCACGCTCCACCTGGTCCACATCGCCCACTTCCTAGTACTCATACACACACACACACACACACACACACACACACACACCCGGCTCACATAACCCACCTCCTGGTCCAATTGACCCACCTCCTGGTCCAATTGTCACACCTCCTGGTCATTGTACCCATCTGGTCTACATCACCTACCTTCTGCCTCACATAACCCACCTTGTGGTCCACGTTATCCAACCTCTGGCTTATGTCATGCACGCACCCCCCTGGTCCTCATCATCTGCTTCCTGGCTCACATCACTCATCCCCTGGTCCACATAGCCCAATTACTGGATCATGCCACCCACCTTATGGCTCACATCGCCTGTCTTCTGGCATATGTTACCCACCTATCATGTTGCCCATCTGGCTGACATCACCCTCCATCTGACTTGTATCACCCAAAGGGTAGACAGAAGTGGGTTTAAGCCTCCAAAACTCAATTTTTGCCCTTTATCTCTTTCTTTGTCTCTAAGACCCCTCACAACTTCCTTTAGCATTGTAAACACACTTGTTTAAGTTTAAATTGCATGACTGATGAAGAGTTAGGGCTTGGTGCTGGGAGGGAGAAAGCTGTGATTTATAGAAATGAGCTCCTGATGGCTCCGAACCCCAAGGTATGTGCTAAGTAAATGAGGTGGACCTGACCAGCTCATGCCCAAAATCTGTGTCCACAGCTGACAGAAGGAGTTCCTGTAACATATAACGTCTCTGGGACACCTCACATTACAGAAATGTCCATGTCTGCCCGAAAGAAACTGGGAGTCCTGTTTAGATGATAAAATTTCTTTTGAACTGTTTTGTTGAGTATTCCTGGTAAATTATATGGGAGGGTATTGATTGAGAGGGTGAAGGCATGTACAGAGCATCAGATTGGGGAAGAGCAGTGCGGTTTCAGAAGTGGTAGAGGATGTGTGGATCAGGTGTTTGCTTTGAAGAATGTATGTGAGAAATACTTAGAAAAGCAAATGGATTTGTATGTAGCATTTATGGATCTGGAGAAGGCATATGATAGAGTTGATAGAGATGCTCTGTGGAAGGTATTAAGAATATATGGTGTGGGAGGCAAGTTGTTAGAAGCAGTGAAAAGTTTTTATCGAGGATGTAAGGCATGTGTACGTGTAGGAAGAGAGGAAAGTGATTGGTTCTCAGTGAATGTAGGTTTGCGGCAGGGGTGTGTGATGTCTCCATGGTTGTTTAATTTGTTTATGGATGGGGTTGTAAGGGAGGTAAATGCAAGAGTCCTGGAAAGAGGGGCAAGTATGAAGTCTGTTGGGGATGAGAGAGCTTGGGAAGTGAGTCAGTTGTTGTTCGCTGATGATACAGCGCTGGTGGCTGATTCATGTGAGAAACTGCAGAAGCTGGTGACTGAGTTTGGTAAAGTGTGTGGAAGAAGAAAGTTGAGAGTAAATGTGAATAAGAGCAAGGTTATTAGGTACAGTAGGGGTGAGGGTCAAGTCAATTGGGAGGTGAGTTTGAATGGAGAAAAACTGGAGGAAGTGAAGTGTTTTAGATATCTGGGAGTGGATCTGTCAGCGGATGGAACCATGGAAGCGGAAGTGGATCATAGGGTGGGGGAGGGGGCGAAAATTTTGGGAGCCTTGAAAAATGTGTGGAAGTCGAGAACATTATCTCGGAAAGCAAAAATGGGTATGTTTGAGGGAATAGTGGTTCCAACAATGTTGTATGGTTGCGAGGCGTGGGCTATGGATAGAGATGTGCGCAGGAGGATGGATGTGCTGGAAATGAGATGTTTGAGGACAATGTGTGGTGTGAGGTGGTTTGATCGAGTAAGTAACGTAAGGGTAAGAGAGATGTGTGGAAATAAAAAGAGCGTGGTTGAGAGAGCAGAAGAGGGTGTTTTGAAATGGTTTGGGCACATGGAGAGAATGAGTGAGGAGAGATTGACCAAGAGGATATATGTGTCGGAGGTGGAGGGAACGAGGAGAAGAGGGAGACCAAATTGGAGGTGGAAAGATGGAGTGAAAAAGATTTTGTGTGATCGGGGCCTGAACATGCAGGAGGGTGAAAGGAGGGCAAGAAATAGAGTGAATTGGAGTCATGTGGTATACAGGGGTTGACGTGCTGTCAGTGGATTGAAGCAAGGCATGTGAAGCGTCTGGGGTAAACCATGGAAAGCTGTGTAGGTATGTATATTTGCGTGTGTGGACGTGTGTATGTACATGTGTATGGGGGGGGGGGGGGGTTGGGCCATTTCTTTCGTCTGTTTCCTTGCGCTACCTCGCAAACGCGGGAGACAGCGACAAAGTATAAAAAAAAAAAAAAAAAAAAAAAATTCTCTATTTATACAAAGAATTGTTCTGTCAACGAGTAGAGTGCTGCTTTCACATTTGGAATGGGTTTTGCAATACTGTCTTACTGGACAGAGTTGAGTCTTGAGCAATCTGACTTATCATTTCTCCAAAGCTAACCTCACAACATGGCCCACATACCCAACTCTGCTGCAATGTAGGTTCATTTTCCCTCTATTGTATTTTTTTCTTCTAAGAAGTGGCTGCTAGTGTGCCCCCACCATCAGCTAGACCACATGATATTTGGCATCATAGAGATGGGCCTTTTTATGTTTCTTTCCCAACGCTTGAAAGTTTGTATCCCTTCATATCTTTCCTGACACTGTGACCTGGCCCATTTTCAAGAGCAGGTTTTCCACCTCCTCCAAAATTCTTAAGAATTTTTCCACCTCTTTTTTTCCCCTTTCTTTAACCCTCTCTATTTCAATTAAAACCAGCTTCGATGTGTCCATGACTGGAACCTTAGAAAAGTTAGAAGCCATGTCCCACAGGCCCAGATAGCCAGCACAGACCAGCTGGTTTGATATCTTTTGGAAGTACTAGACATCTGAAGGCCTTCTTGAATTTCTTCAAAATGCACCCCAAAGTGTTTTTATTATATGTAAGCAGGAGGCTGGATAGTCTTGGGCCCTGGATGTTCAAGGTGTTTTCTCTCTTTTTGCTTATTGCACCTTTTGATTTTAAGGAGACTATTTTAGTCCTACATGGCTGTTATATCAATAGGGAATATTTTTTTTTTGTATAGGTGTGGGATCGTGCTTTCTAGGATTTTTTTAACGTTAATGAAGATATACCTTGACTGTCTTCATTCCAAAGAGTATAGCTTTAAGGATCTCAGTCAGTCCCAGTAGTTCAACTCCTTGAATATGTCAATACCGGCCATTAATGACCTGAGTGCTTTGTAGCTCTGTAATTTGGATGCCAGTTCACAACAGTATTCCATTAATGAAAGTTTTAGTTCCTGGAAGAGTACCTCCATTATTTTTTTATATTTTGTCTAAGGTTTGCAAGATCCATCCTACCATCTTTTGTTGGAAAAGGCAGCCATTGTCTTGTTTTGTTTACTGAAGATGAGGTCATCATACATTATTGCTCAGAAGTCTTGCACATTGTTCAGTCATGATATGACAGTGCCTATGTCTATGATATTTTGTAGTTTTCTTAATTTCTTCTTTTTCCCACAATGCAAATTGGAACTTGTCTCCAATGAAAAGCATTTTTTTGTTTGCTAAGTAGAAGATTCTCTGTATATCACTTTGTTTTTCTTCAGTGTCTTTTATTGACAAGATTTTCTGAGTTACTCTGGTATAATTTGCAGAGGATGATATGAAATATTCATTCTTGTCTGCACCAGTGTGAGATATAAGAAGGGGTGCATGTACAGTTTAGTTCTCATGCCAGTATGTTTTGTATGTCTCTTTGAAAATGGAGTACCGGGAGTCTGTTCATGGGGCAAAGTGCATGGGCATGTTCTCAGTGGTCCTCTTGAAACCCTATAGTGAGGTTGAGATATGCTATGTGTAACAATGGGGGATTACTGTTTAGGAAGAAGTTGGTCGGGTCATTTATCTTAAAGGTTTAGTGTTCACTGAGCACTGATTCATATTGTTCTTTTAGTATCTCGCTCATCTTCTATATATGCCTTCATCTGGTTTTAGTGGATCAGTGGTGTTTTTGGGCCTTGATTTGCATTTTTCATGTGACTGAAAGTAATATAGAATTTTTCTTGTTACATTGATGGTTCTAATTCCTGTGACTTGTATTGCCATCCTGAGTTTATGGGCCATATTCAGCAATTGGTTTCATGTTTTCTTTGCTAGGAGGCCTGTAAGTTTTTAGAAGGCCAGCAGCTCTTATATAGCGGTCATCATACTCATTGTACTGTAGACCTTTTGTACCTTCTTTTTGCAGGTACATGTTTGGAGTGCTTTAGTTGTCATGCTTTTAACCTGTTGACTGAAGTTTTGATGTACAATTTTCTTTTTCACTGTAAGATAAGTCCCAACACACACACACACACACACACACACACACACACACACACACACACACACACACACACTCTTATGGATGTTATATTGTGAGAATATACTGTTTCAGTGTGTTATATATTACTGCTCTATAAAGCTTTACCTATAGGCGGAAGGATTTGAACTCCAGTCCCACTAGGCCATAGGTAGATCATTATTTCTATTCCATGTCTCCAAGACATGTTGAAGATATATCATAATGCATAAATAAACTAAATAATGATGATTTACGATGCTTTGATGAGTTGGAAGTGTAGGGCTGCCTTTAGTACCTTAATTCTAACTCTTTTAATTTTCCGCAAAGTTGAATGTTTTAATGTCAAGATATGCTGTGTAAGTGTGTGTGTTTTGTATCATATTGCTGAAATATAGATTATAAAGATGGTATACAATATTTTTGATAAGTGCTCCTGAGTTGGCAACACAACTTGGATTCATCATGTTCATCCAAAGAGAGTTGATAAGGTTAAGGGATTTAGTGGGAAGTGTTTTAGAGGAAGATTTAACCCTTTTACAGTTTTGAGTAAAGTCATGATACGCAGTATTGTGTTTCACCATACAATACGACTACAGTTCTTAGAAGTCAAAAAATTATTAGTAATTCCCATGGTATAATAATGATGATAATAATAGTAATAATAATGATAATGATTGTAATGATCATGATTATGTATATACAAGTGTATGTAGGTGGGTTGGGCCACTCCTTGTCTGTTTCCTTGTGCAACCTCGCTGGCGCGGGAGATGGTGATTGAGTATGGTAAATGAAATAGATAAATATGATAATAATGATCATTATAAGAATCTTGAAAGAGTCCTAAGAGGCTAACTGACTAAATATATGGAAGTGAACAGCCTGCATAATCCAGGCCAGCATGGTTTCTGAAGGGGGAAGATCTTCCCTCTCTCAGTTACTTGACCTGTGATAGGATTGTTGAACCTATGGAAAACATAGAAAATGCTGATGTGATCTACACTTCTTCCAAAAGCACTTGATAAATGTGACCATGGTGTCATAGCACATGAAATGCAAAAGATAGGAATAACCAGAAAAATGGGGAGATGGATATACAGAAACATTGCAGATTACTGGACAGATGCTGATGCTATCATATGTATGTATGTATCTATGTATCTGTCTATCTATCTATATCTCTGATACCTGTTCCTTCCAGGAACTCCCATCAAGGGGTGGCCACAGCAAAAGAGTCTCCACTTATCCCTGTCCTTACATGGCTCCCTGGCATGCACCATTTCCTGTATTTTTCCACTATTTTTCTCCCTCCATTATTCCTTCACCCAATTTGCCCATGTCACTGATGGTCTTCTTCTTCCACCAACCCCTTTAATTGCACTATTGTATTTTCTCCTTGTAAATTCCCAGTTTTGCATCCTTTCCACGTGCTTAAACCACCTCAAAATATTACATTTCACCCATTCTGCCACTCCACAATTCATTCCCTTTGCATTCCCTGCCATGCCATATCTCTCATACACCCCTTCATTTCTTTCTTCATTCCATATAGTTACACCACATGGTCTTCTCAAACAGCTCATTTCCACAGCCTGGATTCATGGCCTTTGTGACTCATTCAATGTCCATGTTTCAGCTGCTTAGGTCAGGGTTGGAGGACTACGCTTTCCCTTAATCCTCTACTCACTTCCATACTTACACCTCTACCCTTCATTTTTTTTTTTATTCTGTTAAAGGACCCAGTGACTCTTCTACTTTGTACTGCTCTCTCCTTCCATATCTCCAATCTTACCCGAGACAGCTTTAAATACTCGCATTCTATCACTACTTCTCGTCTTTCTCCCCCATATCCAAAGCACAATTTATTACACTTTCATTTTTCACTCTATATGGTTTTACATATATGCCATCATAAACCAGTTGAATAATGTAAAAGACCTCTGAGTAATCATGTTTAACAACCTAACCTTCAGCAAACACAACAGAACAGTGGTTGCCTCTTGCAGAAGGATGGTAGGCTGGATCCTGTAGACCCTCAAAACAGGAAGAAAAACCAGTAATAATGTTAATCAAAGTATTGATTCTTTTACCTATTGAATATTGTTGCATTCTAACATCACCCTACAAGTTGGGAGATGAATGAAATTGCAGAATTCAAAAGTGTTCAGAGATCTTTTGCAGCCCATATTTATGTGGTAAAGGAAGTGAATTACTGGGAATAGTTGAAATCTCCTTGGAATGCAGACATGAGAAGTATGGAGCGAAGAGAGGTAAATCATCATCTACACCTGGTGAATCTAAGAAGATATGCTTCCCAACTAACATTTGGAAATAGAATCCTACTGGCATGACTAGCGTAGACAGCTTTTATTACTGGCATGACTAGCGTAGACAGCTTTGTAGGAAACTGCCTTTTAAATCCAAAGATGCAGTATACACAGAGAGAGAGAGATAGCATCTTAAATATTAGGGACCCAAGACTCTTCAACATCTTACCTGCTATCATCAGAAACTCGATGAGATGCACTGTATGGAAGTTTAAGAGTGCACTGGACAACTACCTACAAAGTGTGTCAGACCAGTAAGGCTGTGGGCATTATGTTGGCCTGTGGGCTGTGACATCCAGCAGCTTGGTCGACCAACAACCCAGTCCAGTAGCCTAGGCCCAGGAAGACTTCACCAAGTATTTTTGCTTACATCATCCTTTCAACTTCATTGTCACTCTCTGAACTGTCTTGTTCAAGCAAGTGTTGCCATATTACAGTAATGCAGATGAGATATTAATGGAAACTCAGTGAGAAACATAGTCGCAAAGGCTTGAGGTACTATTGCTGGGATGGGATGTGTTGGAGAGAGTGTTACTGGGAGGTGGAGGGAGATGAACTAGGTTTATTGACATAACCCCCTTGAATTATCTGATTCAGCTAATACCATTTCACAGGTATTGGAGATGGTATTTAATGATACCTGCTGAAAAATATGGTCATAGGGGTTTGAGATACTGCTGGGGTATTTAATTATACCTGCTGAAAAATATGGTCATAGGGGTTTGAGATGCTGCTGGAATGGGATGGAGAGGAGTGAGGTTTAGTGGGAGGTAAAGGGTGTTGAACTAGTCTTGTGAATGCCACTCTGGAATTCAGTTATTCAGCAAGGGTTTTTGTATCACAGGCAATAGATTTATATATATTTGTTTATTTATTTGTTTATTGTACTTGATTGCCATTTCCTGCATCAATGAGATCGCGCCAGGAAACAGACAAAGAATGGCCCATCTACTCATATACACATATATATATTTACGTAAATGCCCATACATGCACATATACATACATATACATATCAACATATACACATATACATACACAGTCATATACATACATATACAAATGTACATATTCATAGTTGCTTGCCTTCATCCATTCTTGGCACTACCCCACCCCACAGGATACAGTATCACATAAAAAAAAATTCTACAAGGGCTTGAGGAGCTGATAGAGTGGGATGAGGGATGAAGAGGTGATTTTTTTTTTTCTTTCAGCTTCTGTTGTCATATCACAGTTTATGCAGACTTTACACATGTCTATAACCCAAGGATCTTATGAAGGTAATGCTAGCAAAGATTTGCATACACATAAGATATTCTTCAGCATTCCAGTCTCCCTCAATGTTCCTTCCAAGTAGAAGAATCAAGTGATCTTTGGTGGTATTAAATGCTAGAGCACTTTTTGTTTCTTACTAATGAATGCCCTTGATGACTTTCTTTATAATCCAAGTCTTTCTCATCCATAATAAACACACAATGAGGTGTGTACCCTCCTTCCTCAATAATTTTCTCTCATTGCACATGAAATAACATAAAAGGGAAATTACTGTTATGAGAATTTGTATAGGATCTCAAATACATTTGCTTGTAAGCTCTCTGCTGAAAGTTAGGTTTTGAATCAAATGTATTTTGCCAATATTTATGGTAAATGAATCTAAAAGTATTTGCTTTGACATCTATAAAATGCATTATGACCTAAAAACCTTTATAGCAAATTGAAATATTTCATTATTAGAATAAAAATATATTTTATATGGTTGTTTAAGAATGTGATTTTCTTTTAAATTGTCACTATTGCTGGGCATTTGGATCATTCTAAGGGTTTGTACCCCAATTCTTGAATGTTACTACTGCAAAATATTGCTCTAGGAGCAGTTGCTATACATAACCAATAAACCTTTCCCATTCTGAATAAGCTTGACTTCCATATATTTAAGCTCATCCACACCTTCAAGTTCTTCACCCTACAATCTGATTTTACTGTCTGACCTCCACTCCTTTTGAAAAACTCATGGTTAATTTCATTCACATTTATTTCCATCATTCTCCTGCTTGCATTACTGAACCAGCTTGCCATTTTGTCCAGTTCATCCTCTGATTTAACTAACAACACAACATCATGCGTATAATATTTGATAACTTCCATTCATTTTCTCTATGGTTAAGTATTTCATTGCATTCACCCCACCTTGCTCTCATCCATATAATGTCCATTCATGAAAATTTTAGATAACCATATACCAGTGTATATGTTTTCGAAGAAACTGTGACTTTTTATCAACTGTATCTTCTTTGTTCATTTCATGCATACATTATTTTTACAAGCATGAATACAACTCATTATGTTGCAATAATGTCACAGTTATGGATATCCTAATTTTTCTTGTTTCCATGTGTTGTCTATCAGTGATTTTCAAAGTTATTGAAATCAAATCATAACACCATCATTATTGATTTTTAACCAGGAGCGGAAATGGAATAAGAATGAGCGTTTGAGGTTTCGTGAGGAGGCAGAGATGCTTAAAGGATTGCAGCATCCCAACATTGTACGGTTTTATGACTACTGGGAAGTTCACAGTGCCAAGCGTCGTTGCATCGTCCTTGTCACTGAGCTCATGACATCAGGCACTCTCAAGCAGTAAGCATTATACTACCTGGGTGTCTTAAGTATATTTTTTTATTTATTTTGCTTTGTCGCTGTCTCTCATGCCTGCAAGGTAGCGCAAAGAAACAGACGAAAGAAATAGCCCAACCCACCCCCACACACATACACACACACACACGTCCACACATGCAAACATACACACCCACACATCCCAACGTACACACATATATACACACACATATACACACATGCACACAATTCACACTGTCTGCCCCTACTCACCCCCATCGCCACCCCGCCACACACGGAATAACATCCCCCTCCCCCCTCATGTGCGCGAGGCAGCGCCAGGAAAAGACAACAAAGGCCCCATTCGCTCACACTCAGTCTCCAGCTGTCATGCAATAATGCTCGAAACCACAGCTCCCTTTCCACATCCAGGCCCCACAGAACTTTCCATGGTTTACCCCAGACGCTTCACATGCCCTGATTCAATCCAATGACAGCACGTCGACCCCGGTATACCACATCGATCCAATTCACTCTATTCCTTGCCCTCCTTTCACCCTCCTGCATGTTCAGGCCCCGATCACACACAATCTTTTTCACTCCATCTTTCCACCTCCAATTTGGTCTCCCACTTTTCCTCGTTCCCTCCACCTCCGACACATATATCCTCTTGGTCAATCTTTCCTCACTCATTCTCTCCATGTGCCCAAACCATTTCAAAACACCCTCTTCTGCTCTCTCAACCACGCTCTTTTTTTTTTCACACCTCTCTCTTACCCTTACGTTACTTACTCGATCAAACCACCTCACACCACACATTGTCCTCAAACATCTCATTTCCAGCACATCCATCCTCCTGTGCACAACTCTATCCATAGCCCACGCCTTGCAACCATACAACATTGTTGGAACCACTATTCCTTCAAACATAGCCATTTTTGCTTTCGGAGATAATGTTCTCGACTTCCACACATTCTTCAAGGCTCCCAGGATTTTCGCCCCCTCCCCCACCCTATGATTTACTTCCGCTTCCATGGTTCCATCCGCTACCAGATCCACTCCCAGATATCTAAAACACTTTACTTCCTCCAGTTTTTCTCCTCTCAAACTTACCTCCCAATTGACTTGACCCTCAACCCTACTGTACCTAATTACCTTGCTCTTATTCACATTTACTCTTAACTTTCTTCTTTCACACACTTTACCAAACTCAGTCACCAGCTTCTGCAGTTTCTCACATGAATCAGCCACCAGCGCTGTATCATCAGCGAACAACAACTGACTCACTTCCCAAGCTCTCTCATCCCCAACAGACTTCATACTTGCCCCTCTTTCCAAAACTCTTGCATTCACCTCCCTAACAACCCCATCCATAAACAAATTAAACAACCATGGAGACATCACACACCCCTGCCGCAAACCTACATTCACTGAGAACCAATCACTTTCCTCTCTTCCTACACGTACACATGCCGTACATCCTCGATAAAAACTTTTCACTGCTTCTAACAACTTGCCTCCCACACCATATATTCTTAATACCTTCCACAGAGCATCTCTATCAACTCTATCATATGCCTTCTCCAGATCCATAAATGCTACATACAAATCCATTTGCTTTTCCAAGTATTTCTCACATACATTCTTCAAAGCAAACACCTGATCCACACATCCTCTACCACTTCTGAAACCACACTGCTCTTCCCCAATCTGATGCTCTGTACATACTTATGTATATCTCGCTTTTTAAACCAGGTATTCCCAATCACCAGTCCTTTTTCAGAACATAAATCTACAAGCTCTTCACCATTTCCATTTACAACACTGAACACCCCATGTATACCAATTATTCCCTCAACTGCCACATTACTCACCTTTGCATTCAAATCACCCATCACTATAACCCGGTCTCATGCATCAAAACCACTAACATACTCATTCAGCTGCTCCCAAAACACTTGCCTCTCATGATCTTTCTTCTCATGCCCAGGTGCATATGAACCAATAATCACCCATCTCTCTCCATCAACTTTCAGTTTTACCCATATTAATCGAGAATTTACTTTCTTACATTCTATCACATACTCCCACAACTCTTGTTTCAGGAGTACTGCTACTCCTTCCCTTGCTCTTGTCCTCTCACTAACCCCTGACTTTACTACCAAGACATTCCCAAACCACTCTTCCCCTTTACCCTTGAGCTTCGTTTCACTCAGAGCCAAAACATCCAGGTTCCTTTCCTGAAACATACTACCTATCTCTCCTTTTTTCACATCTTGGTTACATCCATATATATATATATATTATATATATATATATATACACAGACATATACATATATACACATATACATACACAGTCATATACATACATATACATATCAACATATACACATATACATACACAGTCATATACATACATATACATATCAACATATACACATATACATACACAGTCATATACATACATATACATATCAACATATACACATATACATACACAGTCATATACATACATATACATATCAACATATACACATATACATATTTATATTTGCTTGCCTTCATCCATTCCTGGTGCTATCCCGCCCCATGGGAAACATCATTGCTTCCCCTTGCTTCAGCGAGGTAGCACCAGGATAACAGACATATAAAGGCCACATTTGTTCACACTCAGTCTCCAGCTGTCATGCAATAATGCTCGAAACCACAGCTCCCTTTCCACATCCAGGCCCCACAGAACTTTCCATGGTTTACCCCAGACGCTTCACATGCCCTGGTTCCATCCATTGACAGCATGTCGACCACGGTTATACCACATCATTCCAATTCACTCTATTCCTTGCCCTCCTTTCACCCTCCTGTATGTTCAGGCCCCAATCGCTCAGAATCTTTTTCATTCCATCCTACCACCTCCAGTTTGGTCTACCACTTCTTGTTCCCTCCACCTCTGACACATATGTCCTCTTTGTCAATCTTTCCTCACTCATTCTCTCCATGTGACCAAACTATTTCAATACACCCCCTCTTCTGCTCTCTCAACCACACTCTTTTTAGTACCACACATCTCTCACCCATTCATTACATACTAGATCAAACCACCTCACACCACATATTGTCCTCAAACATCTCATTTCCAACACATCCACCCTCTTCCACACAACCCTATCTATAGCCCATGCCTCACAACCATATAACATTATTGGAACCACTATTCCTTCAGACGTACCCATTTTTGCTTTCCGAGTTAACATTGTCGCCTTCCACACATTCTTCAGCGCTCCCAGAACCTTCGCCCCCTCCCCCACCCTGTAACTCACTTCCGCTTCCATGGTTCCTTCCACTGCCAAATCCACTCCCAGATATCTAAAACGCTTCACTTCCTCGTTTTTCTCTATTCAAACTCACCTCCCAATTGACTTGTCCCTCAACCCTACTGAACCTAATAACCTTGCTCTTATTCACATTTACTCTTAACTTTCTTCTTTCACACACTTTTCCAAACTCAGTCTCCAGCTGTCATGCAATAATGCTCGAAACCACAGCTCCCTTTCCACATCCAGGCCCCACAGAACTTTCCATGGTTTACCCCAGACATTTCACATACCTTGGTTGAGTCCATTGACAACATGCTGACCCCAGTATACCATGGCATTCCAGTTCATTCTATTCCTTGCATGCCTCTCACCCTCCTGTATGTTCAGGCCCTGATTACTCAAAATCTTTTTCACTCCATCTTTCACCTCCAATTTGGTCTCCCACTTCTTGTTCCCTCCACCTCTGATACATATATCCTCTTTGTCATTCTTTCCTCACTCATTCTCTCCATGTGACCAAACTATTTCAATACACCCCCTCTTCTGCTCTCTCAACCACACTCTTTTTATTTCCACACATCTCTCTTACCCTTTCATTACTTGATCAAACCACCTCACACCACATATTGTCCTCAAACATCTCATTTCCAACACATCCACCCTCTTCCACACAACCCTATCTATAGCCCATGCCTTGCAACCATATAACATTGTTGGAACCACTATTCCTTCAAACATACCCATTTTTGCTTTCCGAGTTAACATTGTCGCCTTCCACACATTCTTCATCACTCCCAGCACTTTTGCCCCCTCCCCCACCCTATGATCCACTTCCGCTTCCATGGTTCCTTCCACTGCCAAATCCACTCCCAGATATGTAAAACACTTCACTTCCTCCAGTTTTTCTCCTCTCAAACTTACCTCCCAATTGACTTGTCCTTCAACCTAATGTACCTAATAATCTTGCTATTATTCACATTTACTCTCAACTTTCTTCTTTCACACACTTTACCAAACTCAGTCACCAGCTTCTGCAGTTTCTCACATGAATCAGCCACCAGCGCTGTATCATCAGCGAACAACAACTGACTCACTTCCCAAGCTCTCTCATCCCCAACAGACTTCATACTTGCCCCTCTTTCCAAAACTCTTGCATTCACCTCCCTAACAACCCCATCCATAAACAAATTAAACAACCATGGAGACATCACACACCCCTGCCGCAAACCTACATTCACTGAGAACCAATCACTTTCCTCTCTTCCTACACGTACACATGCCTTACATCCTCGATAAAAACTTTTTCACTCCAGCCTTCCACCTCCAATTTGGTCTCCCACTTTTCCTCGTTCCCTCCACCTCCGACACATATATCCTCTTGGTCAATCTTTCCTCACTCATTCTCTCCATGTGACCAAACTATTTCAATACACCCCCTCTTCTGCTCTCTCAACCACACTCTTTTTATTTCCACACATCTCTCTTACCCTTTCATTACTTGATCAAACCACCTCACACCACACATTGTCCTCAAACATCTCATTTCCAGCACATCCATCCTCCTGTGCACAACTCTATCCATAGCCCACGCCTCGCAACCATACAACATTGTTGGAACCACTATTCCTTCAAACATAGCCATTTTTGCTTTCGGAGATAATGTTCTCGACTTCCACACATTCTTCATCACTCCCAGCACTTTTGCCCCCTCCCCCACCCTGTAACTCACTTCCGCTTCCATGGTTCCTTCCACTGCCAAATCCACTCCCAGATATCTAAAACACTTCACTTCCTCCAGTTTTTCTCCATTCAAACTCACCTCCCAATTGACTTGACCCTCAACCCTACTGAACCTAATAACCTTGCTCTTATTCACATTTACTCTTAACTTTCTTCTTTCACACACTTTACCAAACTCAGTCACCAGCTTCTGCAGTTTCTCACATGAATCAGCCACCAGCGCTGTATCATCAGCGAACAACAACTGACTCACTTCCCAAGCTCTCTCATCCCCAACAGACTTCATACTTGCCCCTCTTTCCAAAACTCTTGCATTCACCTCCCTAACAACCCCATCCATAAACAAATTAAACAACCATGGAGACATCACACACCCCTGCCGCAAACCTACATTCACTGAGAACCAATCACTTTCCTCTCTTCCTACACGTACACATGCCTTACATCCTCGATAAAAACTTTTCACTGCCTCTAACAACTTTCCTCCCACACCATATATTCTTAATACCTTCCACAGAGCATCTCTATCAACTCTATCATATGCCTTCTCCAGATCCATAAATGCTACATACAAATCCATTTGCTTTTCCAAGTATTTCTCACATACATTCTTCAAAGCAAACACCTGATCCACACATCCTCTACCACTTCTGAAACCACACTGCTCTTCCCCAATCTGATGCTCTGTACATACTTATGTATATCTCGCTTTTTAAACCAGGTATTCCCAATCACCAGTCCTTTTTCAGAACATAAATCTACAAGCTCTTCACCATTTCCATTTACAACACTGAACACCCCATGTATACCAATTATTCCCTCAACTGCCACATTACTCACCTTTGCATTCAAATCACCCATCACTATAACCCGTCTCATGCATCAAAACCACTAACATACTCATTCAGCTGCTCCCAAAACACTTGCCTCTCATGATCTTTCTTCTCATGCCCAGGTGCATATGAACCAATAATCACCCATCTCTCTCCATCAACTTTCAGTTTTACCCATATTAATCGAGAATTTACTTTCTTACATTCTATCACATACTCCCACAACTCTTGTTTCAGGAGTACTGCTACTCCTTCCCTTGCTCTTGTCCTCTCACTAACCCCTGACTTTACTACCAAGACATTCCCAAACCACTCTTCCCCTTTACCCTTGAGCTTCGTTTCACTCAGAGCCAAAACATCCAGGTTCCTTTCCTGAAACATACTACCTATCTCTCCTTTTTTCACATCTTGGTTACATCCATATATATATATATATTATATATATATATATATATATATTATATATATATATATACACAGACATATACATATCAACATATACACATATACATACACAGTCATATACATACATATACATATCAACATATACACATATACATACACAGTCATATACATACATATACATATCAACATATACACATATACATACACAGTCATATACATACATATACTGTACATGACACATACACAGACATATACATATATACACATATACATATTTATATTTGCTTGCCTTCATCCATTCTTGGCACTACCCCACCCCACAGGATACAGTATCACATAAAAAAAAATCTACAAGGCTTGAGGAGCTGATAGAGTGGGATGAGGGATGAAGAGGTGATTTTTTTTTTTCTTTCAGCTTCTGTTGTCATATCACAGTTTATGCAGACTTTACACATGTCTATAACCCAAGGATCTTATGAAGGTAATGCTAGCAAAGATTTGCATACACATAAGATATTCTTCAGCATTCCAGTCTCCCTCAATGTTCCTTCCAAGTAGAAGAATCAAGTGATCTTTGGTGGTATTAAATGCTAGAGCACTTTTTGTTTCTTACTAATGAATGCCCTTGATGACTTTCTTTATAATCCAAGTCTTTCTCATCCATAATAAACACACAATGAGGTGTGTACCCTCCTTCCTCAATAATTTTCTCTCATTGCACATGAAATAACATAAAAGGGAAATTACTGTTATGAGAATTTGTATAGGATCTCAAATACATTTGCTTGTAAGCTCTCTGCTGAAAGTTAGGTTTTGAATCAAATGTATTTTGCCAATATTTATGGTAAATGAATCTAAAAGTATTTGCTTTGACATCTATAAAATGCATTATGACCTAAAAACCTTTATAGCAAATTGAAATATTTCATTATTAGAATAAAAATATATTTTATATGGTTGTTTAAGAATGTGATTTTCTTTTAAATTGTCACTATTGCTGGCATTTGGATCATTCTAAGGGTTTGTACCCCAATTCTTGAATGTTACTACTGCAAAATATTGCTCTAGGAGCAGTTGCTATACATAACCAATAAACCTTTCCCATTCTGAATAAGCTTGACTTCCATATATTTAAGCTCATCCACACCTTCAAGTTCTTCACCCTACAATCTGATTTTACTGTCTGACCTCCACTCCTTTTGAAAAACTCATGGTTAATTTCATTCACATTTATTTCCATCATTCTCCTGCTTGCATTACTGAACCAGCTTGCCATTTTGTCCAGTTCATCCTCTGATTTAACTAACAACACAACATCATGCGTATAATATTTGATAACTTCCATTCATTTTCTCTATGGTTAAGTATTTCATTGCATTCACCCCACCTTGCTCTCATCCATATAATGTCCATTCATGAAAATTTTAGATAACCATATACCAGTGTATATGTTTTCGAAGAAACTGTGACTTTTTATCAACTGTATCTTCTTTGTTCATTTCATGCATACATTATTTTTACAAGCATGAATACAACTCATTATGTTGCAATAATGTCACAGTTATGGATATCCTAATTTTTCTTGTTTCCATGTGTTGTCTATCAGTGATTTTCAAAGTTATTGAAATCAAATCATAACACCATCATTATTGATTTTTAACCAGGAGCGGAAATGGAATAAGAATGAGCGTTTGAGGTTTCGTGAGGAGGCAGAGATGCTTAAAGGATTGCAGCATCCCAACATTGTACGGTTTTTTATGACTACTGGGAAGTTCACAGTGCAAGCGTCGTTGCATCGTCCTTGTCACTGAGCTCATGACATCAGGCACTCTCAAGCAGTAAGCATTATACTACCTGGGTGTCTTAAGTATATCACAGCTTTCCATGGTTTACCCCAGAGCTTAATGCCTTGATTCATCACTGACAGCACGTCCCCGGTTCCCAATCGACCCTTCACTCTTTTCCCTTCCCCTCCTTTCACCCTTGTGTTCAGGCCCCGATCAAAAAAAATCTTTTTCACCCCATTTTCCACCCCCAATTTTGGTCCCCCCTTTTCCCGTTCCCCCCACCTCCGAACATATATCCTTTTGGTCAATCTTTCCCACTCATTCTCCCCATGTGCCAAACTTTTCAAAACCCTCTTTGCTCTCTCAACCAGCTCTTTTTTTTTTCACCCTCTCTCTTACCTTCGTTTTTCTCGTAAAACCACCTCACACCAAAACAGTCTAAACATCTCTTTTCCCAGCCATCCCCCCTGGCCAACTTATCCATAGCCCACCCCTGAAACCCATACAAATTTTTGGAACCATTTTCCTTAAACATACCATTTTTGTTTCCGAGATAATGTTCTCACTTCCAAACATTTTTCAAGGGTCCCCGGATTTTGCCCCCTCCCCCACCCTAGATTTACTTCCCCTTCCCTGGTTCCATCCCCTCCAGACCATCCCCGTATCTAAAACACTTTATTCCTCCAGTTTTTCTCCTTCAAACTTACCTCCCAATTGGGTTGACCCCCAACCCTACTGTACCTAAAAACCTTGCTCTTATTCACATTTCTCTTTCTTTTTTTTTCAACACTTTACCAAAATCAGTCACCGCTTCTGCAGTTTCTCACTGAATCAGCCACCCGCGCTGTATCATCAGCAACAACAACTGACTCACTTCCCGTCTCTCTCCCCAACAGACTTCTTTTCTTTCCCCTTTTCCAAAACTCTTGATTTACCTCCCCAAAACCCCTCCAATAAAAAAATTAACAACCATGGAACATCACACCCCCTGCCGCAAATACATTTATGAAACCATCACTTTCCCCTCTTCCTACAGTACACATGCCTTACATCCTCGATAAAAATTTTCACTGCTTTAACAAATTGCCTCCCCCCCATATATTTTAAAACCCTTTCCCCAAAAGCATCTCTATCAAATCTTTTAAAATGCCCTTTTCCAGATCCATAAAAGCTACATACAAATCCCTTTTTTTTCAATATTTCTCCAACATTCTTTAAAGCAACACCTGATCCACACATCCTCTACCCCTTTTGAAACCACCGCTCTTCCCCAAATTATGCTCTGTACCCTCCCCCTTTACCCCCTCAATCAAATACCCTCCCCTATAATTTCCCCGGAAACTCAACAAACTTTTTCCTTGAATTTTAGACTCACTCTTTACCCCTTTTCTTTTACAATGGATATGAGCATTTCCCCAACCTCAGGCCTCACCTGAGTCTAATAATTAAATAAATTACCCCCAGTCAAAAAAGTACCCCCCTTTTTAAAAAATTCCACTGCATACCATCCAAACTGCTGCCTTGCCGCTTTCATCTTCCCCAAAGCTTTTACTCCTCTTCTCTGTTTACCCAAACATTTTCCCAAACCCCCTCCTTTTTACACCACCTCGCCAAAAACCCCCATATCTGCCCCTTATCATCAAACACATTCAACAAACCTTCAAAAATTCTCACTCCATTCTTCTCAATCACCACTTTGTTATCACCCCCCCATTTGCGCCCTTCATGAAGTTCCCCTTTGCTCCCCTTTTCTTAGCCTTTATTTACCTCCTTCCCGAACATCTTTTTTTCTCCCCAAAAATTTTAAAGATCTTCTCACCCCAACTCTCATTTGCCCTCTTTTTTACCTCTTCACCTTTCTCTTGACCTCCCCCTCTTTTTTTATACACCCCACTCAATTCATTTTTTCCCTTTTTCCTGCAAAAATCGCCCAAAAATTCCTCTTTTCTTTTTTTCCTTTTTAAAAAAAATTTTAAACTTCTTATCCCCCACTCACTACCCTTTCAAATAAACCCCACCCCCCAACTCTTCTATGCCACAAGCATCTTTTGGCAACCCAATCACTGTTTCCCCTAAAAAACATCCCATTCCTCCCCCATTTCCCCTTATTTTAAATTGTTCTCACCTTTTTCCGTTCTTTTTACTCAGTCTCCCCTGGAAACTTCCTCACAAAAGTCTCCTTAAAAAACTCACTTACTCTCACCACCCCCCTAAACCCCAAACTTTCCCACTCTTCTTTTCTGAAAACCCATACAAATCTTCACCCCCCCCCGCCTCCCCCCAAGTTAATGATCAACATCCCCCCTTGCACCCCTCAAACATTAAAAAAATCCAAAAGGGGCTCTCTTTCGCGTGCCTGTCAATTAACACGTAATCAATAACGCTCTTGGCCCCCCATTTTTTTTTTTTTTTTTTTAAAATTTAAAGTTTTGCCTTCCCCCGCGTTTGCAAAGGTAGCGCAAGGAAACAGACGAAAAAAAGGGCCCAAAACCCCCCCCATCAATGTATAAAATACGCCCACACACGCAAATATACATACCTACCAGCTTTCCAGGGTTTTCCCCCGACGCTTCACATGCCTTGATTAAATCCCCTGACAGCACGTAAACCCCCGGTATAAACCCCATCGTCCCAAATTTAAATTATTCCTTGCCCCCCCCTTTTACCCTCCTGATGTTCAGGCCCCAATCCACAAAATCTTTTTCACTCCATCTTTCCCCTCCCAAATTTTGGGCTCCCCTTTTCCTGTTCCCTCCACCTCCGACACATTATCCTCTTGGTCAATCTTTCCTCATCATTCCCCTCCATGTGCCCAAACCATTTCAAAACACCCTCTTCTGCTCTCTCAACCACGCTCTTTTTATTTCCACACATCTCTCTTACCCTTTCATTACTTGATCAAACCACCTCACACCACATATTGTCCTCAAACATCTCATTTCCAACACATCCACCCTCTTCCACACAACCCTATCTATAGCCCATGCCTCACAACCATATAACATTGTTGGAACCACTATTCCTTCAAACATAGCCATTTTTGCTTTCGGAGATAATGTTCTCGACTTCCACACATTCTTCAAAGCTCCCAGAACCTTCGCCCCCTCCCCCACCCTATGATCCACTTCCGCTTCCATGGTTCCTTCCACTGCCAAATCCACTCCCAGATATCTAAAACACTTTACTTCCTCCAGTTTTTCTCCATTCAAACTCACCTCCCAATTGACTTGTCCTTCAACCTAATGTACCTAATAATCTTGCTATTATTCACATTTACTCTCAACTTTCTTCTTTCACACACTTTACCAAACTCAGTCACCAGCTTCTGCAGTTTCTCACATGAATCAGCCACCAGCGCTGTATCATCAGCGAACAACAACTGACTCACTTCCCAAGCTCTCTCATCCCCAACAGACTTCATACTTGCCCCTCTTTCCAAAACTCTTGCATTCACCTCCCTAACAACCCCATCCATAAACAAATTAAACAACCATGGAGACATCACACACCCCTGCCGCAAACCTACATTCACTGAGAACCAATCACTTTCCTCTCTTCCTACACGTACACATGCCGTACATCCTCGATAAAAACTTTTCACTGCCTCTAACAACTTTCCTCCCACACCATATATTCTTAATACCTTCCACAGAGCATCTCTATCAACTCTATCATATGCCTTCTCCAGATCCATAAATGCTACATACAAATCCATTTGCTTTTCCAAGTATTTCTCACATACATTCTTCAAAGCAAACACCTGATCCACACATCCTCTACCACTTCTGAAACCACACTGCTCTTCCCCAATCTGATGCTCTGTACATACTTATGTATATCTCGCTTTTTAAACCAGGTATTCCCAATCACCAGTCCTTTTTCAGAACATAAATCTACAAGCTCTTCACCATTTCCATTTACAACACTGAACACCCCATGTATACCAATTATTCCTCAACTGCCACATTACTCACCTTTGCATTCAAATCACCCATCACTATAACCCGTCTCATGCATCAAAACCACTAACATACTCATTCAGCTGCTCCCAAAACACTTGCCTCTCATGATCTTTCTTCTCATGCCCAGGTGCATATGAACCAATAATCACCCATCTCTCTCCATCAACTTTCAGTTTTACCCATATTAATCGAGAATTTACTTTCTTACATTCTATCACATACTCCCACAACTCTTGTTTCAGGAGTACTGCTACTCCTTCCCTTGCTCTTGTCCTCTCACTAACCCCTGACTTTACTACCAAGACATTCCCAAACCACTCTTCCCCTTTACCCTTGAGCTTCGTTTCACTCAGAGCCAAAACATCCAGGTTCCTTTCCTGAAACATACTACCTATCTCTCCTTTTTTCACATCTTGGTTACATCCATATATATATATATACACAGACATATACATATCAACATATACACATATACATACACAGTCATATACATACATATACATATCAACATATACACATATACATACACAGTCATATACATACATATACATATCAACATATACACATATACATACACAGTCATATACATACATATACATATCAACATATACACATATACATACACAGTCATATACATACATATACATATCAACATATACACATATACATACACAGTCATATACATACATATACTGTACATGACACATACACAGACATATACATATATACACATATACATATTTATATTTGCTTGCCTTCATCCATTCCTGGTGCTATCCCGCCCCATGGGAAACATCATTGCTTCCCCTTGCTTCAGCGAGGTAGCACCAGGATAACAGACATATAAAGGCCACATTTGTTCACACTCAGTCTGTAGCTGTCATGTGTAATGCACCGAAACCACACCTCCCTATCCACATCCAGGCCCCACAGACCTGACCATGGTTTACCCCAGACATTTCACATACCTTGGTTGAGTCCATTGACAACATGCTGACCCCAGTATACCATGGCATTCCAGTTCATTCTATTCCTTGCATGCCTCTCACCCTCCTGTATGTTCAGGCCCTGATTACTCAAAATCTTTTTCACTCCAGCCTTCCACCTCCAATTTGGTCTCCTGCTTCTTCTTCCCTCCACCTCTGATACATATATCCTCTTTGTCATTCTTTCCTCACTCATTCTCTCCATATGTCTAGACCATTTCAACACACCCTCTTCTGCTCTCTCAACCACACTCTTTTTATTTCCACACATCTCTCTTCCCCTCTCATTACTTAATTGATCAAACCATCTCACACCGCATCTTGTCCTCAAACATTTCATTTCAAACACTCCACCCTCCTCCATAGAACCCTATCCATAGCCCATGTCTCTACCATATAATATTGTTGGAACTCTTATTCTTCCAGACATACTCATTTTTGTTCTCTGAGATAATGTTTTCTCCTTCCACACATTCTTCATCACTCCCAGCACTTTTGCCCCCTCCCCCACCCTGCGACTCACTTCCACTTCCATTTGCTGCTAAGTCCACTCCCAGATATGTAAAACACTTCACTTCCTCCAACTTTTCTTCATTCAAACTTGCATCCTAGTTAAGTTGTCCCTCAACCCTACTGAACCTAATAACCTTGCTGTTATTCATTTACTCTCAACTTTTTCCTTTCACACACTTTTCCAAACTCAGTCTCCAACCTCTACAGTTTCTCACTCAAATCAGCCACCAGTGCTGTATCATTGGCAAACAAACAACTGACTCACTTCCCAGGCCCTATCATCCCCAACAGACTGCATACTCTCCCCTCTCTCCAGAACTCTTTCATTCACCTCCCTAACCACCCCATCCATAATCAAATTAGACAACCATGGGGACGTCACACACTATTGCTATAGACTGACCTTCATTAATGAGATGGCCCTGGCTTTGATTAAGCCATTCATTTGTCCTTGCCATATCAGCTGATATACAAAAAAAACGCACACACAGTATATCTTGTATATTAAGACAGCTTTAGTGAAATGATTGATATGGACTAAAGTGCAACAGGTAAGACTTTTTTTTTTTTTTTCTTTTTTGCCGCTGTCTCCCGCGTTTGCGAGGTAGCGCAAGGAAACGGACATGGTTTTACTAACCATTATATTTTCATGGAAAAGTATTTTCCCTTCCAAAGCTGTATTTGTATTCTAATGATAAAGAAGTCAAGATCGTAGTGACAGTTATTTTCAGTTTCTCTGTAAAGGCTCACTGGTGGATTTGGTATTTGGACAATTATTGACCTTAAATGAATTGAAAAAACGTGATAGCCTGATATACACTTTAGATGAATATGCTTGTCTATCGAGAGTGTGCATACAGCATTTGTCATGAGCACACAGATTGTTGGATGATAAAGTTTTGCAGGCATTCATATGACTTCTTTACAACATGAATATAGATAAGAAAAGTCTTTCCCATAAGAATATAATGGCAGGCATCCATTTGACTTCTTTGCAACCAGAGTATAGGTAAAAAAAGGATTTCCCATAAGGATATAATGGCAAATAAAAGTTTGTTTAACACAATGCTATTTACATTTTTTATAGAGTTTATCAGCATCCAGATTTCATCCAATAATCCATTTACAGTGATTGAAGATAATAATGTTGGTACCAGATACTTTATTTATTCTAAATGATTGATAGCATGTCTCTTTTTTTTTCAAGATATCTTCGTCGTCTACGAAAGGTAAATCTGAAAGTGCTGAAGAGTTGGTGCCGGCAGATCTTGAAAGGGCTGCAGTTTCTTCATTCACGTTCTCCTCCAATCATACATCGAGATCTCAAGTGTGACAACATCTTTGTAACTGGAACAACAGGCTCTGTGAAAATAGGAGACCTTGGGCTTGCAACTCTTAAAAATAGATCCTGTGCCAAGTCTGTGATTGGTAAGTAGTATGAACATATACATGCAGAAGTTATTAGGGTTTGTACAAAACTTACTTTGATTATCGATGAAAAAAGATTAGTAGGTTGTGATGACGTGCTGGTTTGCAAATGTTATGGTTTGCTTAGATTTTTTTATTCTGTATAGTTTTATGATTTCAAAAGTAATCCTTTTACATTGTATATGAGGTGGTTTCATTTTAATGTTTGACATTTAACAGTGATATTTGACCCAGTGAAAACAATCAATGTGATCCCCAATTCTAACCACTCTTCAAGGCGAGCAAAATTGCAGAAATAGAAACTGTACAGAGATCTTTCAAAGTCCATATTAATTTGGTAAAGGAACTAAATTACTGGGAATGGCTAAAATTTCTGAAGCCTGAGGCTATACTCCCTGGAGTGCAGATGGGAGAAGTATATCATCATCTATACCTGGAAAATCGAAGAGGGTATGGTTCCCAACTTACATTCGGCATGACAGGCATGGAATACTTTGTAGAATACTACCTCTGAAATACAAAGATTATATTTGTACTAAAAGAGAGAACATCTTAAACTAATGGGACCCAACACTCTTCAACACCTTCCCAGCTATTATCAGAAACAGCATGGGATGCATAGTAGAGAAGTTTAAGAGTGCATTGGACAAGTACCAACAAAGTGGACCAGACCAGCCAGGCTGTGGGAGCTGTGTAGGCCTGAGGGCTGTGGCTCCCAACAGCTTGGTCAACCAGTGACCCAACCCAACAGCCTGGACTTAACCTGGGCTTTGGAGGTAGAAGGTCCCCGAAGACTTCATCAGGTATTCATGAAGTGATACCTCCTCGTGATAGTAATTTGAGATTTTCAAAAACAGTAGAAAAATTTGTCTTATTAATTGATAGGAAATTCAAAACAGGTTGAAAAATGAAAGCTCTGAAAAAATAACCATATACACTGCTGTACAGACGTGTGAATTTGACATGCTGCACATGCTTGGCCTAATGTGTGTTTGTTAACTTTTGCTGACTTATCAATGTCTTCTCCACCACCAGCAATGGATACTGATATATGAAAAACTTTTTCCATTGTTAATAGTTCAGCATCTCCCAAATCATTATCACTGTAATTAGTGTCCTGAAGACTGTCACTGATTAGCCACTAATTAATGTGTTGTGGATGAGCATGCATGCCAGAACTGTATCCTCCCCCTTATGTTATGTAGGTAACTGACGCTGCAAATTTTTTCCCCGTGCCAATTTTAGATACCCATGATATTAAGCATCTACAAACTAAAAAAAAAAAAAAGTGTGCCATCCAATTTATATTTTTGGCTCACAACATAAAGGCAGACCCCACAGTACTCACTGACCACTATCAGAACGTGGACCCCACTTTGGATGTTATTAAAAGATTATGAGTTGTGGTGGCTAAATTATGATAACTGTTAGGCTATTCTACAAGGTGTACTGGTAGAATTAAGCCATAGAAATATAAGAAGTCATGTGCCTGGGATACTACTTTTAACTGCTGACTACATAAGGTTGTTATAGTTACTGCAACTAATAGCATGTATTAAACTCCTCTACGTAATGACTAATGCTGCCTTATACTATACATTGAGTACTTGAAAGAAGCATCCTAGATACAATTTTTTTTTATCAAATCATCATGGCTTAATTCTCCTAGTATGATATATATTGTAAAACACCCTAATGTTCCTCATAGGTGGTTGAGTTGCCACCTTACTAGTTAGATTACGCTATTGAATAGCAGCAGAATGTTACTGCAGATATTCTTTACATTAAACGTATTTTACTGTCAGAAATATTTTATGAGGTAAATGAAGGATTAAACATGAGGTTTGATGTAGGTGTTTCAGGTGTATGTATCAAGAGGTTGAAGGAGTGTGAAAGAAAACATTACTGAAGTAACAGAAGAAAAGAATAAAAGATATGAGAAAATCATTTGAATTACGTAAAACTCCTTTTTTCATGATTTGAGACGAGGAAATTTTCAATCCAATGTTTATTTTTCGTTTGTGTTTGGCAACCTTCCAGTATCCAAAAAGATATGAAAAATGAAAAAGATATGTGTTTTGCAGCACTGGTGATTATTTACTTTCCTCTATGTGCTTTCTGGCATGGTGTTCTTTGCTAGTCTTGCATACATGCTTATTTTGTGCACCCTTGATTGCTATTGCTAAATGTCTGGGAATATCCTGTCTAGTAACAAATGTGGGAAAGGTGTTGTTCCCCAGTTTTGTATTGTAATGTTATATTCTTATATTACATTTTGTTTAACATTAAAACAAAGTGTATTGATTCCATTTCCAACACTTTTGCAGTTTAAAAGAGATAAAGGCATTCATAGACTATATGAAGTTCCTCTGTCACCCATTGCCATGTATTGACTGTCCTCTTGTATTCCTGGAAAAGTGTCATCTCTCCAGCAAAATGTGAAAATACTAATTGACCCTTTCTTATCACGTTTTAACAAGGCAAAACCATGAACTTGTGTATCTGTCATTTCTGATTCTTACAAGATAACGTGAAGGGGGAAAGAAAATGGAAACATTAGAATTATGGATGATGCCTGTAGATTGATATGAATTTCTTCAGATGTAACAGATTTCTTGCTTCCTACACTGATATTGATGAATGAATTGGAAAGGACATGAAAAGATTAGATAGCAAGATATGAGAGATGATAAAACAGCATCACATTTCCTCTTGTGCATTTGTCAAAAAGTATTGTGTATTATCATTATATGTATATTTTTGTTATCATTCTTGAGCGCCATTTCCTGTGTCAGTGAGGTAGCGCCAGGAAACAGACAAAGAAAGACCCATTAAGTCATACGCAAGTTGTTAGAAGCAGTGAAAAGTTTTTATCGAGGATGTAAGGCATGTGTACGTGTAGGAAGAGAGGAAAGTGATTGGTTCTCAGTGAATGTAGGTTTGCGGCAGGGGTATGTGATGTCTCCATGGTTGTTCTCAGTGAATGTAGGTTTGCGGCAGGGGTATGTGATGTCTCCATGGTTGTTTAATTTGTTTATGGATGGGGTTGTTAGGGAGGTGAATGCAAGAGTTTTGGAAAGAGGGGCAAGTATGAAGTCTGTTGGGGATGAGAGAGCTTGGGAAGTGAGTCAGTTGTTGTTCGCTGATGATACAGCGCTGGTGGCTGATTCGTGTGAGAAACTGCAGAAGCTGGTGACTGAGTTTGGTAAAGTGTGTGAAAGAAGAAAGTTAAGAGTAAATGTGAATAAGAGCAAGGTTATTAGGTACAGTAGGGTTGAGGGTCAAGTCAATTGGGAGGTGAGTTTGAATGGAGAAAAACTGGAGGAAGTGAAGTGTTTTAGATATCTGGGAGTGGATCTGGCAGCGGATGGAACCATGGAAGCGGAAGTGGATCATAGGGTGGGGGAGGGGGCGAAAATTCTGGGGGCCTTGAAGAATGTGTGGAAGTCGAGAACATTATCTCGGAAAGCAAAAATGGGTATGTTTGAAGGAATAGTGGTTCCAACAATGTTGTATGGTTGCGAGGCGTGGACTATGGATAGAGTTGTGCGCAGGAGGATGGATATGCTGGAAATGAGATGTTTGAGGACAATGTGTGGTGTGAGGTGGTTTGATCGAGTAAGTAACGTAAGGGTAAGAGAGATGTGTGGAAATAAAAAGAGCGTGGTTGATAGAGCAGAAGAGGGTGTTTTGAAATGGTTTGGTCACATGGAGAGAATGAGTGAGGAAAGATTGACCAAGAGGATATATGTGTCGGAGGTGGAGGGAACGAGGAGAAGAGGGAGACCAAATTGGAGGTGGAAAGATGGAGTGAAAAAGATTTTGTGTGATTGGGGCCTGAACATAAAGGAGGGTGAAAGGAGGGCAAGGAATAGAGTGAATTGGAGCGATGTGGTATACCAGGGTTGACGTGCTGTCAGTGGATTGAATCAAGGCATGTGAAGCGTCTGGGGTAAACCATGGAAAGCTGTGTAAGTATGTATATTTGCGTGTGTGGACGTATGTATATACATGTGTATGGGGGTGGGTTGGGCCATTTCTTTCGTCTGTTTCCTTGCGCTACCTCGCAAACGCGGGAGACAGCGACAAAGCAAAAAAAAATATATATATATATATATATATATATATACTCGCTCATACTTGTACATATACATACATATACTTATCAACTTTTACAAATATACATACATATACATACACCTACACAGCCATATACATATAAACCCATGTACATATTCATACTCACTTGCCTTCATCCATTCCTGGTGCCACCCCGCCCCACAGGAAACAGCATTGCCACCCCTGCATCAGCGAGGTAACAGCAGGAAAATAGACAAAATGGCCACATTTGTTCACACTCAGTCTCTAGCTGTCATGTGTAATGCACAGAAACCACAACTCCCTATCTACATCCAGGCCCCACAGACCTTTCCATGGTTTATTATATGACAGACATTCACAATGAACAAACTATGAAGTATGCAAAAAAGAATGAAGTTACCAGATTTAAAGGGGAAACTGAGCAGCCCAGTGATGCCATCTCTTAAACACTGATCAAAAACATAAGTTATCATTATTTATGCATTTGTATACATTAATATACAACACATTTACAAACCACATATTGACATATTACATTCATAACTTTCCTAAATAATGGTGCAGACTAAAGAGAAAATTTTAAATGAATCACCAAATGGGTGGCTACCATCCAGTAACTGAGTCTTTGTTTATAGGCGAAGTTTCAGCAGGATGTACAAATTTTTTATTCATGGCTGTGGATTTTAGTCATATTTTGCTGTGAGAAGCATTGTTGTGTAGTTCGACTTTAGTCGTAATTCATGGTTAGACACTTAAACCATACCATGGATGCATAGTTCTGGAAATCTTTAAATGCCATGATTTTCAAAGTGTATGTGTAACCCTAAATTTACATTCAAGAAAATTTCGTTCAAGAGAGCTGGGAAGGTTAGTATCTTTTTATGATGCTTGCAAACAATGCAGATATCAGGTTTTCCTGAAGTGTATCTCATGCTTTCGTCACTGGCAGGATCCTACATTCTTATCCCATATAGATGAAGACAGGCTAGTAAAGTACTTCTTTTCATTCTTTAGTTCCCCTTCTGATACTGCATTTGAAATATGATAGCTTAAGCATTATTTTCATCCAAATTCATTGTTGTTTATAATTGTTGGTATTACTTGCATTACCCCAGTAAATGCTCTTGGTAAATCTTTTTGAATTTTATCATCTCTACATGTCTGTATAATCTTTGCCTATTATTCTCATTATCAGCCTGTTTCCCCATAATTCCTCATCTGCATGATTTTCATTGTATTTTGTTTTTTAGTGTTGTAACTTTTTTATTCATTTTAGTTATTGATTTTTTACTGTCCTTCTGTTTCATTCTTATCTACCTAGTGCATCTCAATTACTGTTGTTAAAAGTTTATACTAACTTCTCTGTGCAGTCATTCATTACATAATCTCATTTTCCACTCCACACATCATTTTAACCAGTAAATGCAGTACAAATTACCTTATTTGATATCTTATTTCTTTCAAAGACATTATTGTCTAATGATATTTTCACCATTTCTTTTAATATTTGTAACTATATTCAGCATTCAAGATTCCATTTCAAGGATATTTTCTCCTTTCAATCACTGACACAGTTCACGCCTAACTGTTAGACCTTGAATCTACAAAATTTTATATTATTTGGCTCCCGATTTTTCTCTTGATTAGCTTCCACTATTTTTCTCTTTCTTCATCTACTCTCCTAGATCTCTATGAGTTTTGTAACATTCTTCAACGATCAGTTTTTTGCCTTGAGGCCATAAAATCTACTCATCCTCATGCTAAAGTCATCGCATATTGGGGATTCAATGTTTGCCACAAGAAGTACCTGAAATCCTCCCATGGATAGTGTATGTGGGGATAGGAGGAAGTTGAGACCATCATGTTTTCCCCTGTGAATGATTTTAAGTAAATCATCACCCACCCTGAGATTTGTTTTTCACCTCTAAATCCATACACAATAGTGAAATTATTTCATCTCAGTTCAACTAATCTCTCTCCTGTACATGTTTCTTTGTTCACATCACCCTCATGTAGATGCTCCTAGTAAACCCTAAATACCGCACTTTAATAACTCTTTCTAAACTAGGTTATAAAAATCCTCTATGATTTTTCCTTGAAAAGATTGCTGCCTCTCCCAATTCTGTCTTCTCTGTAAGAGTATAGCTGGGGTTATTACTGCTAGAATTGAGGCATATGCCCCAACTTCTAACATTATTTATCATCCAGTTAGTGGTTCAGTTCAAATGTTGTTCTGAGACCATTCAGGCAAAGGACCTGTGTATCAGAACTTAAAGAACTTTTTGACTCATTCAGCTGTTGTGTCCATTTGAAATCATTGCAGTTCCTTTCTTTTGAAGCAGAGTACTTCTTTATCAGTTTGTGATTTCTTCTCCAGATATGTCTTAGTGGTCTTTAGTTTTTAATACCTTCTGTTGATCTATCTGTATTTCATTTATCTTTAGTGATACTATAGCTGTTCTTCCTGATGATGAGAAACTTTTATTTTTTTCCAATTTCACTTGGACAACTCCAGTATTCCTGTACCCTATGATGCACCTTTTACCATTCCATTGACCCCTACAGAATTTTTTTCTTATGGTCCAAAAAGCACTTATCTCTGTACAAGCACCATTTATGAACCAAATGGCAGCCCTTTTCATAGTTTGAAGGAGTTTAATTCGATAGATGCACTCAAACTTGATCATATGTTTCACTAGAAAAAAAATGAAACTGCTCCTTCCAAAGAAAGGCAACTCAGTGTACCAGCTAATTACCATTGCATTGAATTTTACTATTTCCAGAGTCCAGATTTCTCAGCTCCCATTTTCAGGAGCATCTTGAATCTCATTCTTCTCACTACTCACCAGTTGGGTTCTGGGAAACCAAGATTTTCTAATGTTTGGTCATTCTTTTTGAGAGATTAAAGGAAATCGTATGCTATAGTCCCTTGATACCCCTCACTCTGTTCTCTTATGTCCAGCTTTCTCTCTTGTTAGTCTACATATATAGTTATAGATGGATCAGCCATTTTATCATTTCCTGTCAATGCTGGCGTTCTGTGGGATTCAGTTGTCTCATTGTCTCATACTTTCTTCCTCCTTGTCCATGATATTCTTTCATCAACAAATAACAATTCAATCATTCTACAATAATTCTCATGCTTGAGCCACATCTCATTTTGTTACAACTTTTACTGTAAACTCAGCTTTGAATAGGATTCCTAGTAAGATACAACTTTGTTCTACTTAATGCCTTTTATAGCCAGTTTCATTTTTCTAAAACTCTTCACACCTTTCTCATCTTTGATAACCCTGTAATTCCACCACTCAGCATAATAAACATACAGTACTTGAATCACAATAATGTTAAGTCCTTTTTCACGACCCCACTTCAAAAAACACAGCGAAATCAGGTCCTATAGGACTGGTAGTTTTGCTTGGATGCTAGAGAATTTTCTTTTCTGAAATGTTACTCCATTTGTACAGAGGACTAATTTATCCTTATGTGGATTACTGCTTTTACATGTGAATAGCAGAATGATTTGTATCAGTGCACTCATTTTCCTCCTTTTGGATTCATATGACACCTACAAACCAGTTTTGTACCTTTCAGAAGAAAATTAGCTTTGTTTTCATATCATTCTCACTGGCTGATGTCCTACACATTAACTTTATGAAGGTCACAGTTGTTGAAATTTACAGAAAGATTTGGAAACATTTCCAGATTTTACTGTCTACATCCCATTAAAGTCAATGACCCATATTTCCAACCCTAATGTCTGGCATGATGCTTTCAGTGAAATGCAGCAGTGAAAGAAGTGGTTATTTTTTTTCTTTTTTTTTTACATTACTATCTCGACTGTTACAATAAAGGAATAGGTTCAACAATAGTTTTGTTCATTTGTCTCTCAGGCACCCCGGAGTTCATGGCACCAGAGGTATATGAGGAGCATTATGATGAAATGGTGGATGTGTATGCATTTGGTATGTGCATGATGGAGATGGCAACATTGGAATACCCCTACAAAGAATGCTCTGGTCCTGCTCAGATCTACAAGAAAGTGACGGCGGTTAGTTTTCTTTTTCTTTTTTAGAAAAATTTGCTTTTGTATTGATTGATGAAGTAGTCTTTAAGGTTTATAGTGCTAGTGATTTGCATCGTTGTATCTTAAATTGCTAAGAAAATTTATTGGAAAATAGTTGGAAAATTAAGAAAAAAAATTGTTGGAAAAATTCTATGAAAGATGATGTAGGGGCAGTGCTTATAAATATGCTGAGGTAGTATTTTCTCTTTTTTTTATGATATTGAGCATGTTGAGAAGTGATGCATAATTAGTTTATAAATAAAAGCCAGAGGTTAATCCATTCACTGCATGCACATTACATACACTGGAAAAAAATTAGATGGTCCTGATTCATCATGATTTTATGCATAAAGCTTATGAAACAAAATAAAGCTTACATACTTTCATTGTAGTGTTCAGTCATGTTGCCTCTAGCTTTAATGACCTGTCTCAGCCTGTTTGGCATCGAATCTTATGACTCCCTGAGGTACTCATTGTCAATATCCTTTTGGTTTCATTTTGCAATCTGGGCACTGCTGTAGCGTTGAAAACTGAGAGCATAATTTTCATCACAATTCAGCAATTTTCTATTTGATTTACATCAGGCTTGCCTGGTGGGCAGTCCAGTGCTTCTGTATGTTTCTCTTGCTGTGTTTCTGATCTTTCTTTGTGTGCATAAAAGCTTTGGTACCAGGAAGACCATAACATAACAGCAAATGGTCATTTAGCCCTTAATTTTAATGTTTTCCATTCATATATAATGTATTTATTGTACATAATTGCTGGTTCCCGCATCAGCGAGGTAGCTCATATACACACATTATTTATTTTTACTTATTTTGCTTTGTCGCTGTCTCCTGCGTTAGCAAGGTGGCACAAGGAAACAGACGAAAGAATGGCCCAACCTACCCACATACACATGTATATACATACATGTCCACACACACAAATATACATACCTATGCATCTCAACGTATACATATATATATATACACACACACACAGACATATACATACATACACATGTACATAATTCATACTGGCTGCCTTTATTCATTCCCATTGCCACCCTGCCACACATGAAATAAAAACCCCCTCCCCCCTCATGTGTGCAAGGTAGTGCTAGGAAAAGACAACAAAGGCCACATTCGTCCACACTCAGTCTCTAGCTGTCATGTAATAATGCACCGAAACCACAGCTCCCTTTCCACATCCAGGCCCCACAGAACTTTCCACGGTTTACCCCAGACGCTTCACATGCCCTGGTTCAATCCATTGACAGCACATCAACCCCGATATACCACATTGTTTCAATTCACTCTATTCCTTGCACGCCTTTCACCCTCCTTCATGTTCAGGCCCTGATCACTCAAAATCTTTTTCACTCCATCTTTCCACCTCCAATTTGGTCTCCCACTTCTCATTCCCTCCACCTCTGAAACATATGTCCTCTTGGTCAATCTTTCCTCGCTCATTCTCTCCATGTGACCAAACTGTTTCAAAACACCCTCTTCTGCTCTCCCAACCACAGTCTTTTTATTACCACACATCTCTCTTACCCTATTATTACTTACTCGATCAAACCACCTCACACCACATATTGTCCTCAAACATCTTATTTCCAGCACATCCCTTCTCTGCATTTTTGCTTTCCGAGATAATGTTCTCGACTTCCACACATTCTTCAATGCTCCCAGAACTTTCGCCCCCTCCCCACCCTGTGACTCACTTCCGCTTCCATGGTTCCATTGGCTACCAAATCCACTCCCAGATATCTAAAACACTTCACTCCCTCCAGTTTTTCTCCATTCAAACTTATCTCCTGAGTGACTTGTCCCTCAACCCTACTGTACCTAATAACCTTGCTCTTGTTCACATTTACTCTCAGCTTTCTTCTTTCACACACTTTACCAAACTCCATCACCAGCTTCTGCAGTTTCTCACACAAATCCGCCACCAGCGCTGTATCATCAGCGAACAACAGCTGACTCACTTCCCAAGCTCTCTCATCCACAACAGACTGCATACTTGCCCCTCTTTCCGAAACTCTTGCATTCACCTCCCTAATAACCCCATCCATAAACAAATTAAACAATCATGGAGACATCACGCACCCCTGCCACAAACCTGCATTGACTGAGAACCAATCACTTTCTTCCAACACGTACACATGCCTTACATCCTCGATAAAAGCTTTTCACTGCTTCTAACAACTTGTCTCCCACACCATATATTCTTAATACCTTCCATAGAGCATCTCTATCAACTCTATCATGTGCCTTCTCCAGATCCATAAATGCTACATACAAATCCATTTGCTTTTCTAAGTATTTCTCACATACATTTTTCAAAGCAAACACCTGATCCACACATCCTCTACCACTTCTGAAACCACACTGCTCTTCCCCAATCTGATGCTCTGTACATGCCTCCACCCTCTCAATCAATACCCTCCCATATAATTTACCAGGAATACTCAATGAACTTATACCTCTGTAATTTGAGCACTCACTCTTATCCCCTTTGCCTTTGTACTATGGCACTATGCACGCATTCTGCCAATCCTCAGGCACTTCACCATGAGTCATACTTATATTAAATAACCTTACCAACCAGTCAACAGTACAGTCACCCCTTTTTTTTTGATAAATTCCACTGCAATACCATCCAAACCCGCTGCCTTGCAAGCTTTCATATTCCACAAAGCTTTTACTACCTCTTCTCTGTTTACCAAATCATTTTCCCTAACCCTCTCACTCTGCACACCACTTCGACCAAAACACCCTGTATCTGCCACTCTATCATCAAACACATTCAACAAACCTTCAAAATACTCACTCAATCTTCTCACATCACCACTACTTATCACCTCCCCATTAGCCCCCTTCACTGAAGCTCCCATTTGTTCCCTTGTCTTACGCACTTTAATTACCTCCTTCCAAAACATTTTTTTTTTTTTCTTTTTTTGCTGTCTCCCACGTTTGCGAGGTAGCGCAAGGAAACAGACGAAAGAAGTGGCCCAACCCACCCCCATACACATGTATATACGTACGTCCACACACGCAATTATACATACCTACACAGCTTTCCATGGTTTACCCCAGACGCTTTACATGCCCTGATTCAATCCACTGACAGCACGTCAACCCCGGTATACCACATTGATCCAATTCACTCTATTCCTTGCCCTCCTTTCACCCTCCTGCATGTTCAGGCCCCGATCACACAAAATCTTTTTCACTCCATCTTTCCACCTCCAATTTGGTCTCCCACTTCTCCTCGTTCCCTCCACCTCCGACACATATATCCTCTTGGTCAATCTTTCCTCACTCATTCTCTCCATGTGCCCAAACCATTTCAAAACACCCTCTTCTGCTCTCTCAACCACGCTCTTTTTATTTCCACACATCTCTCTTACCCTTACGTTACTTACTCGATCAAACCACCTCACACCACACATTGTCCTCAAACATCTCATTTCCAGCACATCCATCCTCCTGCGCACAACTATATCCATAGCCAACGCCTCGCAACCATACAACATTGTTGGAACCACTATTCCTTCAAACATACCCATTTTTGCTTTCCGAGATAATGTTCTCGACTTCCACACATTCTTCAAGGCTCCCAGGATTTTCGCCCCCTCCCCCACCCTATGATCCACTTCCGCCTCCATGGTTCCATCCGCTGCCAAATCCACTCCCAGATATCTAAAACACTTTACTTCGTCCAGTTTTTCTCCATTCAAACTTACCTCCCAATTGACTTGACCCTCAACCCTACTGTACCTAATAACCTTGCTCTTATTCACATATACTCTTAACTTTCTTCTTTCACACACTTTACCAAACTCAGTCACCAGCTTCTGCAGTTTCTCACATGAATCAGCCACCAGCGCTGTATCATCAGCGAACAACAACTGACTCACTTCCCAAGCTCTCTCATCCCCAACAGACCTCATACTTGCCCCTCTTTCCAAAACTCTTGCATTCACCTCCCTAACAACCCCATCCATAAACAAATTAAACAACCATGGAGACATCACACACCCCTGCCGCAATCCTACATTCACTGAGAACCAATCACTTTCCTCTCTTCCTACACGTACACATGCCTTACATCCTCGATAAAAACTTTTCACTGCTTCTAACAACTTGCCTCCCACACCATATATTCTTAATACCTTCCACAGAGCATCTCTATCAACTCTATCATATGCCTTCTCCAGATCCATAAATGCTACATACAAATCCATTTGCTTTTCTAAGTATTTCTCACATACATTCTTCAAAACAAACACCTGATCCACACATCCTCTACCACTTCTGAAACCACACTGCTCTTCCCCAATCTCATGCTCTGTACATGCCTTCACCCTCTCAATCAATATCCTCCCATATAATTTCCCAGGAATACTCAACAAACTTATACCTGTGTAATTTGAGCACTCACTCTCATCCCCTTTGCCTTTGTACAATGGCACTATGCACGCATTCCGCCAATCCTCAGGCACCTCACCATGAGTCATACATACATTAAATAACCTTACCAACCAGTCAATAATACAGTCACCCCCTTTTTTAATAAATTCCACTGCAATACCATCCAAACCTGCTGCCTTGCCGGCTTTCATCTTCCGCAAAGCTTTTACTACCTCTTCTCTGTTTACCAAATCATTTTCCCTAACCCTCTCACTTTGCACACCACTTCAACCAAAACACCCTATATCTGCCTCTCTATCATCAAACACATTCAACAAACCTTCAAAATACTCACTCCATCTCCTTCTCACATCACCACTACTTGTTATCACCTCCCCATTTGCGCTCTTTACTGAAGTTCCCATTTGCTCCCTTGTCTTACGCACTTTATTTACCTCCTTCCGGAACATCTTTTTATTCTCCCTAAAATTTAATGATACTCTCTCACCCCAACTCTCATTTGCCCTCTTTTTCACCTCTTGCACCTTTCTCTTGACCTCCTGTCTCTTTCTTTTATACATCTCCCACTCAATTGCATTTTTTCCCTGCAAAAATCGTCAAAATTCCTCTCTCTTCTCTTTCACTAATAATCTTACTTCTTCATCCCACCACTCACTACTCTTTCTAATCAACCCACCTCCCACTCTTCTCATGCCACAAGCATCTTTTGCGCAATCCATCTCTGATTCCCTAAATACATCTCATTCCTCCCCCTCTCCCCTTACTTCCATTGTTCTCACCTTTTTCCATTCTGTACTCAGTCTCTCCTGGTACTTCCTCACACAAGTCTCCTTCCCAAGCTCACTTACTCTCACCACCCTCTTCACCCCAACATTCACTCTTCTTTTCTGAAAACCCCTACAAATCTTCACCCTCGCCTCCACAAGATAATGATCAGACATCCCTCCAGTTGCACCGCTCAGCTCATTAACATCCAAAAGTCTCTCTTTTGCTCGCCTGTCAATTAACATGTAATCCAATAACGCTCTGGCCATCTCTCCTACTTACATACGTATACTTATGTATATCTCGCTTTTTAAACCAGGTATTCCCAATCACCAGTCCTTTTTCAGCACATAAATCTACAAGCTCTTCACCATTTCCATTTACAACACTGAACACCCCATGTATACCAATTATTCCCTCAACTGCCACATTACTCACCTTTGCATTCAAATCTCCCATCACTATAACCCGGTCTCGTGCATCAAAACCACCAACACACTCATTCAGCTGCTCCCAAAACACTTGCCTCTCATGATCTTTCTTCTCATGCCCAGGTGCATATGCACCAATAATCACCCATCTCTCTCCATCAACTTTCAGTTTTACCCATATTAATCGAGAATTTACTTTCTTACATTCTATCACATACTCCCACAACTCCTGTTTCAGGAGTACTGCTACTCCTTCCCTTGCTCTTGTCCTCTCACTAACCCCTGACTTTACTCGCTCTTGTCCTCTCACTAACCCCTGACTTTACTCGCTCTTGTCCTCTCACTAACCCCTGACTTTACTCCCAAGACATTTCCAAACCACTCTTCCCCTTTACCCTTGAGCTTTGTTTCACTCAGAGCCAAAACATCCAGGTTCCTTTCCTCAAACATACTACCTATCTCTCCTTTTTTCACATCTTGGTTACATCCACACACATTTAGACACCCCAGTCTGAGCCTTCGAGGAGGATGAGCACTCCCCGCGTGACTCCTTCTTCTGTTTCCCATTTTAGAAAGTTAAAAAAATACAAGGAGGGTAGGATTTCTGGCCCCCGCTCCCGTCCCCTCTAGTCGCCTTCTATGACACGCGAGGAATGCGTGGGAAGTATTCTTTCACCCCTTTCCCCAGGGATAATATATATATTTTATTTATTTATTATACTTTGTCGCTGTCTCCCGCGTTTGCGAAGTAGCGCAAGGAAACAGACGAAAGAAAATGGCCTAAACCCCCCCCCCCCATACACATGTATATACATACGTCCACACACGCAAATATACATACCTACACAGCTTTCCATGGTTTACCCCAGACGCTTCACATGCCCTGCTTCAATCCACTGACAGCACGTCAACCCCGGTATACCACATCGCTCCAATTCACTCTATTCCTTGCCCTCCTTTCACCCTCCTGCATGTTCAGGCCCCGATCACACAAAATCTTTTTCACTCCATCTTTCCACCTCCAATTTGGTCTCCCTCTTCTCCTTGTTCCCTCCACCTCCGACACATATATCCTCTTGGTCAATCTTTCCTCACTCATCCTCTCCATGTGCCCAAACCACTTCAAAACACCCTCTTCTGCTCTCTCAACCACGCTCTTTTTATTTCCACACATCTCTCTTACCCTTACGTTACTCACTCGATCAAACCACCTCACACCACACACTGTCCTCAAACATCTCATTTCCAGCACATCCATCCTCCTGCGCACAACTCTATCCATAGCCCACGCCTCGCAACCATACAACATGGTTGGAACCACCATTCCTTCAAACATACCCATTTTTGCTTTCCGAGATAATGTTCTCGACTTCCACACATTCTTCAAGGCCCCCAGGATTTTCGCCCCCTCCCCCACCCTATGATCCACTTCCGCTTCCATGGTTCCATCCGCTGCCAGATCCACTCCCAGATATCTAAAACACTTCACTTCCTCCAGTTTTTCTCCATTCAAACTCACCTCCCAATTGACTTGACCCTCAACCCTACTGTACCTAATAACCTTGCTCTTATTCACATTTACTCTTAACTTTCTTCTTCCACACACTTTACCAAACTCAGTCACCAGCTTCTGCAGTTTCTCACATGAATCAGCCACCAGCGCTGTATCATCAGCGAACAACAACTGACTCACTTCCCAAGCTCTCTCATCCCCAACAGACTTCATACTTGCCCCTCTTTCCAAAACTCTTGCATTTACCTCCCTAACAACCCCATCCATAAACAAATTAAACAACCATGGAGACATCACAGACCCCTGCCGCAAACCTACATTCACTGAGAACCAATCACTTTCCTCTCTTCCTACACGTACACATGCCTTACATCCTCGATAAAAACTTTTCACTGCTTTTAACAACTTTCCTCCCACACCATATATTCTTAATACCTTCCACAGAGCATCTCTATCAACTCTATCATATGCCTTCTCCAGATCCATAAATGCTACATACAAATCCATTTGCTTTTCTAAGTATTTCTCACATACATTCTTCAAAGCAAACACCTGATCCACACATCCTCTACCACTTCTGAAACCACACTGCTCTTCCCCAATCTGATGCTCTGTACATGCCTTCACCCTCTCAATCAATACCCTCCCATATAATTTACCAGGAATACTCAACAAACTTATACCTCTGTAATTTGAGCACTCACTCTTATCCCCTTTGCCTTTGTACAATGGCACTATGCACGCATTCCGCCAATCCTCAGGCACCTCACCATGAGTCATACATACATTAAATAACCTTACCAACCAGTCAACAATACAGTCACCCCCTTTTTTAATAAACTCCACTGCAATACCATCCAAACCTGCTGCCTTGCCGGCTTTCATCTTCCGCAAAGCTTTCACTACCTCTTCTCTGTTTACCAAATCATTTTCCCTAACCCTCTCACTTTGCACACCACCTCGACCAAAACACCCTATATCTGCCACTCTATCATCAAACACATTCAACAAACCTTCAAAATACTCACTCCATCTCCTTCTCACATCACCACAACTTGTTATCACCTCCCCACTTGCGCCCTTCACCGAAGTTCCCATTTGCTCCCTTGTCTTACGCACTTTATTTACCTCCTTCCAGAACATCTTTTTATTCTCCCTAAATTTAATGATACTCTCTCACCCCAACTCTCATTTGCCCTCTTTTTCACCTCTTGCACCTTTCTCTTGACCTCCTGTCTCTTTCTTTTATACATCTCCCACTCAATTGCATTTTTTCCCTGCAAAAATCGTCCAAATGCCTCTCTCTTCTCTTTCACTAATACTCTTACTTCTTCATCCCACCACTCACTACCCTTTCTAATCAACCCACCTCCCACTCTTCTCATGCCACAAGCATCTTTTGCGCAATCCATCACTGATTCCCTAAATACATCCCATTCCTCCCCCACTCCCCTTACTTCCATTGTTCTCACCTTTTTCCATTCTGTACTCAGTCTCTCCTGGTACTTCCTCACACAGGTCTCCTTCTCAAGCTCACTTACTCTCACCACCCTCTTCACCCCAACATTCACTCTTCTTTTCTGAAAAGCCATACAAATCTTCACCTTAGCCTCCACAAGATAATGATCAGACATCCCTCCAGTTGCACCTCTCAGCACATTAACATCCAAAAGTCTCTCTTTCGCACGCCTGTCAATTAACACGTAATCCAATAACACTCTCTGGCCATCTCTCCTACTTACATAAGTATACTTATGTATATCTCGCTTTTTAAACCAGGTATTCCCAATCATCAGTCCTTTTTCAGCACATAAATCTACAAGCTCTTCACCATTTCCATTTACAACACTGAACACCCCATGTATACCAATTATTCCCTCAACTGCCACATTACTCACCTTTCCATTCAAATCACCCATCACTATGACCCGATCTCGTGCATCAAAACCACTAACATACTCATTCAGCTGCTCCCAAAGCACTTGCCTCTCTTGATCTTTCTTCTCATGCCCAGGTGCATATGCACCAATAATCACCCACCTCTCTCCATCAACTTTCAGTTTTACCCATATTAATCGAGAATTTACTTTCTTACACTCTATCACATACTCCCACAACTCCTGTTTCAGGAGTATTGCTACTCCTTCCCTTGCTCTTGTCCTCTCACTAACCCCTGACTTTACTCCCCAGACATTCCCAAACCACTCTTCCCCTTTACCCTTGAGCTTCGTTTCACTCAGAGCCAAAACATCCAGGTTCCTTTCCTCAAACATACTACCTATCTCTCCTTTTTTCACATCTTGGTTACATCCACACACATTTAGGCACCCCACTCTGAGCCTTCGAGGAGGATGAGCACTCCCCGCGTGACTCCTTCTTCTGTTTCCCATTTTAGAAAGTTAATACAAGGAGGGGAGGATTTCTGGCCCCCCGCTCCCGTCCCCTCTAGTCGCTTTCTACGACACGCGAGGAATACGTGGGAAGTATTCTTTCACGCCTATCCCCAGGGATATATATATATATATTTAGATGTTAATGTGCTGAGAGGTGCAACTGGAGGGATGTCTGATCATTATCTTGTGGAGGCTAAGGTGAAGATCTGTATGGGTTTTCAGAAAAGAAGAGTGAATGTTGGGGTGAAGAGGGTGGTGAGAGTAAGTGAGCTTGAGAAGGAGACCTGTGTGAGGAAGTACCAGGAGAGACTGAGTACAGAATGGAAAAAGGTGAGAACAATCGAAGTAAGGGGAGTGGGGGAGGAATGGGATGTATTTAGGGAATCAGTGATGGATTGCGCAAAAGATGCTTGTGGCATGAGAAGAGTGGGAGGTGGGTTGATTAGAAAGGGTAGTGAGTGGTGGGATGAAGAAGTAAGAGTATTAGTGAAAGAGAAGAGAGAGGCATTTGGACGATTTTTGCAGGGAAAAAATGCAATTGAGTGGGAGATGTATAAAAGAAAGAGACAGGAGGTCAAGAGAAAGGTGCAAGAGGTGAAAAAAAGGGCAAATGAGAGTTGGGGTGAGAGAGTATCATTAAATTTTAGGGAGAATAAAAAGATGTTCTGGAAGGAGGTAAATAAAGTGCGTAAGACAAGGGAGCAAATGGGAACTTCAGTGAAGGGCGCAAATGGGGAGGTGATAACAAGTAGTGGTGATGTGAGAAGGAGATGGAGTGAGTATTTTGAAGGTTTGTTGAATGTGTTTGATGATAGAGTGGCAGATATAGGGTGTTTTGGTCGAGGTGGTGTGCAAAGTGAGAGGGTTAGGGAAAATGATTTGGTAAAGAGAAGAGGTAGTGAAAGCTTTGCGGAAGATGAAAGCCGGCAAGGCAGCAGGTTTGGATGGTATTGCAGTGGAATTTATTAAAAAAGGGGGTGACTGTATTGTTGACTGGTTGGTAAGGTTATTTAATGTATGTATGGCTCATGGTGAGGTGCCTGAGGATTGGCGGAATGCGTGCATAGTGCCATTGTACAAAGGCAAAGGGGATAAGAGTGAGTGCTCAAATTACAGAGGTATAAGTTTGTTGAGTATTCCTGGTAAATTATATGGGAGGGTATTGATTGAGAGGGTGAAGGCATGTACAGAGCATCAGATTGGGGAAGAGCAGTGTGGTTTCAGAAGTGGTAGAGGATGTGTGGATCAGGTGTTTGTTTTGAAGAATGTATGTGAGAAATACTTAGAAAAGCAAATGGATTTGTATGTAGCATTTATGGATCTGGAGAAGGCATATGATAGAGTTGATAGAGATGCTCTGTGGAAGGTATTAAGAATATATGGTGTGGGAGGAAAGTTGTTAGAAGCAGTGAAAAGTTTTTATCGAGGATGTAAGGCATGTGTACGTGTAGGAAGAGAGGAGAGTGACTGGTTCTCGGTGAATGTAGGTTTGCGGCAGGGGTGTGTGATGTCTCCATGGTTGTTTAATTTGTTTATGGATGGGGTTGTTAGGGAGGTAAATGCAAGAGTTTTGGAAAGAGGTGCAAGTATGAAGTCTGTTGGAGATGAGAGAGCTTGGGAAGTGAGTCAGTTGTTGTTCGCTGATGATACAGCGCTGGTGGCTGATTCATGTGAGAAACTGCAGAAGCTGGTGACTGAGTTTGGTAAAGTGTGTGGAAGAAGAAAGTTAAGAGTAAATGTGAATAAGAGCAAGGTTATTAGGTACAGTAGGGTTGAGGGTCAAGTCAATTGGGAGGTGAGTTTGAATGGAGAAAAACTGGAGGAAGTGAAGTGTTTTAGATATCTGGGAGTGGATCTGGCAGCGGATGGAACCATGGAAGCGGAAGTGGATCATAGGGTGGGGAAGGGGGCGAAAATTCTGGGAGCTTTGAAGAATGTGTGGAAGTCAAGAACATTATCTCGGAAAGCAAAAATGGGTATGTTTGAAGGAATAGTGGTTCCAACAATGTTGTATGGCTGCGAGGCGTGGGCTATGGATAGAGTTGTGCGCAGGAGGATGGATGTGCTGGAAATGAGATGTTTGAGGACAATGTGTGGTGTGAGGTGGTTTGATCGAGTGAGTAACGTAAGGGTAAGAGAGATGTGTGGAAATAAAAAGAGCGTGGTTGAGAGAGCAGAAGAGGGTGTTTTAAAGTGGTTTGGGCACATGGAGAGAATGAGTGAGGAAAGATTGACCAAGAGGATATATGTGTCGGAGGTGGAGGGAACGAGGAGAAGAGGGAGACCAAATTGGAGGTGGAAGGATGGAGTGAAAAAGATTTTGTGTGATCGGGGCCTGAACATGCAGGAGGGTGAAAGGAGGGCAAGGAATAGAGTGAATTGGAACGATGTGGTATACGGGGGTTGACGTGCTGTTAGTGGATTGAATCAAGGCATGTGAAGCGTCTGGGGTAAACCATGGAAAGCTGTGTAGGTATGTATATTTGCGTGTGTGGACGTATGTATATACATGTGTATGGGGGGGGTTGGGCCATTTCTTTCGTCTGTTTCCTTGCGCTACCTCGCAAACGCGGGAGACAGCGACAAAGTATAATAAAAAAAAAATAATATATATATATATATATATATATATATATATATATATATATATATATATATATATATATATATATATATATACACATATACATACACACGCACATATACACACACACACACATATACATATATATACATATGAAAAATGTAAGAAATTATTTAGAAAACTGAAACTTCTAGCTTGAAATGAAATGAAAAAATGAATGTCACATAATGGTTCAACCTCTGGTTATGTAAAAGGGAAATGTATGATTTATTTACACAAACGTCAATAGTAGTTCTCATCAATTTAACCACTGTATCAATAAGCTTCAATGTCTAAGCTACATTTTTCCAATTTCACTATTTTCTTGTCAAAGCACCATGTATGAAAACTATCACTCCAGTAACACTATATATATTTGTTTTTTTTTTTTTTTTGCTTTGTCGCTGTCTCCCGCGTTTGCGAGGTAGCGCAAGGAAACAGACGAAAGAAATGGCCCAACCCACCCCCATACACATGTATATACATATGTCCACACACGCAAAATATACATACCGACACAGCTTTCCATGGTTTACCCCAGACGCTTCACATGCCCCGATTCAATCCACTGACAGCACGTCAACCCCGGTATACCACATTACTCCAATTCACTCTATTCCTTGCCCTCCTTTCACCCTCCTGCATGTTCAGGCCCCGATCACACAAAATCTTTTTCACTCCATCTTTCCACCTCCAATTTGGTCTCCCTCCACCTCCGACACATATATCCTCTTGGACAATCTTTCCTAACTCATTCTCTCCATGTGCCCAAACCATTTCAAAACACCCTCTTCTGCTCTCTCAACCACGCTCTTTTTATTTCCACACATCTCTCTTACCCTTACGTTACTTACTCGATCAAACCACCTCACACCACACATTGTCCTCAAACATCTCATTTCCAGCACATCCATCCTCCTGCGCACAACTCTATCCATAGCCCACGCCTCGCAACCATACAACATTGTTGGAACCACTATTCCTTCAAACATACCCATTTTTGCTTTCCGAGATGATGTTCTCGACTTCCACACATTCTTCAAGGCTCCCAGAATTTTCGCCCCCTCCCCCACCCTATGATCCACTTCCGCTTCCATGGTTCCATCCACTGCCAGATCCACTCCCAGATATCTAAAACACTTCACTTCCTCCAGTTTTTCTCCATTCAAACTCACCTCCCAATTGACTTGACCCTCAACCCTACTGTACCTAATAACCTTGCTCTTATTCACATTTACTCTTAACTTTCTTCTTTCACACACTTTACCAAACTCAGTCACCAGCTTCTGCAGTTTCTCACATGAATCAGCCACCAGCGCTGTATCATCAGCGAACAACAACTGACTCACTTCCCAAGCTCTCTCATCCCCAACAGACTTCATACTTGCCCCTCTTTCCAAAACTCTTGCATTCACCTCCCTAACAACCCCATCCATAAAGAAATTAAACAACCATGGAGACATCACACACCCCTGCCGCAAACCTACATTCACTGAGAACCAATCACTTTCCTCTCTTCCTACACGTACACATGCCTTACATCCTCGATAAAAACTTTTCACTGCTTCTAACAACTTGCCTCCCACACCATATATTCTTAATACCTTCCACAGAGCATCTCTATCAACTCTATCATATGCCTTCTCCAGATCCATAAATGCTACATACAAATCCATTTGCTTTTCTAAGTATTTCTCACATACAATCTTCAAAGCAAACACCTGATCCACACATCCTCTACCACTTCTGAAACCACACTGCTCTTCCCCAATCTGATGCTCTGTACATGCCTTCACCCTCTCAATCAATACCCTGCCATATAATTTACCAGGAATACTCAACAAACTTATACCTCTGTAATTTGAGCACTCACTCTTATCCCCTTTGTCTTTGTACAATGGCACTACGCACGCATTCCGCCAATCCTCAGGCACCTCACCGTGAGTCATACATACATTAGATAACCTTACCAACCACTCAACAATACAGTCACCCCCTTTTTTAATAAATTCCACTGCAGTACCATCCAAACCTGCTGCCTTGCCGGCTTTCATCTTCCGCAAAGCTTTTACTACCTCTTCTCTGTTTACGAAATCATTTTCCCCAACCCTCTCACTTTGCAAACCACCTCGACCAAAACACCCTATATATATATATATATATATATATATATATATATATATATATATATATATATTATCCCTGGGGATAGGGTAGAAAGAATACTTCCCACGTATTCCCTGTGTGTCGTAGAAGACGACTAAAAGGGGAGGGAGCGGGGGGCTGGAAATCCTCCCCTCTCGTTTTTTTTTTTTTTTTTTTTTTTTTTTCCAAAAGGAACAGAGAAGGGGGCCGGGTGAGGATGTTTCCTCAGAGGCCCAGTCCTCTGTTGTTAACGCTACCTTGCTGAGGCGGGAAATGACGAATAGTATGAAAGAAAAGAAAAAGATATATATAAACAGACGAAAGAAATGGCCCAACCCCCCCCATACACATGTATATACATACGTCCACACACGCAAATATACATGCCTACACAGCTTTCCATGGTTTACCCCAGACGCTTCACATGCCTTGATTCAATCCACTGACAGCACGTCAACCCCGGTATACCACATCGCTCCAATTCACTCTACTCCTTGCCATCCTTTCACCCTCCTGCATGTTCAGGCCCCGATATATATATACATATATATATATATATATATATATATATATATATATATATATATATATATATATATATATATATATATTTTTTTTTTTCTTTTTCTGCTTTGTCGCTGTCTCCCACGTTTGCGAGGTAGCGCAAGGAAACAGACGAAAGAAATGGCCCAACCCACCCCCATACACATGTATATACATACGTCCACACACGCAAATATACATACCTCCACAGCTTTCCATGGTTTACCCAAGATGCTTCACATGCCCTGATTCAATCCACTGACAGCACGTCAACCCCGGTATACCACATCGATATATATATATATATATATATATATATATATATATATATATATATATATATATATATATATATATTTGATGATAGAGTGGCAGATATAGGGTGTTTTGGTCGAGGTGGTGTGCAAAGCAAGAGGGTTAGGGAAAATGATTTGGTAAATGGAGAAGAGGTAGTAAAAGCTTTACGAAAGATGAAAGTCGGCAAAGAAGCAGGTTTGGATGGTATTGCAGTGGAATTTATTAAAAAAGGGAGTGACTGTATTATTGACTGGTTGGTAAGGTTATTTAATGTATGTATGATTCACCGTGAGGTGCCTGAGGATTGGCGGAATGCTTGCATAGTGCCATTGTACAAAGGCAAAGGGGATAAGAGTGAGTGCTCAAATTACAGAGGTATGAGTTTGTTGAGTATTCCTGGTAAATTATATGGGAGGGTATTGATTGAGAGGGTGAAAGCGTGTACAGAGCATCAGATTTGGGAGGAGCAGTGTGGTGTCAGAAGTGGTAGAGGATGTGTGGATAAGGTGTTTGCTTTGAAGAATGTATATGAGAAATACTTAGAAAAACAAATGGATTTGTATGTAGCATTTATGGATCTGGAGAAGGCATATGATAGAGTTGATAGAGATGCTCTGTGGAAGGTTTTAACTATATGGTGTGGGAGGCAAGTTGTTAGAAGCAGTGAAAAGTTTTTATCGAGGATGTAAGGCATGTGTACGTGTAGGAAGAGAGGAAAGTGATTGGTTCTCAGTGAATGTAGGTTTGCGGCAGGGGTGTGTGATGTCTCCATGGTTGTTTAATTTGTTTATGGATGTGGTTGTTAGGGAGATGAATGCAAGAGTTTTGGAAAGAGGGGCAAGTATGCAGTCTGTTGTGGATGAGAGAGCTTGGGAAGTGAGTCAGTTGTTGTTCGCTGATGATACAGCGCTGGTGGCTGATTCATGTAAGAAACTGCTGAAGCTGGTGACTGAGTTTGGTAAAGTGTGTAAAAGAAGACAGTTAAGAGTAAATGTGAATAAGAGCAAGGTTATTAGGTACAGTAGGGTTGAGGGTCAAGTCAATTGGGAGGTAAGTTTGAATGGAGAAAAACTGGACGAAGTAATGTGTTTTAGATATCTGGGAGTGGACTTGGCAGCGGATGGAACCATGGAAGCGGAAGTGAATCATAGGGTGGGGGAGGGGGCGAAAATTCTGGGAGCCTTGAAGAATGTTTGGAAGTCGAGAACATTATCTCGGAAAGCAAAAATGAGTATGTTTGAAGGAATAGTGGTTCCAACTATGTTCTATGGTTGTGAGGCGTGGGCTATGGATAGAGCTGTGCGCAGGAGGATGGATGTGCTGGAAATGAGATTTTTGAGGACAATATGTGGTGTGAGATGGTTTGATCGAGTAAGTGATGTAAGGGTGAGAGAGATGTGTGGAAATAAAAAGAGTGTGGTTGAGAGAGCAGAAGAGGGTGTTTTGAAATGGTTTGGTCACATGGAGAGAACAAGTGAGGAAGGATTGACCAAGAGGATATATGTGTCAGAGGTGGAGGGAACGAGGAGAAGTGGGAGACCAAATTGGAGGTGAAGAGATGGAGTGAAAAAGATTTTGAGTGATCGGGGCCTGAACATGCAGGAGGGTGAAAGGCGTGCAAGGAACAGAGTGAATTGGAACAATGTGGTATACCGGGGTCGACGTGCTGTCAGTGGATTGAACCAGGGCATGTGAAGCGTCTGGGGTAAACCATGGAAAGTGTGTGGGGCCTGGATGTGGAAAGGGAGCTGTGGTTTCGGTGCATTATTACATGACAGCTAGAGACTGAGTGTGAACGAATGGGGCCTTTGGTGTCTTTCCTAGCGCTACCTCGCACACATGAGGGGGGAAGGGGTTGTTATTCTATGTGTGGCGAGGTGGCGATGGGAACAAATAAAGGCAGACTGTATGAATTATGGACATGTGTATATATGTATATGTCTGTGTGTGTATAGATATGTGTACATTGAGATGTATAGGTATGTATATTTGCGTGTGTGGACGTGTTTGTATATATATGTGTATGGGGGCGGGTTGGGCCATTCTTTCGTTTGTATCCTTGCGCTACCTCGCTAACGCAGGAGACAGCGACAAAGCAAAATAAATAAATATAAAATAGATATATATATATATATGTGTGTTATATGGTTGCGAGGCGTAGGCTATGGATAGAGTTGTGCGGAGGAGGGTGGATGTGCTGGAAATGAGATGTTTGAGGACAATATGTGGTGTGAGGTGGTTTGATTGAGTAAGTAATGTAAGGGTAAGAGAGATGTGTAGTAATAAAAATGGTGTGGTTGAGAGAGCAGAGGAGGGTGTTTTGAAATGGTTTGGTCACATGGAGAGAATGAGTGAGGAAAGATTGACCAAGAGGATATATGTGTCAGAGGTGAAGGGAACGAGGAGAAGTGGGAGACCAAATTGGAGGTGGAAAGATGGAGTGAAAAAGATTTTGAGTAATCGGGGCCTGAACATACAGGAGGGTGAAGGGCGTGCAAGGAATAGAGTGAATTGGAATGATGTGGTGTACCGGGGCCGACGTGCTGTTAATGGATTGAACCAGGACATGTGAAGCATCTGGGGTAAACCATGGAAAGTTCTGTGGGGCCTGGATATGGAAAGGGAGCTGTGGTTTTGTTGCATTATTGCATGACAGCTAGAGACTGTGTGTGAACGAAAGCGGCCTTTGTTGTCTTTTCCTAGCACTACCTCGCACACATTTGGGGGGAGGGGGTTGTTATTTCCTGTGTGGCAGGGTGGCAATGGGAATGAATAAAGGCAGACAGTATGAATTATGTACATGTGTATATATGTATATGTCTGTTTGTGTATATATATGTATATGTCTGTTTGTGTATATATATGTATACGTTGAGATGTATAGGTATGTATATTTGCGTGTGTGGACGTGTATGCATACACATGTGTATGTGGGTGGGTTGGGCCATTCTTTCGTCTGTTTCCTTGCAGTACCTCGCTAACGAGGGAGACAGCGACAAAGCAAAATATATAAATGAAAATGAATGTATATCTTTTGCGCAAGCCATCACTACTTCCGTAAATACATCCCATCACTACTTCCGTAAATACATCCCATTCCTCCCCACTCCCCTTACATCCTTTGTTCTCACCTTTTTCCATTCTGTACTCAGTCTCTCCTGGTACTTCCTCACACAAGTCTCCTTCCCAAGCTCACTTACTCTCACCACTCTCTTCACCCCAACATTCTTTCTTCTTTTCTGAAAACCTCTACAAATCTTCACCTTCACCTCCACAATAAATAGATATAAATAATAGCTAACTGCTCTGCAGCAGGGTTGCTAAATATAGCTGTTGTGACGTGTGAGAGAAAAGTAAGTATAGTATATAGAATTAAATGGCGAGAGAAACTTAGACAACATTTGGAGAATCTTTGTGAGTTAGATTGTTGTATGAAATAATAACAGCACATATCATTTTAAATGAATAGATAAAAATGATAATGATTAAGCATTTATAAGTCTTTGACTTTATGAACATACTAATCATCACGTTACATTTCAGGGAGTACGCCCCCAAAGTTTTCTTAAGATTGAAGCTGAGGATGTAAGGTATATAGTTGATTGGTGTACAAGACTCCATAATGAGGAGAGGTAAGCCAACTTTTTTTTATCATTTTCTTTAACCTGTCAGTACTCTTTATTTAACACAGGATCCACAACAGTGTATTACGAGTGAGTATGATTAACTCATACAATTTTTATTGCTGATATTTTTAGTTTTCAAAGTAAATAGTTTTTAAACCTTAAACAATGGCAAGTATCAGTCGTGCAGACTTTTCCCTCCCTTGTTATGTATCTAACTGACTTGTTACACCAAAGTATAATAAGAAGATGAAATATATATATATATATATATATATATATATATATATATATATATATATATATATTTTTTTTTTTCTTTTTTATTTATACTTTGTCGCTGTCTCCCGCGTTTGCGAGGTAGCGCAAGGAAACAGACGAAAGAAATGGCCCAACCCCCCCCCCCATACACATGTATATACATACGTCCACACGCAAATATACATACCTACACAGCTTTCCATGGTTTACCCCAGACGCTTCACATGCCTTGATTCAATCCACTGACAGCACGTCAACCCCGGTATACCACATCGCTCCAATTCACTCTATTCCTTGCCCTCCTTTCACCCTCCTGCATGTTCAGGCCCCGATCACACAAAATCTTTTTCACTCCATCTTTCCACCTCCAATTTGGTCTCCCTCTTCTCCTCGTTCCCTCCACCTCCGACACATTTATCCTCTTGGTCAATCTTTCCTCACTCATCCTCTCCATGTGCCCAAACCACTTCAAAACACCCTCTTCTGCTCTCTCAACCACGCTCTTTTTATTTCCACACATCTCTCTTACCCTTACGTTACTCACTCGATCAAACCACCTCACACCACACATTGTCCTCAAACATCTCATTTCCAGCACATCCATCCTCCTGCGCACAACTCTATCCATAGCCCACGCCTCGCAACCATAGAACATTGTTGGAACCACTATTCCTTCAAACATACCCATTTTTGCTTTCCGAGATAATGTTCTCGACTTCCACACATTCTTCAAGGCCCCCAGAATTTTCGCCCCCTCCCTCACCCTATGATCCACTTCCGCTTCCATGGTTCCATCCGCTGCCAGATCCACTCCCAGATATCTAAAACACTTCACTTCCTCCAGTTTTTCTCCATTCAAACTCACCTCCCAATTGACTTGACCCTCAACCCTACTGTACCTAATAACCTTGCTCTTATTCACATTTACTCTTAACTTTCTTCTTCCACACACTTTACCAAACTCAGTCACCAGCTTCTGCAGTTTCTCACATGAATCAGCCACCAGCGCTGTATCATCAGCGAACAACAACTGACTCACTTCCCAAGCTCTCTCATCCCCAACAGACTTCATACTTGCCCCTCTTTCCAAAACTCTTGCATTTACCTCCCTAACAACCCCATCCATAAACAAATTAAACAACCATGGAGACATCACACACCCCTGCCGCAAACCTACATTCACTGAGAACCAATATATATATATATATATATATATATATATATATATATATATATAATATATATATATATATATTTTTTTTTTTGCTTTGTCGCTGTCTCCTGCGTTTGCGAGGTAGTGCAAGGAGACAGACGAAAGAAATGGCCCAACCCACCCTCATACACATGCATATGCATACATGTCCACAAAATATACATACCCATACATCTCAATGTACATATATATGTACACACACAGACACATACATATATACACATGCACACAATTCACACTGTCTGCCTTTATTCATTCCCATCGCAACCTCGCCACACATGGAAAAACGTCCCCCTCCCCTCTCATGTGTGCGAGGTAGCGCTAGGAAAAGACAACAAAGGCCCGATTCGTTCACACTCAGTCTCTAGCTGTCATGCAATAATGCCCGAAACCACAGCTCCCTTTCCACATCCAGGCCCCACAGAACTTTCTATGGTTTACCCCAGACGCTTCACATGCCCTGATTCAATCCATTGACAGCACGTCGACCCCGGTATACCACATCAATCCAATTCACTCTATTCCTTGCCTGCCTTTCACCCTCCTGCATGTTCATGCCCCGATCACTCAAAATCTTTTTCACTCCACCTTTCCACTTCCAATTTGGTCTCCCACTTCTCCTCGTTCCCTCCACCTCTGCCACATGTATCCTCTTGGTCAGTCTTTCCTCACTCATTCTCTCCATGTGACCAAACCATTTCAAAACACCCTCTTCTGCTCTCTCAACCACGCTCTTTTCATTTCCACAGATCTCTCTTACCCTATTATTACTTATCGATCAAACCACCTCACACCACATATTGTCCTCAAACATCTCATTTCCAGCACATCCACACACACACACACACACACACACATATATATATATATATATATATATATATATATATATATATATATATATATATATATATATATATGTATATATATATATATATATATATATATATATATATATATATATATATATATATATATATATATTCCCTGGGGATAGGGGAGAAAGAATACTTCCCACGTATTCCCTGCGTGTCGTAGAAGGCAACTAAAAGGGGAGGGAGCGGGGGGCTGGAAATCCTCCCCTCTCGTTTTTTTTTAATTTTCCAAAAGAAGGAACAGAGAACTGGGCCAGGTGAGGGTATTCCCTCAAAGGCCCAGTCCTCTGTTCTTAACGCTACCTCGCTAATTCGGGAAATGGAGAATAGTTTGAAAGAAAAAAGAAAGAAAATATATATATATATATATATATATATATATATATATATATATATATATATATATATATATATATATATATACATATAATGTTTTGGCTCTTAGTGAAACGAAGCTCAAGGGTAAAGGGGAAGAGTGGTTTGGGAATGTCTTGGGAGTAAAGTCAGGGGTTAGTGAGAGGACAAGAGCAAGGGAAGGAGTAGCACTACTCCTGAATCAGGAGTTGTGGGAGTATGTGATAGAGTGTAAGAAAGTAAATTTTAGATTGATATGGGTAAAACTGAAAGTTGATGGAGAGAGATGGTGCATATGCACCTGGGTATGAGAAAAAATATCATGAGAGGCAAGTGTTTTGGGAGCAGCTGAATGAGTGTGTTAGTGGTTTTGATGTACAAGACCGGGTTATAGTGATGGGTGATTTGAATGCAAAGGTGAGTAATGTGGCAGTTGAGGGAATAATTGGTATACATGGAGTGTTCAGTGTTGTAAATGGAAATGGTGAAGAGCATGTAGATTTATGTGCTGAAAAAGGACTGGTGATTGGGAATACCTTGTTTAAAAAGCGAGAGAGCTTGGGAAGTGAGTCAGTTGTTGTTCGCTGATGATACAGCGCTGGTGGCTGATTCATGTGAGAAACTGCAGAAGCTGGTGACTGAGTTTGGTAAAGTGTGTGGAAGAAGAAAGTTAAGAGTAAATGTGAATAAGAGCAAGGTTATTAGGTACAGTAGGGTTGAGGGTCAAGTCAATTGGGAGGTGAGTTTGAATGGAGAAAAACTGGAGGAAGTGAAGTGTTTTAGATATCTGGGAGTGGATCTGGCAGCGGATGGAAACATGGAAGCGGAAGTGGATCATAGGGTGGGGGAGGGGGCGAAAATTCTGGGGGCCTTGAAGAATGTGTGGAAGTCGAGAACATTATCTCGGAAAGCAAAAATGGGTATGTTTGAAGGAATAGTGGTTCCAACAATGTTGTATGGTTGCGAGGCGTGGGCTATGGATAGAGTTGTGCGCAGGAGGATGGATGTGCTGGAAATGAGATGTTTGAGGACAATGTGTGGTGTGAGGTGGTTTGATCGAGTGAGTAACGTAAGGGTAAGAGAGATGTGTGGAAATAAAAAGAGCGTGGTTGAGAGAGCAGAAGAGGGTGGTTTGAAGTGGTTTGGGCACATGGAGAGAATGAGTGAGGAAAGATTGACCAAGAGGATATATGTGTCGGAGGTGGAGGGAACGAGGAGAAGAGGGAGACCAAATTGGAGGTGGAAAGATGGAGTGAAAAAGATTTTGTGTGATTGGGGCCTGAACATGCAGGAGGGTGAAAGGAGGGCAAGGAATAGAGTGAATTGGAGCGATGTGGTATACCGGGGTTGACGTGCTGTCAGTGGATTGAATCAAGGCATGTGAAGCGTCTGGGGTAAACCATGGAAAGCTGTGTAGGTATGTATATTTGCGTGTGTGGACGTATGTATATACATGTGTATGGGGGGGGGGTTGGGCCATTTCTTTCGTCTGTTTCCTTGCGCTACCTCGCAAACGCGGGAGACAGCGACAAAGTATAATAAATAAATAAAAATAAATAAATACATAAGTATACGTATGTAAGTAGGAGAGATGGCCAGAGAGCGTTATTGGATTACGTGTTAATTGATAGACGCACGAAAGAGAGACTTTTGGATGTTAATGTGCTGAGAGGTGCAACTGGAGGGATGTCCGATCATTATCTTGTGAAAGCAAAGGTGAAGATTTGTGGGGGTTTTCAGAAAAGAAGAGAGAATGTTGGGGTGAAGAGAGTGGTGAGAGTAAGTGAGCTTGGGAAGGAGACTTGTGTGAGGAAGTACCAGGAGAGACTGAGTACAGAATGGAAAAAGGTGAGAACAAAGGAGGTAAGGGGGGGGAGAGGGGGAGGAATGAGATGTATTTAGGGAAGCAGTGATGGCTTGTGCAAAAGATGCTTGTGGCCTGAGAAGCGTGGGAGGTGGGTTAATTAGAAAAGGTAGTGAGTGGTGGAATGAAGAAGTAAGATTATTAGTGAAAGAGAAGAGAGAGGCATTTGAACGATTTTTGCAGGGAAAAAATGCAAATGAGTGGGAGAGGTATAAAAGAAAGAGGCAGGAGGTCAAGAGAAAGGTGCAAGAGGTGAAAAAGAGGGCAAATGAGAGTTGGGGTGAGAGAGTATCATTAAATTTTAGGGAGAATAAAAAGATGTTTTGGAAGGAGGTAAATAAAGTGCATAAGACAAGGGAGCAAATGGGAACTTCAGTGACGGGGGCTAATGGGGAGGTGATAACAAGTAGTGGTGATGTGAGAAGGAGATGGAGTGAGTATTTTGAAGGTTTGTTGAATGTGTTTGATGATAGAGTGGCAGATGTGGGGTGTCTTGGTCGAGGTGGTGTGCAAAGTGAGAGGGTTAGGGAAAATGATTTGGTAAACAGAGAAGAGGTAGTAAAAGCTTTGCGGAAGATGAAAGCCGGCAAAGCAGCAGGTTTGGATGGCATTGCAGTGGAATTTATTAAAAAAGGGGGTGACTGTATTGTTGACTGGTTGGTAAGGTTATTTAATGTATGTATGACTCATGGTGAGGTGCCTAAGGATTGGTGGAATGCTTGCATAGTGCCATTGTACAAAGGCAAAGGGGATAAGAGTGAGTGCTCAAATTACAGAGGTATAAGTTTGTTGAGTATTCCTGGTAAATTATATGGGAGGGTATTGATTGAGAGGGTGAAGGCATGTACAGAGCATCAGATTGGGGAAGAGCAGTGTGGTTTCATAAGTGGTAGAGGATGTGTGGATCAGGTGTTTGCTTTGAAGAATGTATGCAAGAAATACTTAGAAAAACAAATGGATTTGTATGTAGCATTTATGGATCTGGAGAAGGCATATGATAGAGTTGATAGAGATGCTCTGTGGAAGGTAATAAGAATATATGGTGTGGGAGGAAAGTTGTTAGAAGCAGTGAAAAGTTTTATCGAGGAAGAGAGGAAAGTGATTGGTTCTCAGTGAATGTAGGTTTGCGGCAGGGGTGTGTGATGTTTCCATGGGTGTTTAATTTGTTTATGGATGGGGTTGTTAGGGAGATGAATGCAAGAGTTTTGGAAAGAGGGGCAAGTATGCAGTCTGTTGTGGATGAGAGAGCATGGGAAGTGAGTCAGTTGTTGTTTGCTGATGATACAGCGCTGGTGGCTGATTCATGTAAGAAACTGCAGAAGCTGGTGACTGAGTTTGGTAAAGTGTGTGAAAGAAGAAAGTTAAGAGTAAATGTGAATAAGAGCAAGGTTATTAGGTACAGTATGGTTGAGGGTCAAGTCAATTGGGGGGTAAGTTTGAATGGAGAAAAGCTGGAGGAAGTGAAGTGTTTTAGATATCTGGGAGTGGATCTGGCAGCGGACGGAACCATGGAAGCAGAAGTGAATCATAGGGTGGGGGAGGGGGCGAAAATCCTGGGAGCCTTGAAGAATGTTTGGAAGTGGAGAACATTATCTCGGAAAGCAAAAATGGGTATGTTTGAAGGATTAGTGGTTCCAACAATGTTGTATGGTTGCGAGGCATGGGCTATGGATAGAGTTGTGCGCAGGAGGGTGGATGTGCTGGAAATGAGATTTTTGAGGACAATATGTGGTGTGAGGTGGTTTGATCGAGTAAGTAGTGTAATGGTAAGAGAGATGTGTGGAAATAAAAAGAGTGTGGTTGAGAGAGCAGAAGAGGGTGTTTTGAAATGGTTTGGTCACATGGAGAGAATGAGTGAGGAAAGATTGACCAAGAGGATATATGTGTCAGAGGTGGAGGGAACGATGAGAAGTGGGAGACCAAATTTTAGGTGGAAAGATGGAGTGAAAAAGATTTTGAGTGATCGGGGCCTGAACATGCAGGAAGGTGAAAGGCGTGCAAGGAATAGAGTGAATTGGAACGATGTGGTATACCGGGGTCGACGTGCTGCCAGTGGATTGAACCAGGGCATGTGAAGCGTCTGGGGTAAACCATGGAAAGTGTGTGGGGCCTGGATGTGGAAAGGGAGCTGTGGTTTCGGTGCATTATTACATGACAGCTAGAGACTGAGTGTGAACGAATGGGGCCTTTGGTGTTTTTCCTAGCGCTACCTCGCACACATGAGGGGGGAGGGGGTTGTTATTCCATGTGTGGCGAGGTGGCAATGGGAACAAATAAAGGCAGACAATATGAATTATGTACAGGTGTATATATGTAGATGTCTGTGTGTGTATATATATGTGTACATTGAGATGTATAGGTATGTATATTGTGCGTGTGTGGACATGTATGTATATACATGTGTATGGGGGCGGGTTAGGCCATTCTTTCGTCTGTTTCCTTGCGCTACCTCGCTAACGCGGGAGACAGCGACAAAGCAAAATAAATAAATATAAATAAATATATTTATATATATATATATATATATATATATATATATATATATATATATATATATATATATATATATATATATATATATATATATATTTTTTTTTTTATACTTTGTCGCTGTCTCCCGCGTTTGCGAGGTAGCGCAAGGAAACAGACGAAAGAAATGGCCCAACCCCCCCCCCATACACATGTACATACACACGTCCACACACGCAAATATACATACCTACACAGCTTTCCATGGTTTACCCCAGACGCTTCACATGCCTTGATTCAATCCACTGACAGCACGTCAACCCCTGTATACCACATCGCTCCAATTCACTCTATTCCTTGCCCTCCTTTCACCCTCCTGCATGTTCAGGCCCCGATCACACAAAATCTTTTTCACTCCATCTTTCCACCTCCAATTTGGTCTCCCTCTTCTCCTCGTTCCCTCCACCTCCGACACATATATCCTCTTGGTCAATCTTTCCTCACTCATTCTCTCCATGTGCCCAAACCATTTCAAAACACCCTCTTCTGCTCTCTCAACCACGCTCTTTTTATTTCCACACATCTCTCTTACCCTTACGTTACTTACTCGATCAAACCACCTCACACCACACATTGTCCTCAAACATCTCATTTCCAGCACATCCATCCTCCTGCGCACAACTCTATCCATAGCCCACGCCTCGCAACCATACAACATTGTTGGAACCACTATTCCTTCAAACATACCCATTTTTGCTTTCCGAGATAATGTTCTCGACTTCCACACATTTTTCAAGGCTCCCAAAATTTTCGCCCCCTCCCCCACCCTATGATCCACTTCCGCTTCCATGGTTCCATCCGCTGACAGATCCACTCCCAGATATCTAAAACACTTCACTTCCTCCAGTTTTTCTCCATTCAAACTCACCTCCCAATTGACTTGACCCTCAACCCTACTGTACCTAATAACCTTGCTCTTATTCACATTTACTCTTAACTTTCTTCTTCCACACACTTTACCAAACTCAGTCACCAGCTTCTGCAGTTTCTCACATGAATCAGCCACCAGCGCTGTATCATCAGCGAACAACAACTGACTCACTTCCCAAGCTCTCTCATCCCCAACAGACTTCATACTTGCCCCTCTTTCCAGGACTCTTGCATTTACCTCCCTAACAACCCCATCCATAAACAAATTAAACAACCATGGAGGCCCAGTCCTCTGTTCTTAATGCTACCTTTCTAACGCGGGAAATGGCGAATGGTATGAATGAAAAAAGAATATATATATATATATATATATATATATATATATATATATATATATATATATATATGTATATATGTATATATATATATAAATATATATATATATATATATATATATATATATATATATATATATATATATATATATATATATATATATATATATATATATTTCCCTGGGGATAGGGGAGAAAGAATACTTCCCACGTATTCCCTGCGTGTCGTAGAAGGCAACTAAAAGGGGAGGGAGCGGGGGGCTGGAAATCCTCCCCTCTCGTTTTTTTTTTAATTTTCCAAAAGAAGGAACAGAGAATTGGGCCAGGTGAGGGTATTCCCTCAAAGGCCCAGTCCTCTGTTCTTAACGCTACCTCGCTAATGCGGGAAATGGCGAATAGTTTGAAAGAAAAAAGAAAGAATATATATATATATATATATATATATATATATATATATATATATATATATATATATATATATATATATATTTATATATATAAATAAATATATATATATATATATATATATATATATATATATATATATATATATATATATATATATATATATATATTCTTTTTTCATTCATACTATTTGTTTAATTTGTTTATGGATGGGGTTGTTAGGGAGGTGAATGCAAGAGTTTTGGAAAGAGGGGCAAGTATGAAGTCTGTTGGGGATGAGAGAGCTTGGGAAGTGAGTCAGTTGTTGTTCGCTGAAGATACAGCGCTGGTGGCTGATTCATGTGAGAAACTGCAGAAGCTGGTAACTGAGTTTGGTAAAGTGTGTGAAAGAAGAAAGTTAAGAGTAAATGTGAATAAGAGCAAGGTTATTAGGTACAGTAGGGTTGAGGGTCAATTCAATTGGGAGGTGAGTTTGAATGGAGAAAAACTGGAGGAAGTGAAGTGTTTTAGATATCTGGGAGTGGATCTGGCAGCGGATGGAACCATGGAAGCGGAAGTGGATCATAGGGTGGGGGAGGGGGCGAAAATTCTGGGAGCCTTGAAGAATGTGTGGAAGTCGAGAACATTATCTCGGAAAGCAAAAATGGGTATGTTTGAAGGAATAGTGGTTCCAACAATGTTGTATGGTTGCGAGGCGTGGACTATGGATAGAGTTGTGCGCAGGAGGATGGATGTGCTGGAAATGAGATGTTTGAGGACAATGTGTGGTGTGAGGTGGTTTGATCGAGTAAGTAACGTAAGGGTAAGAGAGATGTGTGGAAATAAAAAGAGCGTGGTTGAGAGAGCAGAAGAGGGTGTTTTGAAATGGTTTGGTCACATGGAGAGAATGAGTGAGGAAAGATTGACCAAGAGGATATATGTGTCGGAGGTGGAGGGAACGAGGAGAAGAGGGAGACCAAATTGGAGGTGGAAAGATGGAGTGAAAAAGATTTTGTGTGATCAGGGCCTGAACATGCAGGAGGGTGAAAGGAGGGCAAAGAATAGAGTGAATTGGAGCGATGTGGTATACCAGGGTTGACGTGCTGTCAGTGGATTGAATCAAGGCATGTGTATGGGGGTGGGTTGGGCCATTTCTTTCGTCTGTTTCCTTGCGCTACCTCGCAAACGTGGGAGACAGCGACAAAGCAAAAAAAAAAAAAAAATTATATATATATATATATATATATATATATATATATATATATATATATATATATATATATATATATATTTATTTATTTTCAAAATGATTAGTTATTAACCCTTAAAACAAAGGCAGACATCAGTTGATGTGCAAACTTTTCCCACCTTTGTTTATATATCATTTGACCTATTTTACCATTAGTAACCCATGGAGGTCTTTTTCTTTTCCATGAAGGCATGGAAAAAAATTTTGCTATCTTTAGAACCTCAACAACCACTGCTGCACAGACATATATACACATGTACATATTCAAACTTACTTACCTTCATCCATTCCTTGTTCCACCCTGCCCCACTGGAAAGAACACCAGGAAAACAGACTAAAAAGACTGCATTTAGTCTCTAGCTGTTATGTGTAATGCACCAAAACCACAGCTCCCTATCCACATCCAGGCCCCACAGACCTTTCCATGGTTTACCCCAGACGTTGTACATGCCCAGATTCAGTCCATTGATAGCACGTCGACCCCATCATTCTACAGCATTCCAATTCACTCTATTCCTTGCACACCTCTTACCCTCCTGCATGTTCAAACCCTGATCACTCAAAATCTTTTTCACTCCATCCTTCCACATCTAATTTGGTCCCCTGCTTTTGTTTGTTCCCTCCACCTCTGACACATGTATCCTCTATGTCAACCTTTCCTCTTTCATTCTCTTCATATATCCAAACCATTTCAACACATCCTCTTCTGCGCTCTCAACCACACTCTATTTATTACCACACATCTCTTAACATTTCATTACTTACTTGATCAAACCACCTCACACCACATATTATCCTCATACAGTTTTTTTGCACTTCATCCACCCTTCTCCGTACAACCTTATCTATAGCCCATGCCTTGCAACCATATAACATTGTTGGAACTATTATTCCTTCAGACATACCCATTTTTTTGCTCTCTGAGATAGCATGCTCTCTTTCCACACGTTCTTCATCGCTTTCATGACCCTCACCCCCTCCCCACCCTATGACTCACTTCCACTTCCATGGATCCATTCACTCACATCTCAATTAGCTTATCCCTCAACCTTTCTGAACCTAATATCCTTGCTATTATTCACATTTACTCTCAACTTTCTCCTTTTACACACTTTTCCAAACTCAGTCACCAACTCTGCAGTTTTTCACTCAAATCAGCCACCAGTGCTGTATCATTGCTGAACAACAACTGACTCACTTCCTAGGCCCTCTCATCCCCAACAGACTGCATACTCGCCCTTCTCTTGCATTTACTTCCCAAATCCCCCTCTCCATAAACAAATTAACGATGAGGACATCTCACACCCCTGCTGCAGACAACCTCCACAGGGAACCAATCACTCTCCTCTCTTCCTCATTTTACATATGCCTTACACCCTTGATAAAAACTTATCTGCCTCTAGCAGCTTACCTCCCACACCATATACTTTGAAGACATTCCGCAAAATATCTATCAACCCTGTCTTATGCCTTTTCCAGATCCGTAAATGCTACATACAAATCCATATTTTTTTTTATAAGTATTTCTCACACTCATTCTGAAACACCTGATCCACACATCCTCTACCACTTCTGAAACCACACCGCTTGTCCCTAACCTGATGCTCTGTGCATGTCTTCACCTTCTCAATCATTACCCTCCCATACAATTTTCCAGGAATACACAACAAATTTGTGCCTTTGTAGTTTGAACACTCACCTTTATCCCCTTTGCCTTTGTACAATGGCATTATACATGCATTTTGCCAATCTTCAGGCACTTGAACATGATCCATGCATGCATTGAATATTCTTAACAACCAATCAACAACACAGTCACCCCCTTTCTTAATAAATTCGGTTGCAGTACCATGCACTCCTACCTCCTTGTCAGATTTCATCTTCCACAAGGTTTTCACTGCCTCTTTTCTGTACACCCAACCACTCTCCCTGACTCTCTCACGTTGCACACCACCCCAACCAAAACACCCTACATTTGCCCCTCATATCATCAAACACATTAAATAAACCTACAAAATACACTCTCCATCTCCTCCTCACTTCATCACTACCTGTTATCGCTTCCATTCTTGCCCCTTCAATTTTTCCATTTGTTCTCTTGTCTTGCATATGTTATTCCACTCCTTCCGAAACATCTTTTTATTCATCCTGAAGTTCAGTGATACTCTTTCACCCCAACTCTCATTATATGGGAAATTATATAGGAGGATATTGATTGAGAGGGTAAAGGCATGTACAAAGCATCAGATCAGGGAAGAGCAGTATGGTTTCAGAAGTGGTAGAGGGTGTGTGGATCAGGTGTTTGCTTTGAAGAATGTAAGTGAGAAATACTTAGAAAAACTGATGGATTTGAATGTAGCATTTATGGATCTGGAGAAGGCATATGATAGGGTGGATAGTGAGAAAAACAGATGGATTTGAATGTAGCATTTATGGATCTGGAGAAGGCCTATGGTAGGGTGGATAGTGGTCCTTTATGGAAGGTTTTAAGAGTATATGGTGTGGGAGGTAAGTTGCTAGAAGCAGTGAAAAGTTTTTACCAAAGATGTAAGGCATATGTATGAGTAGGAAAGGAGGAAAGTGATTAGTTCACAGTGAACGTCAGTTTGCTGCAGGGTGCGTGATTTCTCCATGGTTGTTTAATTTGTTTATGGATGTGGTGGTTAGGAAAGTGAATGCAAGAGTTTTGGAGAGAGGGGCAAGTATATCTGTTGTGAAAGAAAGGGCTTGGGAAGTGAGTCAATTGTTGTTCGCTGATGATACAGTGCTGTTGGCTGATTCGTCTGAAAGGGCTTGGGAAGTGAGTCAGTTGTTGTTCACTGATGATACAGTGCTGTTAGCTGATTCGTCTGAGAAACTACAGAAGTTGGTGACTGAGTTTGGTAAAGTGTGTGAAAGAAGAAAGCTGAGAGTAGATGTGAATAAGAGCAAGGTTATTAGGTTCAGTAGGGTTGAGGGGCAAATTAATTGGGATGTAAATTTGAATGGAGAAAAACTGGAGGAAGTGAAGTGCTTTAGATGTATGGGAGTGAACTTAGCAGCATATGGAACCATGGAAGCAGAAGTGAGTCACAGGGTGGGGGAGGGGACAAAGGTTCTGGGAGCGTTGAAAAATGTGTGGAAGGCGAGAACGTTATCTCAGAGAGCAAAAATGGGTATGTTTGAAGGATTAGTGGTTCCAGCAATGTTACATGGTTGTGAGGCATGGGCTATAGATAGGGTTGTGCAGAGGAGGGTGGATGTTTTGGAAAAGAAGTGTTTAAGGATAATATGTGGTGTGAGGTGGTTTGATCGAGTAAGTAATGAAAGGGTATGAGGTATGTGTGGTAATAAAAGGAGTGTGGTTGAGAGAGCAGAGGAAGGTGTGTTGAAATGGTTAGAACACATGGAGAGAATGAGTGAAGAAAGATTGACAAAGAAGATATATGTGTCAGAGGTGGAGGGAACGAGGAGAAGTGGGAGACCAAGTTGGAAGTGGAAGGATGGAGTGAAAAAGATTTTGAGTGATCGGGGCCTGAACATACAGGAGGGTGAAAGGAGTGCAAGGAAGAGAGAGAATTGGAATGATGTGGTATACCGGGGTAGACATGCTGTCGATGGATTGAACCAGGGCATGTGAAGCATTTGGGGTAAACCATGGAAAGGTCTGTGGGGCCTGGATGTGGAAAGGGAACTGTGGTTTCGGTGCATTACACATGACAGCTAGACCGAACTTGAAGGTCTGGGTTCTGCATGAGAAACAGGTGCTTCCTAATGCTTCCACTGGTCCTGAAAAGCATCTCATGCAAGTGGTAGGGAGACCACCTAAGGTGGAAAAAGCAGTACAATTCCATAATCATTTGCTCCCTTCCACTGAGGTATTTACAGTCCATCAAAGGAGTCTCCCACTTATTCCTGTTGTATTCTCTAATTACTTTAAATGGATACTTGTTGTGAGGTGAGTGATCCTCTAGATAGATTTTTACGTATCTAGTTTTTTGCCTGTTTCAGGGTTGCATACCGATGAGAGCACATTTTTCATGAGTTTTCTAGGAAAGTACTTGAGCTGCTGATTATGCGTTAGATTTAGAGGAACAAGCAAGTGATGAAGAACCTGGATTACTTGATGATGATATGTCTTCTTCTCATGTGGAGAGTGATGTTATGGACACTGACTTGTTGTAGCATTGAAAGTTGGCCAAGATGAGGCAGAAGAAAGTGTTTTATCAAATATTACTAGCACCTGCCTGACCATGACAGCACTTTATCTGATTAGTGCAGCTGGTAATTTTATGGACTTTTATCGTTTATTGTTATGTAAGAAAGATATCTGTGGATCACTTTGATTATAATGAGAAAAAATTTATTATGTATGAAATATTATAATGATAATCAGTAATCAGTGTTTAGGTGCAGGTAGAATGAATGACAAAATATATTCAGTGGCAACGCACTTGACACTCAGGCTTTACTCACACACTTTTTAGTGTGTTGTACTGAGACATCAGCAAAACTTTAATGCATTAGTAGAGTGAAAGTAGTGGATGAAACACTTCTGAAGTGATTGTTATCATCGTTAGAAGCAGTGAAAAGTTTTTATCGAGGATGTAAGGCATGTGTACGTGTAGGAAGAGAGGAAAGTGATTGGTTCTCAGTGAATGTAGGTTTGCGGCATGGGTGTATGATGTCTCCATGGTTGTTTGATTTGTATATGGATGGGGTTGTTAGGGAGGTGAATGCAAGAGTTTTGGAAAGAGGGGCAAGTATGCAGTCTGTTGTGGATGAGAGAGCTTGGGAAGTGAGTCAGTTGTTGTTCGCTGATGATACAGCGCTGGTGGCTGATTCATGTTAGAAACTGCAGAAGCTGGTGACGGAGTTTGGTAAGGTGTGTGAAAGAAGAAAGTTGAGAGTAAATGTGAATAAGAGCAAGGTTATTAGGTACAGTAGGGTTGAGGGTCAAGTCAATTGGGAGGTAAGTTTGAATGGAGAAAAACTAGAGGAAGTGAAGTGTTTTAGATATCTGGGAGTGGATTTGGCAGCGGATGGAACCATGGAAGCGGAAGTGAATCATAGGGTGGGGAAGGGGGCGAAAGTTCTGGGAGCCTTGAAGAATGTGTGGAAGTCGAGAACATTATCTCGGAAAGCAAAAATGGGTATGTTTGAAGGAATAGTGGTCCCAACAATGTTGTATGGTTGCGAGGCGTGGGCTATGGATAGAGTTGTGCGGAGGAGGGTGGATGTGCTTGAGATGAGATGTTTGAGGACAATATGTGGTGTGAGGTGGTTTGATCGAGTAAGTAATGTAATGGTAAGAGAGATGTGTGGTAATAAAAAGAGCGTGGTTGAGAGAGCAGAAGAGGGTGTATTGAAATGTTTGGTCACATGGAGAGAATGAATGAGGAAAGATTGACCAAGAGGATATATGTGTCTGAGGTGGAGGGAACGAGGAGAAGTGGGAGACCAAATTTTAGGTGGAAAGATGGAGTGAAAAAGATTTTGAGTGATCGAGGCCTGAACATGCAGGAGGGTGAAAGGCGTGCAAGGAATAGAGTGAATTGGAACGATGTGGTATACCGGGGTTGACGTGCTGTCAGTGGATTGAACCAGGGCATGTGAAGCGTCTAGGGTAAACCATGGAAAGTTGTGTTTGGCCTGGATGTGGAAAGGGAGCTATGGTTTCGGTGCATTATTACATGACAGCTAAAGACTGAGTGTGAACGAATGTGGCCTTTATTGTCTTTTCCTAGCACAACCTCGCACACATGAGGGGGGAGGGGGTTGTAATTTCATGTGTGGCGAGGTGGCGATGGGAATGAATAAAGGCAGACTATGAATTATGTGCATGTGTATGTATGTATATGTCTGTGTGTGTGTGTATATATATGTATACGTTGAGATGTATAGTTATGTATATTTTGCGTGTGTGGACGTGTATGTATGTACATGTGTATGTGGGTGGGTTGGGCCATTCTTTCGTCTGTTTCCTTGTGCTACCTCGCTAACGCAGGAGACAGCAACAAAGCAAAATAAATATAAATAAAATTAAATAAATAAATGAAATTAAAAGGTTAATGAATTTTTTTTGAACAACTTGAGTTATTTATATTGAGATTTCGAAAGGAAAACTTCATTAGCTTTAAATGGTAAAGATTCATCTTCTTTACCATCCTCAGTGTTAAATGCATTCTATAGTCCAGGAACATACAGTCCACCCATACTTTTATTTTGTCTAAAATGAACATGACATTGCACATGACATCCTTTCCCAGATTCCTTGTTTTCTCATTTAGGTAGTTTTTCATTGCAAGCAGTCATCCATCTGCTCGTTGATTATTTTTTTCCTGTGTTTTAGAGACCACACTTATCAGGGAGACTACTATGTGGTTTATTGTAACTTCCAGTCTTTATTTTGTAAAGGTAGGTATGATATCCACCCTCTTCCATTCTCTTGGCATTATACCTTCATCCAGCAGTTCAAGCAGCTTGTCAAGCATATCAGTCCACTTTGGTAGTGAGGTACCAGTGAGACACAAGCTGCTCATCAGGATCAAATTCTCAGCACTTCAATAGTTGTCTTCCTTAGGAGAAATTTTTTCCTGAGGAAGACAGCAGATAAGATTTTGAAAATTGAATCCTGATTAGCTGCTCTTACCTCATTTTTACCGTACTACATATCTGTCAGAATGAACAGCATTCATTTGCACACTTTTTAAACACATACAGAGAAACTTTATCAGGATCATAAACCTTTTATCTACCAAGGCTCTTTAGGAATCTTAGTATTTCTTTTCTAGCAGTTTTGTTGCTCTAAGACTCTATCTCCTTTCTGTCTCAGTGATGGTGGGGCTTTACTGTCTTCCATTTTGAAAGCAGTTTTAAACTTGTCAATATTCTCCTTATATATCATTGCAAAATCCACTACAACTCTTCTCTCTGACTGCCTGAGCCTGATAAGCTTCCTTTTACTGATAAGTTGATGGAAAAGTTCTGCAGTATATCCAACTTTGTCCACAGTTCCCTTTCAAAGTTTCTTTGCTCTACCTTTCTTATGTTTGTGTGGACACCCCTTACTGTCATAAACCCTTCAAATACTAGCTTGCTGTAGTGTGGCCTATATTTCCTTTGCATTGCATCCAATAGCTCTTGTTTTTTTACATCTGTCATTGCACTGTATCAACTTCTTTTTTAAGCTTCCCTCTTCATTCACAGTTGAAGATATTCATATTTTTGCTCCAATGTAGATGTCACAGAACCTTCCATAATGGTGATATTTGTCATGGCTAAAAAATTTCAAGTTTATGCCCTCAAAGAAATTGTTTAGCACTGTGCATTTTCCTTGTGTGTGTGTGTATTGAAAAGAATGTATTTATTTGCTTATGTGTATGAGATGATTTACATATGAGTTTGTATTTATAAGGGTATGTGAAAAGAAATGTAGATGGATGGACAGACAAAATTTGACAGCTTATTAGAGCTCAGATATATAGGTAAGTACACAAACATTCAATCACAAATCGATAGAGACACACATGTACTTATTTACTTAGGTTTTAAACAGAAAATAGAGAAAGAGCAAGGCTGAAAGAAGGAAAGAAGGGTGAAGTGAGCTTTTATAAACAATAATATGTACAAGGTACACTGTATCTCCCAAGACTTGACAGTAAGAAATAACATCTAGATGTATCATTAAGCAGAAAGAGGGTATCAGGTTTATGAGTGCACATGAGGAACAGGCTCTTCTGGTTGTTATGAAACTGCTTCACTCTAGATAACATCACAGTATTTATTTCTTGGCTGAAGCAATTATACCGTTTAGTATTCTGTAAGATATTATATTATTTTTCAAGGTACTTATTGATTTACTGTAAGTGTATTTCATTTGTATGTATACCTGTTCATTATCATGCCTAGGACACCATGATTACCAATATTATCCATTTCTGTAATTTCCTAATTGATGTATGGTTTCAGAATTAGCATTTCTTGTTAGATAGGAAACTGCAGAAAAGTGAGTTAATAATAACAGTTTTAGGAGGGCAAGAATGTTGTCGTAATTCAACTCCATGAGGTTCAAATATCATGGGTGTTGGGCTGCAGAGTTGGGGTAAGGTTTGGTGTTGTTTAGCCAGTTCTTTGGTGTCATAAGGTGGCACTAGACGTTGCCTCTCTGGCCACATTCCTCTCAGTGAAAATATTATACAAGAAAAAGCTGTTGTGAAGATATGTTCATTACTATTTCGATGTTGCATCGAAAATTTCTGCTCATTTCATAGCTTTGACCAAGAAAAATAGAAAAAAGAAATAGTGTATTATAAATTTATGAGATTCATAGCTATATTGTTCTGTTTTTGTTAAGTTGCCTACTTGAAAAAGAGACATTGGGCAAAAGTTCCCAAGTGTGCTGCTGAACAAATTTTATTGTGCCCATTTCTGTAGTTGGTTGTTTGTATTGACATTATGGAACCTTGTATTCATTGAAACATGGTTAGTGTTTGTTTTTCATATTTAATGTATGCAAGAACAACAGTTACACTGGAAATGCTGGAATTGAGCAAACTGGTTTAACTAGGAGAGTATCAGAAAAAGCATTTCAATAAACTTTTTATGATGTATGAGATAAGAGAATTTGGTGATTCCCTTGGGAGAGTTGGAAGTGTAGATAATCTGACAAGTGTCTCAAAAAATCATGTTTTGCAGTTTCCAAACCAGTCTACTCCTGTTATTAAGAGAGTGTATAGTGAAAGTAACTTTAAAAGAGCTTTGCTTTGGAATAAGGGACCACAGGAGATTAGAGGAGAAAAAGCTATACACAGTGAGAGGTTTTCTGGATGGTATTCTTCACCGCCAAGTCCTCAGCTTCCCGTAAACATGGACATGAGAACTAATGCGCGCACTAAGTCACATATTGTACATCATACTGCTTTGGGCTCCACAGGTACTGTTGCCTTGCCTGTCAAATCAGTTTACTATAAGCCCCATGGCTATGTTGTATGGCCATCAAGAGTGCCTGTTTCATCCATTTCATTTGAGCCTATTGAGAAATATCCGATAGATGTTGATTCTCTGGCAAACAAAACAGAATTCTATGGTGTGGAATGTCAGGATATCAGACGAGGCATATCAAACAGGGGTAACTTGAAGTTAGATGAATTTTCCTCTCCAGTATTACCTGCAGTACATCAGCATCAACAGATTAGGCAAAATGATAAGCAAGATGAGGAGTTGCAGTTTGCTGGATTTTTCCCTCTTGAGGGAATTATATACCCATCCCTCTCACACAGGGCTACAATGAACCATTCTAGCAAACCAGAATTTTCTGGTTCACCATATCCATTATCACAGTCATTGAATAACCTCTCTGAACTTGAGTCTTATAATGGAAATGCATTGTGTCATTCAGATTCTCCATTACCATCATATGCAAGCATGTGTCCAGGCAACAGACAGGGAAGTCCTGGGATATCTTACCCATACCCACAGCCGTTGACAAACACTGAACTTGCCTATGTTTCACAGAATAAAAATGTTCAGTCATTGGGATATTCTCCAACATTATGTACAGCCAGTCAACCAAACACGGTAGCAGGAAGTCCTAGCTTACACTACCAGTCCCCACAACAAACAAGGAAAAGTCATCCATTTTATGCTTGTGTAGGTGAAACTAAACCATCGGTGATATATTCTCCTACACAGTATACAGGTCCTTATTCCCAAACCAGACCACATGATCCTGAGATTTTTTGTCACTTATCTCAACAGCCAGGTGAAACTCAGCCTGTCTTCAGCTCCTGCAAGAGAAGTGATGAATTCTATCAGTCATCATTAGATCATATTCATCAAAGTTCAGTTCCATGTGAACCTTCCGTTTCATATGTAAAACCAAGAAGTCCACAACAGCATAATGAAATTCCAAACCAAGCAGTGCCTGGTTGGACTTCTCAGAGACAAACACCCCCAGTACCCATTATTCAGCTTGCATCATCATGCAGTACTACAGATGATTTTCCGAGTAGTGTTTCAAGTCTTCCTTCCAGTTCATGCATGTGTTCTCAATGTATGGACAGAGGTTCACCTCCTAGTCCACAGAAGAGCCCTAGAAAGAACTGGTCTTTACGTAAGTTTTTGTTAGACCGGATGCTGGCCTCCAGTCCACACTCAAGTATGAGCTCCACTGCAAGTCTGGGTTCCAGAGGATCTGCAGATATGTAGGTTTGACTTTTGAAGTCCCTGTATGCCTTGTATATCATTGCCCACAAAGCATTCTTAGCTCAGTATTAGATAATGAACCTGATTTCATAGGGAATTCCTCTTCGTTGACAGAATTCCTCTTTGTGTTAGAATAAGAATTTTTTAAGCCTTGTGGTAAGCTAAGAACATGTGTGCATGAAATTATTATCAAGTTTGATTTTGGAGAGCACATATAATAAACAATCTGTCTGTCTATATCTTTAATGCCCATTCTCTCCAGGAACTCGCATCAAGGGGGTGGCCATGGCAAAAACATCACTTATCCCTGTCCTTACATACCTTCTGTGCATATACCATTCCATGCTTTCATCCACCATTTCTCTCCCAACTGTACTCTTCCACTCTATTTCTCTGTCACAAGTGGTCCTTCTCTTACACCAACTCCTTTTAGCATGCTATCGTACAGTCTCTTTTTAAACTTCCCTCCTTGCATTCTTTCCTCATGTCCAAACCACCTTGATGTATTATGTTTCACCCACTTTCCCACTCCATAATTCATTCTGTATTCCCGGCCATACCGAAGCTGTCATACACCCCCTCATTACTTTATTCATCTCTTTTAGTCATACCATATGCTTCTCTCAAATAATTCATTTAAACAGCCAAGATTCTTGACCTCTGTGGCTCATCCCATGTCCATTTCTGCTATCCCTTAATCCTTTCTTCACATCCATTCGTATGCCTCGACCATTATTTAATAAGGGACCCAGTGATTCTTTTCCTTTTTCAACTCTTTCCCATATCTCTCATATCACCAAACTTACCCCAGATAGCCTCCAAATGCTTAAATTCTATCTCGTCTCCCAGTATTCTTCCCCATATTTACAACACATTTTTTCTACGCTTTCTGCTTTCACTCCATAGAGCTTTGTAGAATCTATACTTTTACTCAGTTTCCTTCCAAACACTATTACTTTACTTATACTTGCATTTACCTTCAGTTGTCTATGCTTGCACGCATCATAAAACACTTACAGCCTTTTACTCCTGTTCACTCAGCAAACAACACAGTATCACCCATAAACAGGATTGTCAGTAGCCACCATATCTCACATCCGCATTGCATCCCCACACCTTTTTCCTTAGTTTTGCTTTTATGTCTCTTATTGATCCCTCCATATATATGTTAAAAAGCCACACTTACCTCACACAGACCTGCCTCACACCCACATGTGTACCAAAACTTTCACTTTCACTTAATTCTTCAGCTACTCTTACACATGCATTTACTCCTCTTTTGAAAGCTTTCACAACATACAAAAGTTGTACACCTACCCCAATTATCATTAACACATCCCATAAAGCATTCCACTTGACTCTGTTATACACTCTCTCCAGAGTTATAAAAGCTCATATAACTATTATATACTCTCTCCAGAGCTATAAAAGCTGCCTGTAGCTTCATACCTTTTGCAAGATGCTTTTCCACAGCCAATCTCATTGCAAAGATCTGATCCACATATAATTATATACAAAACTAAGTATTGTATATCAGCTCTGCTGTTACTAAGAATAACTTTACAAAAGTCTGTATTGACTGACATATTTGCCTTCTAACATGTTGCGTTGTTCTGTTTCATGACTTTTTGCTGACTAAGAAACAGGTTTCTCTTGTAGATGCCTGTTAGCTCTTCTCAGATGTTATCTAAGCTGAGCTTACTTATGGAGTTTGAAAACTTCGTGGCATACTTGTTGAGCTAGCTAATTGTTAAAATGCTTCAGCTTTGCCTTACACTGCATGGTGTAAGTTTGACCATAGAGTAACAGTGTGGCCATTGAATTATTGAAAAAGTTTGCTTATTTTCCAGTAAGACAGATGAGTGGCATGTAATCATATGCTGAAAACATATTTAAGTTAGCTAGCAGAAGCATATAACTTGACTTAGGTTTATTAGTTTCGAAAAATTCGTCTAATGCTTGTTAACGTAGGTGTTAATGAAAATTTCATAGCTGCTTTACATAAACAAGCATCAGTTTGGTAAGTGTATCAGCTCTTTAGGCTCAGGCAGCATCAGATGCAGTTGGGCACAGTTTAACATTAAGATTGCTTTCCTGAAAAAGGTACTTTTAAATGAGTTGGCTCTAAGCGCATCCATTTTTTTACCTTATGAAGCTATGTGAAATTCTTATTGTGTTCTGTGGAATCTAACTCAGAATTGTTTTCTGTAATGAAAAACAACAACAAGCAACAGGTGGCTGGAAATGTGTTCATTATGAATACTTAGACATCTAGTTGGAAATGAGATGTTTGAGGACAATATTGTGGTGTGAGGTGGTTTGATCGAGTAAGTAATTAAAGGGTAAGAGAGATGTTTGGAAATAAGAAAGTTTGGTTGAGAGAGTAGAAGAGGGTGTGTTGAAGTGGTTGGGACATATGGAGAGAATGAGTGAGGAGAGATTGACAAAGAGGATATATTTGTCAGAGGTTGAGAGAACAAGGAGAAGCGGGAGACCAAGTTGGAGGTGGAAGGAGAGAGTGAAACCGATTTTGAGCTGTCGGGTCCTGAATATACAGGAGGGTGAGAGGTGTGCAAGGAACAGAGTGAATTGAAACGATGTGGTATACTGGGGTTGATGTGCTGTCAGTAGACTGAATCAGGGCATGTGAAGCATCTGGGGTAAACCATTGGAAAGGCCTGTGGGGCCTGGATGTGGATAGGGATTTGAGGTTTCGGTGCATTACACATGATAACTAGACTGAGTGTGGATGAATGTGGCCTTTTTATGTGTTTTCCTGGCGCTATCTCGTTGAAGCAGGGGGTAGCAATGCTGTTTCCTTTGTCAGTCTTTCCTCACTCATTCTCTCCATATGTCCAAACCATTTCAACAGACCCTTGTGTGCTCTCTCTGTTACACTCTTTTTATTTCCACGCATCTCTCTTACCCTTTCATTACTTACTCGATCAAATCACCTCACACCACATATTGTCCTCAGAATCATTTCATTTCCATCACATCCACCCTCCTCCATACAACCCTATCCATAGCCCATGCTAACGTTCTCTCCTTCCACACATTTTTCATCACTCCCAGAACCTTCGCTCCTTCCCCCACCCTGTGACTCGCTTCTGCTTCCATGGTTCCATTTGCTGCTAAGTCCACTCCCAGATATCTAAAACACTTTACTTCCTCCAGTTTTTCTTCATTCAAACTTACATCCCAATTAACTTGTCCCTCAGCCCACTGAACTTAATAATCTTGCTCTTATTCTTATTTACTCTCAACTTTCTCCTTTCACACATTTTTCCAAACTCAGTCACCAACTTCTGCAGTTCCCCCTCAAATCAGCCACCAGTGCTGTATCATTGGTGAACAACAACTGACTCACTTTCCAGGCCCTCTTATCCCAACAGGCTGCATATTTGCCCCTCTTCAAAACTCTTGCATTTATCTCCCTAACCACCCCTTCCATAAACAAATTAAACAACCATGGGGACATTGCACACCCTTGCTGCAGACTGATCTTCACTGGGAGCCAATCACTCTCCTCTCTTCTTACTCGTACTCATGTCATACATCCTTGGTAAAAACTTTCCACTACCTCTGGCAGCTTACCTCCCGCACCATCTACTCTTAACACCTTCCACAAAGCATCTCTATCAATCGTATCATATGCCTTCTCCATATCCATAAATGCTACATACAAATCCATCTGTTTTTCTAAGTATTTCTCACACAAAGAAACAAAACTAAGTATGATATTGCTTTATCGCCTAGATATACTAGAATGTGCCATCCCTAGGTGAGAGGAAAACACCTCCACCTAGAGAGAAAAGTTGGTTTAATTACTACATGCAGTGGAACACTTTTTTTAGATAGAATAATCAAACATCTAGTTATGGTCAAGGATGGGCACCTGGTTCTCACAGCCCTTCTTGAAGAAAAAAACAATGCTAGACAAGGCCCTTAGTCCTTTCATGTATTATAAGTGAAAAATATTTATTTGAAATGAAACACCGGTACAGGTAATACAAATATTATTTAATAGTATGTAATACAAGTAACTACAATAGTACTTTACTTTCCCTTCAAGAAAACCAGCATTTCAAAATGGCTGTCACTGAACCCTGATCTTTTCAGCTCAAGAACATATTTCCCCAAAGAGACGAGCTGCTTTATGACAGCACTGGAAGGGATAGGCATATTAAACGTTAGGAACAAATCCTTCAATGCCGGGTTTGAGAACGAGTATTTCTTGATGATTAAGGGTTTCACAGGCCTCTCGCTGAGAAATGTTTGCATCAGCTTTGTTTCAGTTTCTTTGCTTTTTGCCCCACACTCGTAGAGAGCCCCAAAGTCTTCATCCTGGTCATTCTCATCCTCACTTGCTACTGGGCTCCTTGCCAGAGTCTGTCAGAATCTTCTCCACCATAATTACCATCTGCTTCTTCATCTTGACTCTGATCTCCTTGATATCATACATGACATTGTCCTCCAGCAGTCTCTCCCAGCCCAATTTGAACTGAGGGTTTAGTGCAGCTGCCAGGAGGAAGCCCATGTCCTCAGAAAGGCGACCAAACCTGCTTTTTATGCCAGTCTAGACAGCAACTACTGGTGGCTGACACATATTGACATCAGTGCTTTCCTTCAGCTCCTTCAACATTTTGAGAGAGATGGCCAAGGTGGGCAGAAGTGCCCCATAGCTGTCCTCCCGTTGCATGATGTCCAATGCCTTACAGACTGGTTGCATCACCTCAAGATACTCTTTAAAGAAGCAAATATCAGCTGAAAGAAAAACTGAATATTTTAGTCCTGTACTAAGATTTTTTAGTTTTTAAATAATTTTTTACCTTTAAGTTTTAACATTAATACCTGTTCAAAAGAAAAGTGAAATTAGATAAAAAAGTAAAGTAAGAAGTCACTCAAGAAGAAACAAAGGTACCCCAAGAATGTTGCATATCCATTGTAGTCCATAAAGCTTCTCCCTGTCTCGAAAGATGTTGACCAGACGAGACTCCCTGTCATGTACGGAGCTCCATCTCTAAATGGTGGAGACCATCAGCAGCATCCCCATCTTGGTCTTGATGGTGTCTGAGGCATGTGAACTTGTTGCCTGCTTGTTCCACAGCTCCGTAGCTCTACCAAAAGCAGGCCAGTACATCTTCCTGTAGAATGGTGAGTTCTTCAAGGCCTTGTCAGCGTCAAAGGTGGTCACTAGGTTCATGATGTGGTTGGAGCACCTTGTGTGCTTTAGGAGGATGTATTCAGAATCTTTTGTGGAACCAGCTGAAAATTTTAAATTTATTCAGTTATTATGTTTGAGTGAAAATACAATACTTTGCATGACCTGTAAAAAGAGGAAGAAATCAAGAGATAACCAGTAGTCCCTGTTTACCTTCCAATACCAATGCCAGATCCTTAACCTGAATGATGTCCGCATCATTGGTCCACCCCACACCTTCTTCCTCCTGGACCTCCTCAGGCACCTCCTCATTCATTTTCCAAAGGCACTACACAATGAAACACAATTAACATACTTTTTAATTCATTGTTATAGAAAATATGAAAAATGTAAATGATTAGAAAAGTAAAGGAATGTGAACAATGAAATTTAAGACAAAATCTGTTTTAAGTACTTAAATGCCTTGACAAAGTTGCTGCCATTGTCAGTAGTAGTCCTGCAGACCTATGACTCAGTTGTGAAGTAGAAGTGCACCTCATACATCTTCTTAAGGATGTTGAAGGTGTGTTTTCCAGTAAGTCATCTACACGCTAAAACTGACTTCTGCATGAGAAGGGTTTCGTGGTCAATCCAGTGTACAGTCATCCTCATAAATAACCTGAAATGAAATGGATTATGGAATTCTTTGAATTGATTCTGTGATTCAGGTGAAATGTATTCTCTCTATATGAAATTTTCAATTTTGTTTTAAGATCATTGTAATGAATTAATTGATATAAATCACTGTTTATTACTGTTCTTTATAATTGAAGTAAAGGTAATTTGATGAGAATTTAAGCATACCTGTAGGCACATGTCTAAACATCTGCTGTAGTTGAGACCCACTGTACAGAGTTGAGGATGTCCCTTGGGGGCTGCCTCTTCTTGTCAGACCTTGAAAAGTTTATTAAAATTTATTAAAATACTTCCCAAGTATTCCCTGCATATTGTAAAAGGTGACTAAATGAGAAGGGAGCGAGGGGCTGAAAATCCTCCCCTCCTGTTTTTTAATTTTCCAAAAGAAGGAACAGAAAAGGGTGCCGAGTGAGGATATTCCCTCTAAGGCTCAGTCCTCTGTTCTTAACACTACCTCGTTAATGCGGGAAATGGCAAATGTGTATGAAAAAAAATTATTAATACTAATGGTTTTCAGTATATATTTATGTCACTCGAAACCTATGTTTAACATCAATAACTAGAAGATGCATTTGCAGATGCTTGTATCAATATGCCTGCGAGGGTAAAATAGCCAAAACAGACATACACGTCTTTGATATGCCCGGTAAGCATCTTCCTAAATAGTATGTGTTGACCAGAAACACTGGTGTTGGTAATCCTTTAAAGATTCAGAGTCAACAATGTCGAGTGGCAACATGTTGTCCACAAAGAAAGTGATTGAATAATAAAAAAAATACAGATTCATTATGGTTCATCGTAATTTACTGACATAGAAACTTTTAGATAAAGTTGAAAGAGTGTTAATTGAATTTACTGACCTCTTCAAAGAGAGCCTTGGTGACTCTAGACAGTCGTCATGGTCTGTATTGTCGGCTGAACGATGGTTCTCAGCCTTTTGTCGCTGAGGCACTCCAGACCTTGACCACTTCCTCCTTTTCTGGATCGCCACCCTGTCCTTGATGACCGGTCGAACTGGTTCTGGACGTGAGAGTGGCCTCTGGAGACATGTTGTTTAAGGTTTTTTGGCCCTTGTTGCTTATTGAGAGTAAGTTCTCATTCAACAGTTACAGCAAGCACTTACATTCCAGGTACTGCTCACTCTTTGGGGCCATGTATTCAGAATATTTGCTCAGGTATGGCCAAGGGTTACCGGGTTCAGTTTTTCTGCAAGGAGCTCCAGTTGCTTGACTAAAGGTTGAAGCACTGACAACACTTGATTCTCCTTTGCCTTCAGGCATTTAACCACATTCCATTTCAGTCTGTCTCTTTCTGAGTCTTCTTGACAATAAGAGATATCACTTTTCTCCAAATAATCTTTAGTCACACCAAAATTATGTAAAAAGACCAAGATTATTTGAAAAGATATTGTATGAAAGATTACTGTATTGAGTTGAGTTTGTTATACTTTTAAGTTTATTATGGTGAAAGCCTGAAAATGAGAAAAAAAAGGGAGAAAATAAAGGACAGAAGAAAGCATAACTTGTGATATGCTTGTACCATAATCCTTAAGACTTTTTTGAATAGTGTTCCCAGACTCTGCGTGCATCAGGTTATACCTTGAGTGAAAAGTCATCTTTGGTGAAGCTGTAGAATTGTTTGTTTAGTCAAGGAACTTCTCACTTCAAAGAAGTTCTTTGTCTGAACTACTGATTGTAGTGCAGTCTTAAAGCTTCAGCAGCCCCTCTTGTACATACTTATGAGTACCTCTTCAGGGCTAGCACATAGTGTTCACCATTTGACTTGCATGTTGAGAAATGTGATGTTTTTCCTGACCACCTCTCTTCATCCTGTCACCTGTATTGCTTGTTTTATCATGCTTTTTTCAGCAGCTATTCCACTGGCTTAGTTCTCTATTCCACAGTGTCTGCAAAAAATTTTTTCCATATCTTCACACATTTTAGTACTTTGTCATCTCGTCTTTGGTCTTTGTTCATCCTTTACTCACTCATCCCCTTCATTGTCCACACCCTATTCAGCTTTTTCATACGTGTTTCTATTACTAGCACACCTCTCTCTTACCTTAATATTTTTTATTCAGTCAACCTTCTTTACACCACATACTGTTCTCAAACATTTAATTTCTAACACATTTACCCTATCCTTCACATATTTATTTAAGGCTCATGCCTCACATCCATAATAGCACCAACAGGACTACCATACCATTAAACATACACACATTTGCCGTCAAAAACAATGACCTTTCTTTCTACCATTCCTCAGTGCACCTAAGACCTTTGATCCCTCACGTATGACTCACTTCAGCTCCTGTGGTTCCATTCATTGCCATATCTATTCCTAAGTATCTACAACTCTTTACTTCCTCCAAGGTCTCTTCATTCCAACTCCCTTTTATTGCTAAACCCTTTAACCTTGCTTTTGTTCACTTGTACTCTCAATTGTCTCCTTAAACACAAACCCTAACTCAGAAACTAGTTTCTACAGTTTCTCACACATCTGTTACCAGCACTGTATCATCAGCAAACACAAACTCTCACACCTCCCAGGATCCCCCACTCCCAGTAGACAGCATACCTGCTCCTCTTTCCACATACTTACACAAATACCTACTTCTTTTTGAAGCTCCTGCAGCACTCAGGAAGCTGGTCATATCCAGTGGTTGGAACCACAGGTCAAAGTGTTGTAATGTGTGTGTGTGTGTGCCTTTGTGCAGAGAGTGCAAGGCAATTAAGTAAGTGCTTAGTGTCTTTTTTATGTAAGTTGCATCGAAGGCATGAATGGTATAGGAATATGTTGAAAGGTTTGTAGTTTTGTAGTGGTGGTTGATGCCCAGATCATGACCAGGATAGTGTGACTTATGTTTGTCTGGGGATTGTGGTTTCTGATGGGTGTATGACTGGTGGGCTGGAGCTTAAGACCAAGTTAGGGGGTCATTTGTGTAGTGTGTTTTGGTTATTTCAGTGTGTATGATTTTTGCCTGTGCTATATTTGTTGGATGAGGGGATCTGTGGGTAGAGGTTATTAAAATGTGAGGCAGGGATAAACTTTTTATTTTTACTTGGGGTTGGTGGTTAGTTATAGAGTGGCAAGGGCAGGTGGGGTCTATTGCAGCTGCACAGAATTGAGTGCTGAGTATGTTGAAGTAGGACTGTATTGTGATCTTTGTTTTTTTGTGAAAGTGTTGAGTGTTTTTTGTTGGTAGACAGCCAACAGTTGTCCTGAGTACACCATTCTGTGTTTCTTGCAGCTTTGTTATATTTACTTTTGAAGGGGTGGAAGATCAGACAGTTGAGGCATAGTTTATAGAAGAGCTGATGAATTGCTTATGTAGGATGTTGAGGGATTTTGTTTTTCAAATCTGGTGCCAGTTAGTGTTCTGAGGGCATTTAATTTGTTACTTTTGTTTTGATTTTTGTGGATGGTGAGTGTGTGTCGTTTGTGATGCCTAGAATAGTGTTTTGTCCATTCAAGGTGACTGGAGGTTGTGAGCTGGATTCATGTTTGTCTTGAGTAAAGAGAGTGATTGAAGACTTCCTTGGAGATATAGACATTCTGTCTGGGTGAGCTGTTGTTCCAGTTGTGTAATGTAATGCATGTTTGATGATGCTATGTGATGTCAGGGTATTTTAATGTGATTGTGAGGATGCATGCATCTGAAGGACCTTCATGTTGAGGCTTGCCTGAGGTAGTTGAAGTGTTTTAAGAGTGAGGCCATTGTGAATGACTGTGGAATGGCAGCTGGGTATGGAATTGACCAACCACCTTTTGTCATTGTTGTGTAAGTTGATATCAAGTAATTTTTTGTGAGGATGTGTTGGTGGCAGCTTCCAATGATTTGTTGATGTCTGTTACCACTAGTTCTGTTTGGGAAGGGAGTTGTGGCTAGTTGAATCTATCTAGCATATGTTGTGTGAGATCAGTTTGTTGGGTGGTGTTAGAGTGTTTGGGTCTGAGAATGGGATGTTTTGTTTAATTTTTATTGTGGTTCATTTATTTTGAGAGTATGGATACTGAGGGTAGATGTGATATTGGGTGGTAGAAGGAGGTTTGGAGGGTTTTAGGGTTGGGATAATGTTGGCTAGTTCCCAGATGTTATGGATTTTTTTTTTATTTTGTGCAGCCAGGAGTAGTTGAATGTATCAGTAAATGCTAGAATTACAAATGTGCCTTAGTGTTTTATGTCACAGATTGATATGTTATTAGGGCCAGTAGCAGGAAAGTTCTTTGAGTTTTAATTGCTTTTATGTGTCAGTAGGAGTAAAGAGTGGGTGGGCAGTTGTTTCTGGATGGATTTTGTGTTGGTTTTTCATGCTTTTTCTGTTTTAGGGTGGGGTTGGTTTGTGGCTGATTTTTTTAGTAGTGGCTCATGAATATGTTTGTGTCTTATTTGGGAGAAGGAATTTGATTGGAATGGGTTAGGAGTTCTTATGATTTGTGGCTGGGCTGGTGCAGTGCGACTAAATTTTCTTTAATATACACCAGAGTTTGTTGCCTTAGGTCTTGTGATTCACAGTGTAGGAGAGGGAGTGCCATATTTCAGTTTGACATTCAGTGATTAGGTTAGTGATGGCATTATTTGGAGTTTAGATTTGTTCTCAGATTTCTGTTGATGGTGAGCAGTTGTGTCTGAGCTGGTTTCTTTGCTTTATGAAGCGTGTAATTTTTTGGGAGAAGTTTGAGTTATATTTTAGTGCCATTGTGGTATGTGCTCTTTGCATCCTTGTTTGAAGATGTTGATGAAGTGTCAGATTGCATGGTATAGGGAGAAATTGACTATGCTGAAGTTCTGGAGCTTTTCCATGTGTGTAAAGGGCGGCCAGTCTGTTTTCTTGTAGTTAATTTTTTTGTGGTTGTGATGATTAGGGGAGCTAGATGGAGTGTTCTCAGAATGGGCAAGTGGTCAGAAGATGATTTGTCATAGGTGTTCTGGTTGGTCAGTGCCTTGTGTGTAGTGCTGATGAGCAGAATGTGATGTCTAGCAAGATGGGCTGTTGGAGGCGGTGGGTTGAGAGTCTGGAGTGCTGGTTGCATGGGCATTACTTACAGAGAAGGGACACAAGTGACTGGGAGTGTACAAGAGAAAGCAGGAGGAGGTCAAGAGGGTGTGGGGGCTGAAACAGGAGGCAAATGAGAGTTCAGGTAAGTGAGTATCAGCAAACTTCAAGGAAAATAAAAAGGTATTTTGGTAGGAGGTTAATAATGTGAGAATAACAAGTGAACAAATGGAAACACATTTAAAAGGTCAAATAGAGAGGTGGTAACAGGCAAAGATGAGGTTAAGAGGAGATAGAATTTGTACTTGGAAGGATTGTTGAATATGTTTGATGATAGAGAGACAGATGTGAGATGTTTGGATTGAGTAGGTACATGAAGTGAGTCATGGAAAGTGGTTTGTTGAAAAGATAGTTGATGAAAACCTTGCACAAGATGGAATGTGGCAAGGCAGCACAGTGATTGATATTGCAGTTGTTGATTGCTTAGTTGGCATTTTCAGTGTATATATGCTCATGGTAAGGTGTCTGAGGATTGGCAGAATTCCTGTATAGGGCCATTGTATGAATACAAGGGGGAAAAGGTGAAAGTTTGAATTATAAAGACAAATTTCTTGAGTATACTTGGTAAATTGTATTGGAAAGTGGCACTTGAGGTGTTGCCATGAACAGAACATCAGATTGAGGAGAAACATTGTGGCTTTAGGAGAATCATTGTAAATAAAAGTAAGGTTATAAAGAAAAGTGAGTTAAGCAGGGCATTTTTTTTTTCTTTGACTGCATGGAGAGAACATGAAGAAAGTGGAGTGTTTTAGGTACCTGAGAGTAGATGTGACAGCAGATAAAACTTTTGAAACTGAAGTTAGCCATGGGATGGGAGGGGGGGCTAAAGTCATGGGTGCAAGGAGTGTGTGGAAAGATGGGAGAGGGGGCTGAAGCCCTGGGTGCAAGGAGTGTGTGGATAGAAAGGTCAGGGTCTATGAGATAAAGATAGGTATGTTTTACAGTATAGTAGTCTGCATGGTTTTGTATGTGTGTAAGGCATGGGCCCTTGATCAAAAATGATAGAAGATGGATATATTGAAATTGAGATATTTGAGGACATGTGATGTGTGGAAGGTTAATTGATTAAGGAATGATAGGGTTAGAGAAAGAGGTATGGTAGTAAGAAAGATATGGTTTAAAGAGCTGAAGAATATTTGCTTGAAATATTTTGGACATATTGATAGTGAGTGAGAAGAGGCTAACTAAGAGGGTATGTGCATAAAAAGTGGAGGGCACAAGGAGAAGAGGAAGACAGTTGAAATGAAGATTGAAGGAAGGAGTGAAAGGTGTTTTGAAGGGTCAGGACCAGAACATCAAGGAAGATTTGAGGTATGCAAGAGATAGAGTGAATTTGAGGAGTGTGTTAAGCAAGGGATAGTAGGCTGTCAAATGGGCTGAATCAGGGCATATAAAGTAGTCAAGGGAAGCCGTAGAAAGATCTAATGGGGCTTGACTGTGGATAGGAGGTTCTGGTTTTGGTGCATTGTACATCACAGCTACAGAGTTGATGTGAACAAATGAGGCCATCTCTTTGTCTGTTCCTGGTGCTATCTCATTTTGTAGGAAATGGTGAACATGTGTGAAAATAATGAGAACTAAAACTCTTCCGTTTAACTGTTCTTCAGTATCTAAAAGGATTAAGCCTAGATTGAAGATGAGTGAGTGGCCTTCATTCCATGTATGGTTGAACTCGTAGCTCAGTGACCAGTGTCAGGATAAGATTGTATTTTTTGAGTCAGAAACTTGTTTCTATACCTAGTTAGGATGAGCCAAGAAAGTGCTTGGTGCCACACTGGCTTCTTGTTTCCTTTTTTTGGACAAATGTTGCCTGTATTGATCTTGATGGACAAAGAGAGGGAATGAAGGGTTTTATGCCATATTTTGGAAGGCTTAGGCTGTGACAGAATTAAAAACTATTGCAGTCACTAATCATCTGAATTCAGTTAGTTTCAGTAAAGATAGGTCCCACTTGAAAAAATTTCTTAGGAATTGCCCAAAAGAAAATTTGTATGTGCGCTTTGAGCATATATCCTTGGTTTTCCCAATATAGTCATGGATTTTTGTATCATAATCAAAATCTGCTTCCTTTTATATTCAGTTTAATTTCATTTGTAGTATGAAACAATTTATTTGTCTAGTGCTGGTAATGATATTTTCATGTTTCTTTTCTTACAGACCAACTGTAAAAGATCTCCTTAACCATGAGTTCTTTCAAGAAGACACGGGCATCAAGTTGGATTTGGGAAACAAAGAAGAAGCAATAGCCTCTGACCTAGGAAAAGTTGTTCTAAGGTTGGAACAAATAAAGAAATGTTTTGGACTAGATGTGTTTTCATAATGTTTTAGAATTTCTAGAACTTCCATAATGTGAATGCACTAGTGAACTTTAGTATTACATGTAAAATTATTTCAGAACAAAATGAATATATGGGTTTTTTTTATTAGTTGTTTTCATGTTGCATTTTATTTGATAGTTTTTCTGTGAACAGGTTACGAGTTGTTGATGCAAAGAAAAGGAAAGATAAGCATAAAGAGAATGAGGCCATCCAGTTTGACTTCGACATTGGAAATGACAATCCAGACATGATTGCTGAAGGAATGGTGTGTATCTTTCTCCTCAGTGTTGGAATGAATAACAAGATTGGTATGGGCTTGAAGTGAATTTGTGAAATGCATTTGAGTTAAAATAAACATTCATATCTATATTGCAGAAATATGCAGAATAACTTTTTCTCCCTGTGTAATCATGGTGATTTGCAAAGCATAGAAGTGAGGCTGTACGTCTTTCATTTCACTTAGTAGAACACTGAATAATCTTTCCATCTTTTAAGAAAAAAAAAATTGGTCTTTTTGATGTATTCAAGGTATTCTTGTGGATTAAGGATTGATCTGGTTCTTCCAGTTTTTGAAGTTTTACTTGTACTTTTTTTCATTTATTATTAATTTATTATTTATTTTGCTTTGTCGCTGTCTCCCACGTTAGCAAGGTAGCGCAAGGAAACAGACGAAAGAATGGCCCAACCCACCCACATACACACGTATATACATACACATCCACACACACAAATATACATACCTATACATCTCAGCGTATACATATATATACACACACAGACATATACATATATACACATGTACATAATTCATACTGTCTGCCTTTATTCATTCCCATTCCCAACCCGCCACACATGAAATAACTACCCCCTCTCCCCTCATGTGCGCGAGGTAGCGCTAGGAAAAGACAACAAAGGCCACATTCGCTCACACTCAGTCTCTAGCTGTCATGTAATAATGCACCAAAATCACAGCTCCCTTTCCACACCTAGGCCCCACAGAACTTTCCATGGTTTACCCCAGACGCTTCACATGCCCTGGTTCAATCCATTGACAGCACGTCGACCCCAGTATACCACGTCGTTCCAATTCACTCTATTCCTTGCACGCCTTTCACCCTCCTGCATGTTGAGGCACCGATTACTCAAAATCTTTTTCACTCCGTCTTACCACCTCCAGTTTGGTCTCCCACTTCTCCTAGTTCACTCCACCTCTGACACATATATCCTCTTGGTCAATCTTTCCTCACTCATTCTCTCCATGTGACCAAACCATTTCAGAACACCCTCTTCTGCTCTCTCAACCACACTCTTTTTATTACCACACATCTCTCTTACCCTCTTATTACTTATTCGATCAAACCACCTCACACCACATATTGTCCTCAAACATCTCATTTCCAGCACATCCACCCTCCTCCGCACAACTCTATCCATAGCCCATGCCTCGCAACCATATAACATTGTTGGAACCACTATTCCTTCAAACATACCCATTTTTGCTTTCCGAGATAATGTTCTCGACTTCCACACATATTCCCTCTATTTGTTCTAATGCATGCGTATATTATCATATATCTTTGCCCCCCTTTCTGAAAGCTATATAGTTGCAGCTCTTGCATGCATTCATGATACTCCCTCAGTTCTGCATGAAAAATTTGTCTTAGATTTTTCCTAATTTTATCAGTTTCATTTTGTGTCAAAGCCATACAAATTATTATATATACACATGTATTTATTCATACTTGCTTGCTTTCATCCATTCCCGGAATTACTCCGCCCCACAGGAAACAGTATCGCTATCCCCTGCTTCATCAAGGTAGTGCCAGAACAGACAAAAAAGGTCACATTCATTTACACCCAGTCTCTAGCTATCATGTGTAATGTACCAAAATCACAGCTCCCTTTCCACATCCACGCCCCACAGACCTTAACATGGTTTACCCCAGATGTTTCACATGCCCTGGCCCAGTCCATTGACAGCATGGCGACCCTGGTATACCATATAGTTCCACTTCACTCTGTTCCTTGCACGCCTCTCACCTTCCTGTATGTTCAGGCCCCAATTGCTCAAAATTTTTTTTCGTTCCTTTCCACCTCCAGTTTGGTGTCCCACTTCTTGTAGTGCTACTGTATGCAAAGGTGAGTAATGTAGCAGTTGAGGGAATAATTGGTGTACATGGGGTGTTCAGTGTTGTAAATGGAAATGGTGAAGAGCTTGTAGATTTATGTGCTGAAAAAGGACTGGTGATTGGGAATACCTGGTTTAAAAAGAGAGATATACATAAGTATATGTATGTAAGTAGGAGAGATGGCCAGAGAGCATTATTGGATTACTTGTTGATTGATAGGCCCGCAAAAGAGAGACTTTTGGATGTTGATGTGCTGAGAGGTGCAACCAGAGGGATGTACGTAGGGAAGTAGTGATGGCTTGCTCAAAAGATGCTTGTGGCATGAGAAACATGGGAGGTGGGCAGATTAGAAAGGGTAGTGAGTGGTGGGATGAAGAAGTAAGATTATTAGTGAAAGAGAAAAGAGAGGCATTTGGACGAGTTTTGCAGGGAAATAGTGCAAATGAGGGGGAGATGTATGAAAGAAAGAGGCAGGAGGTCAAGAGAAAGGTGCAAGAGGTGAAAAAGAGGGCAAATGAGAGTTGGGGTGTGAGAGTATCATTAAATTCTAGGGAGAATAAAAAGATGTTTTGGAAGGAGGTAGATAAAGTACATAAGACAAGAGAACAAATGGGAACATCAGTGAAAGGGGGCAAATGGGGAGGTGATGACAAGTAGTGGTGATGTGAGAAGGAGATGGAGTGAGTATTTTGAGGGTTTGTTGAATGTGTTAGATGATAGAGTGGCAGACATAGGGTGTTTTGGTCGATGTGGTGTGCAAAGTGAGAGGGTTAGGGAGAATGATTTGGTAAACAGAGAGGAGGTTAGTAAAAGCTTTGCATAAGATGAAAGCTGGCAAGGCAGTGGGTTTGGATGGTATTGCAGTGGAATTTATTAAAAATGGGGGTGACTGTGTTGTTGACTGGTTGGTAAGGTTATTTAATGTATGTGTGACTCGTGGTGAGGTGCCTGAGGATTGGCGGAATGCATGCATAGTGCCATTGTACAAAGGCAAAGGGGATGAGGGTGATTTCTCAAATTACAGAGGTGTAAGTTTGTTGAGTATTCCTGGGAAAGTATATGGGAGTGTACTGATTGAGAGGGTGAAAGCATGTACAGAACATCAGATTGGGGAAGAGCATTGTGGTTTCAGAAGTGGTAGAGGATGTGTGGATCAGGTGTTTGCTTTGAAAAATGTATATGAGAAATACTTAGAAAAGCAAATGGATTTGTACGTAGCATTTATGGATCTGGAGAAGGCATATGATGGAGATGCTCTGTGGAAGGTATTAAGAATATATGGTGCGGGAGGCAAGTTGCTAGAAGCTGTGAAAAGTTTTTTATCGAGGATGTAAGGCATGTGTACGAGTAGGAAGAGAGGAAAGTGATTGGTTCTCAGTGAATGTCAATTTGTGGTAGGGGTGTATGATGTCTCCATGGTTAATGGATGAGGTTGTTAGAGAGGTGAATGCAAGAGTTTTGGAAAGAGGGGCAAGTATGCCGTCTGTTGTGGATGAGAGAACTTGGGAAGTGAGTCAGTTGTTGTTGGCTGATGATACAGCGCTGGTGGCTGAAAGAAGAAAGCTGAGAGTAAATGTGAATAAGAGCAAGGTTATTAGGTACTGTAGGGTTGAGGGACAAATCAATTGGGAAGTAAGTTTGAATGGAGAAAAACTGGAGGAAGTGAAGTGTTTTAGATATCTGGGAGTGGATTTGGCAGCGGAAGTGAGTCACAGGATGGGGGAGGGGGCGAAAGTTCTGGGAGCATTGAAAAATGCGTGGAAGGCGAGAACATTATCTCGAAAAGCAAAAATGGGTATGTTTGAAGGAATAGTGGTTCCAATAATGTTATATGGTTGCGAGGCGTGGGCTATAGATAGAGTTGTGCGGAGGAGGGTGGATGTGCTGGAAATGAGATGTTTGAGGACAATATGTGGTGTGAGGTGGTTTGATCGAGTATGTAATGAAAGGGTAAGAGAGATGTATGGTAATAAAAAGAGTGTGGTTGAGAGAGCAGAAGAGGGTGTATTGAAATGGTTTGGTCACATGGAGAGAATGAGTGAGGAAAGATTGACAAAGAGGATATATGTGTTAGAAGTGGAGGGAACAGGGAGAAGTAGGAGACCAAATTGGAGGTGGAAGGATGGAGTGGAAAAGATTTTGAGCGATCGGAACCTGAACATACAGGAGGGTGAAAGGCGTGCAAAGAATAGAGTGAATTGGAACGATGTGGTATGCCGGGGTCGACATGCTGTCAATGGATTGAACCAGGGCATGTGAAGCATCTGGGGTAAACCATGGAAAGTTTTATTGGGTCTGGATGTGGAAAGGGAGCTATGGTTTGGGTGCATTATACATGACAGCTAGAGACTGAGTGTGAATGAATGTGGACTTTGTTGTCTTTTCCTAAAGCTACCCCATACGTATGCTGGGGGAGGGGGTTGTCATTTCATGTGTGGTGGGGTGGCGGTGGGAATGAATAAAGGCAGCAAGTATGAATTATGTACATGTGTATATATGTATATGTCTGTGTGTGTATATATATATATATATATATATATATATATATATATATATATATATATATATATATGTTGAAATGTATAGGTATGTATATGTGCATATGTGGACTTGTATGTATATACATGTGTATGTGGGTGGGTTGGGCCATTCTTTCATCTCTTTCCTTGTGCTACCTTGCCTGGATGTGGAAAGGGAGCTGTGGTTTGGGTGCATCATACATGACTGCTAGAGACTGAGTGTGAACGAATGTGGCCTTTGTTGTCTTTTCCTAGCGCTACCTTGTGCACATGCGGGGAGAGGGGTTGTCATTTCATGTGTGGCGGGGTGGCGATGGGAATGAATAAAGGCAGACAGTATCAATTATGTACATGTGTATATATTTATATGTCTGTGTGTCTGTGTATATGTATACCTTGAGATGTATGGGTATGTATATGTGTGTGTGTGTGTGGACGTGTATGTATACACGTGTTTATGTGAGTGGGTTGGGCCATTCTTTCGTCTGTTTCCTTGCTCTACGTAGCTAATCCGGGAGACAGTGACAAAGTATAATAAAAAAATATTTATTATTTATTTTGCTTTGTCGATGTCTCTAGCTGTCATGTATAATGCACTGAAACCACAGCTCCCTTTCCACATCCAGGCCTCACAGAACTTTCCATGGTTTATCCCAGATGCTTCACACACCCTGGTTCAATCCATTGACAGCATGTCGACCCTGGTATACCACATCATTCCAATTCACTCTATTCCTTGCGCGCCTTTCACCCTCCTGCATGCTCAGGCCTCGATCACTCAAAATATTTTTCACTCCATCTTTCCACCTCCAATTTGGTCTCCCACTTCTCATCGTTCCCTCCAACTCTGATACATATATCCTCTTGGTCAATCTTTCCTCACTCATTCTCTCCATGTGACCAAACCATTTCAAAACACCCTCTTCTGCTCTCTCAACCACACTCTTTTTATTACCACATATCTCTCTTACCCTATTACTACTTACTCGATCAAACCACCTCACACCACATATTGTCCTCAAACATCTCATTTCCAGCACATCCACCCTCCTCCGCACAACTCTATCTATAGCCCACACCTCGCAGCCATATAACATTGTTGGAACCACTATTCCCTCAAACATACTCATTTTTTCTTTCTGAGATAATGTTCTCGACTTCCACACATTCTTCAATGCTCCCAGAACTTTTGCCCCCTCCCCCCACCCTATGATTCACTTCCGCTTCCATGGTTCCATTCGCTGCCAAATCCACTCCCAGATATCTAAAACACTTCAATTCCTCCAGTTTTTCTCCATTCAAACTTACCTCCCAATTGACTCGTCCCTTAACCTTACAGTACCTAATAACCTTGCTCTTATTCACATTTACTCTCAGCTTTCTTCATTCACACATTTTAACAAACTCAGTCACCAGCTTCTTCAGTTTCTCACATGAATCAGCCACCAGTGCTGTATCATCAGCGAACAACAACTGACTCACTTCCCAAGCTCTCTCATCCACAACAGACGGCATACTTGCCCCTCTTTCCAAAACTCTTGCATTCACCTCCCTAACAGCCCCATCCATAAACAAATTAAACAACCATGGAGACATCACACACCCCTGCCGCAAACCAGTATTTACTGAGAATCAATCACTTTCCTCTCTTCATACACATACACAAGCCTTACATCCTCGATAAAAACTTTTCACTGCTTCTCACAACTTGCCCCCACACCATATATTCTTAATACCTTCCACAGAACTTCTATATTAACTCTCATCATATGCCTTCTCCAGATCCATAAATGCTACGTACAGATCCATTTGCTTTTCTAAGTATTTCTTACATACATTCTTCAAAGCAAACACCTGATCCACACATCCTCTACCACTTCTGAAACCACACTGCTCTTCCCCAATCTGATGCTCTGTACATGCCTTCACCCTCTCAATCAATACCCTCCCATATAATTTCTAAGGAATACTCAAACTTATACCTCTGTAATTTGAGCACTCACTCTTATCCCCTTTGCCTTTGTACAATGGCACTATGCAAGCATTCCACCAATCCTCATGCACCTCACCATGAGTCATGCATACATTAAATAACCTTAGCAACCAGTCAACAATACAGTCATCCCCTTTTTTAATAAATTCCACTGCAATACCATCCAAACCTGCTGCCTTGCCGGCTTTCATCTTCCACAAAGTTTTTACTACCTCTTCTCTGTTTACCAAATCATTCTCCCTAACCCTCTCACTTTGCACACCACCTCAACCAAAACACTCTATATCTGCCACTCAATCATCAAACACATTCAACAAACCTTCAAAATACTCACTCCATCTTCTCACATCACCACTACTTGTTATCACCTCCCCATTAGCCCCCTTTACTGAAGTTCCCATTTGTTTCCCTGTCTTGCGCACTTTATGAACCTCCTTCCAAAACATCTTTTTATTCTCCCTAAAATTTAATGGTACTCTCTCACCCCAACTCTCTTTGCCCTTTTTTTACCTCTTGCACCTTTCTCTTGACCTCCTGCCTCTTTCTTTTATACATCTCCCACTCATTTGCATTATTTCCCTGCAAAAGTCATCCAAACGCCTCTCTCTTCTCTTTTACTAATAATCTTACTTCTTCATCCCACCACTCGCTACCCTTTCTAATCTGCCCACCGCCCACGTTTCTCATGCCACGAGCATCTTTTGTGCAAGCCATCACTGCTTCCCAAAATACATCCCATTCTTCCCCCACTCCCCTTATGTCCTTTGTTTACACCTTTTTCCATTCTGTACTCAGTCTCTCCTGGTACTTCCTCACACAAGTCTCCTTCCCAAGCTGACTTACTCTCACCACTCTCTTCACCCCAACATTCTCTCTTCTTTTCTGAAAACCTCTACAAATCTTCACCTTTGCCTCCACAAGATAATGAACAGGCATCCCTCCAGTTGCACCTCTGAGCACATTAACATCCAGGAGTCTCTCTTTCACGCACCTATCAATTAACACGTAATCCAATTACGCTCTCTGGCCATCTCTTCTACTTACATACATATACTTATGTGTATCTCTCTTTTTAAACCAGGTATTCCCAATCACCAGTCCTTTTTCAGCACATAAATCTACAAGCTCTTCACCATTTCCATTTACAACACTGAACACCCCATGTACACCAATTATTCCCTCAACTGCTACATTACTCACCTTTGCATACAGTAGCACTACTCCTGAAACAGGAGTTGTGGGAGTATGTGATAGAGTGTAAGAAAGTAAATTCTAGATTGATATGGGTAAAACTGAAAGTTGATGGAGAGAGATGGGTGATTATTAGTGCATATGTACCTGGGCATGAGAAGAAAGATCATGAGAGGCAACTGTTTTTGGAGCAGCTGAATGAGTGTGTTAGTGGTTTTGATGCACAAGACCGGGTTATAGTGATGGGTGATTTGAATGCAAAGGTGAGTAATGTGGCAGTTGAGGGAATAATTGGTATACATGGGGTGTTCAGTGTTGTAAATGGAAATGGTGAATAGCTTGTAGATTTATGTGCTGAAAAAGGACTGGTGATTGGGAATACCTGGTTTAAAATGCGAGACATACATAAGTATACGTATGTAACTAGGAGAGATGGCCAGAGAGCATTATTAGATTATGTGTTGATTGATAGGCCCACGAAAGAGAGACTTTTGGATGTTAATGTGCTGAGAGGTGCAACTGGAGGGATGTCTGATCATTATCTTGTGGAAGCAAAGGTGAAGATTTGTATGGGTTTTCAGAAAAGAAGAGAGAAAGTTGGGGTGAAGAGAGTGATGAGAATAAGTGAGCTTGGGAAGGAGACTTGTGTGAGGAAGTACCAGGAGAGACTGAGTACAGAATGGAAAAAGGTGAGAACAAAGGAGTAAGGGGGGGGGGGGGGGGGAGTGGGGGAGGACTGGGATGTATTTAGGGAAGCAGTGATGGCTTGCACAAAAGATGCTTGTGGCATGAGAAGCGTGGGAGGTGGGTTGATTAGAAAGGGTAGTGAGTGGTGGGATGAAGAAGTAAGATTATTAGTGAAAGAGAAGAGAGAGGCATTTGAATGATTTTTGCAGGGAAAAAATTCAAATGAGTGGGAGATGTATTAAAGAAAGAGGCAGGAGGTCAAGAGAAAGGTGCAAGAGGTGAAAAAGAGGGCAAATGAGAGTTGGGGTGAGAGAGTATCATTAAATTTTAGGGAGAATAAAAAGATGTTTTGGAAGGAGGTAAATAAAGTGCGTAAGACAAGGGAGCAAATGGGAACTTCAGTGAAGGGGGCTAATGGGGAGGTGATAACAAGTAGTGGTGATGTGAGAAGGAGATGGAGTGAGTATTTTGAAGGTTTGTTGAATGTGTTTGATGATAGAGTGGCAGATATAGGGTGTTTTGGTCGAGGTGGTGTACAAGGTGAGAGGGTTAGGGAAAATGATTAGGTAAACAGAGAAGAGGTAGTAAAAGCTTTGCAGAAGATGAAAGCCGACAAGGTAGCAGGTTTGGATGGTATTGCAGTGGAATTTATTAAAAAAGGGGGTGACTGTATTGTTGACTGGTTGGTAAGGTTATTTAATGTGTGTATGATTCATGGTGAGGTGCCTGAGGATTGGCGGAATGCTTGCATAGTGCCATTGTACAAAGGCAAAGGGGATAAGAGTGAGTGCTCAAATTACAGAGGTATAAGTTTGAGTATTCCTTAGAAATTATATGGGAGGGTATTGATTGAGAGGGTGAAGGCATGTACAGAGCATCAGATTGGGGAAGAGCAGTGTGGTTTCAGAAGTGGTAGAGGATGTGTGGATCAGGTGTTTGCTTTGAAGAATGTATGTGAGAAATACTTAGAAAAGCAAATGGATTTGTATGTAGCATTTATGGATCTGGAGAAGGCATATGATATTTTATCGAGGATGTAAGGCATGTGTACGTGTAGGAAGAGAGGAAAGTGATTGGTTCTCAGTGAATGTAGGTTTGCGGCAGGGGTGTGTGATGTTTCCATGGTTGTTTAATTTGTTTATGGATGGGGTTGTTAGGGAGGTGAATGTAAGAGTTTTGGAAAGAGGAGCAAGTATGCAGTTTGTTGTGGATGAGAGAGCGTGGGAAGTGAGTCAGTTGTTGTTCGCTGATGATACAGCGCTGGTGGCTAATTCATGTGAGAAACTGCAGAAGCTGGTGACTGAGTTTGGTAAAGTGTGTGAAAGAAGAAAGTTAAGAGTAAATGTGAATAAGAGCAAGGTTATTAGGTACTGTAGGGTTGAGGGTCAAGTCAATTGGGAGGTAAGTTTGAATGGAGAAAAACTGGAGGAAGTAAAGTGTTTTAGATACCTGGGAGTGGATCTGGCAGCGGATGGAACCATGGAAGCGGAAGTAAATCATAGGGTGGGGGAGGGGGGTGAAAGTTCTGGGAGCCATGAAGAATGTGTGGAAGTTGAGAACATTATCTTGGAAAGCAGAAATGGGTATGTTTGAAGGAATAGTGGTTCCAACAATGTTGTATGGTTGCGAGGCGTGGACTATGGATAGAGTTGTGCGGAGGAGGGTGGATGTGCTGGAAATAAGATGTTTGAGGACAGTGTGTGGTGTGAGGTGGTTTGATCGAGTAAGTAATAATAGGATAAGAGAGATGTGTGGAAATAAAAAGAGCATGGTTGAGAGAGCAGAAGAGGGTGTTCTGAAATGGTTTGGGCACATGGAGGGAATGAGTGAGGAAAGATTGACCAAGAGGATATATGTTTTGGAGGTGGAGGGAACGAGGAGAAGTGGGAGACCAAATTGGAGGTGGAAAGATGGAGTGAAAAAGATTTTGAGTGATCGGGGCCTGAACATGCAGGATGGTGAAAGGCAGGCAAGGAATAGAGTGAATTGGATCAATGTGGTATATGGGGGTCGACGTGCTGTCAGTGGATTGAATCAGGGCATGTGAAGCGTCTGGGGTAAACCATGGAAAGTTCTGTGGTGCCTGGATGTGGAAAGGGAGCTGTGGTTTCGGGCATTATTGCATGACAGCTAGAGACTGAGTGTGAACGAATGTGGCCTTTGTTGTCTTTTCCTAGCACTACCTCGCACACATGAGGGGGGAGGGGGATGTTATTCCATGTGTGGCAAGATGGCGATGGGAATGAATAAAGGCAGACAGTATGAATTATGTACATGTGTATATATGTATATGTCTGTGTGTGTATATATGTGTACATTGAGATGTGTAGGTATGTATATTTGCGTGTGTGGACGTGTATGTATATACATGTGTATGGGTGTGGGTTGGGCCATTTCTTTCATCTGTTTCCTTGCGCTACCTCGCAAACGCGGGAGACAGCGACAAAGCAAAATAAAAAAAAAAAATATTGGTGATTTGAATGCAAAGGTGATTAATGTGGCAGTTGAGAGTATAATTGGTGTACCTGGGGTGTTCTGTGTTGTAAACAGGAATGAACTGGTGATTGGGAATGCCTGGTTTAAAAAGAGAGATATGCATAAGTATGCGTATGTGAATAGGGGAGAAGGCCAGAGGATGTTATTGGATTAAGTGTTAATTGATAGGCGTGTGAAAGAGAGACTTGGATGTTAAGGTGCTGAGAGGAGCAGCTAGAGGGATGTCTGATCACTATCTTGTGGAGGCGAAGGTGAAGATTTGTTTAGGTTTCCAGAAAAGAAGAGAGAATGTTAGGGAGAAGAGAGTGGTGAGAGCAAGTGAGCTTGGAAAGGAGACTTTTGTGAGGAAGTACTAGGAGAGATTGAGTGCAGAATGGCAAAAGGTGAGAGCAAATGACGTAAGGGTAGTGGGTGAGGAATGGGATGTATTTAGGCAAGTGGTGATGGCTTGCTCAAAAGATGCATGTGGCATGAGAAAGGTGGGAGGGGGGCAAATTAGAAAGGGTAGTGAATGGTGGGATGAAGCAGTAAGATTGTTAGTGAAAGAGGAGAGAGAGGTGTTTGGATGATTTTTGCAGGGAATTAGTGGAAACGATTGGGAGATGTATAAAAGAAAGCAGCAGGAAGTCAAGGGAAAGGTGCAAGAGGTGAAAAAGAGGGCAAATGAGAGTTGGGGTGAGAGAGTATCATTAAACTTTAGGGAGTATAAGATGTTTTGTTAGGAGATAGATAAAGTGCGTAAGATAAGAGAACAAATGGAAACATAAGTAAAAGGGCTAAAGTGAGAAGGAGATGGAGTGAATATCTTGAAGGTTTGTTGAATGTGTTTGACAATAGAGTGGCAGATACAGTGTGTTTTGGTTGGGGTGGTGTGCAAAATGAGAGGGCCAGGGAAAATGGTTTGGTAAACAGAGAAGAGGCAGTAAAAGCTTTGCGGAAGATGAAAGCCAGCAAGGCGGCAAGTTTGGATGGTATTGCAGTGAAATTTATTACAAAAGGGGATGACTGTGTAGTTGATTGGTTGGTAAGGATATTCAATGTATGGATAGATCACAGTGAAGTACTTAAGGATTGGCGGAATGCATACATAGTGCCGTTGTACAAAGGAAAATGGAATAAAGGTGAGTGTTCAAAATACGCAGGCATAAGTTTGTTGAGTATTCCTGGGAAATTGTATGGGAGGGTATTGACTGAGAGGGTAAAGGCATGTACAGAGCATCAGACTGGGGAAGAGCAGTGTGGTTTCAGAAATGGTAGAGGATGTGTGGATCAAGTGTTTGCTTTGAAGAATGTATATGATAAATACTTAGAAAAGCAGATAGATTTGTATGTAGCATTTACGGATCTGGAGAAGGCATATGATAAGGTGGATAGAGATGCTTAGTGGAGGGTTTTAAGAGTATATGGCAGTGAAAAGTTTTTGCCCAGGATGTAAGCCATGTGTATGAGTAGGAAGAGAGGAAAGTGATTGGTTCCCAGTGAATGTTGGTTTGCGGCAGGGGTGCGTGATGTCTCCATGGTTGTTTAATTTGTTTATGGATTGGATGGTTAGGCAGGTGAATGCAAGAATTTTGGAGAGAAGGGCAAGTATGCAGTCTGTTGTGGATGAGAGGACTTGGGAAGTGAGTCAGTTGTTCGCTGATGATACAGCGTTGGTGGCTGATTCAGGTGAGAAACTACAGAAGTTGGTGACTGAACTTGGTAAAGTGTGTGAAAGAAGGACGTTGAGAGTAAATATGAAGAAGAGCAAGGTTATTGGGTTCAGCACGGTTGAGAGACAAGTTAACTGGGAGGTAAGATTGAATGGAGAAAAACTGGAGGAAGTGAAGTGTTTTAGATATCTGGGAGTGGACTTAGCAGCGGATGGAGCCATGGAAGCAGTAGTGAGTCACAGGGTGGGTGAGGGGGCAAAGGCTTTGGGAGTGTTGAAGAATGTGTGGAAGGTGAGAACGTTATCTCGGAGAGGATAAATGGGTATGTTCGAAGGAGTAGTGGTTCCAGCAATGTTATATGGTTGCGAGGCATGGGCTATAGATAGGGTTGTTCGGAGGAGGATGGATGTGTTGGAAATGAAGTGTTTGAGGACAATCTGTGGTGTGAGGTGGTTCGATCGAGTAAGTAATGAAAGGGTAAGAGAGACGTGTAATAATATAAAGAGTGTGGTTGAGAGAGCAGAAGAGGGTGTGTTGAAATAGTTTGAACACATGGAGAGAATGAGTGAGGAAAGATTGACAAAGAGGATATATATGTTAGAGGTGGAGGGAAGAAAGAGGAGCAGGAGACCAAATTGGAGGTGGAAGGATGGAGTGAAAAAGATTTTGAGCGATCGGGGCCTGAACATACAAGAAGGTGAAAGGCATGCAAGGAATAGAGGGAATTGGAACAATGTGGTATACTGGGGTTGACGTGGTGTCAGTGGATTGACCCAGGGCATGTGAAGCATCTGGGGTAAACCACGAAAAGGTTTACCCCACAAGTCTCCTTTCTAAGCTCACTTACTCTCACCACTCCATTCTACCCAACATTCTCTCTTCTTTTTTATAGACCTCTACTAATCTTCACCTTCGCCTCCACAAGATAGTGATCAGACATCCCTCCAGCTGCCCCTCTCAGCACATTAACATCCAAAAGTCTCTTTTGCATGCCTGTCAGTTAACACGTAGTCCAATAATGCCTTTTGACTGTCTGTCCTACTCACATACATATGCTTATGTATATCTCTCTTTTTAAACCAGGTATTCCCAATCACCAGTCCTTTTTCAGCACACAAGTCCACAAGCTCTTCACCATTTCCATTTACTACACTGAACCACTCATATACTTCAGTTATACCCTCATCTGCCACATTACTTGCCTTCACATTTAAATCACCCATCACTGTAACTTGGTTTCGTGAATCAGAGCTGCTAACACACTCACTCAGCTGCTCCCAGAACACTCCCCTGATTACTGTGTGGCCGTTGGCAACGCAAGGGTGGGCTGATTTGATAACTGTTATTTTCCCTACAGTTAAAGCTTTAGATGTCTCTACCTTCTCTTGTCTTTCCCAGTAACTGTGATCTGGCTCATTTTAAAAGACAGGTGTTTCACTTCTTCCAAAATTAATAGATACTTTCCCTTGTCTTTTCTTTTTCCCTTTCATAATCCTCTATATATTTCAACTAAGGCCTGGCCTTGATGCCAACTTGTGTCTGTGACTTGAGCCTTCAACATAAAATAAAGAATCTTCTCTGGAGACGAGAGAATACCATTTACTGCAAAAATGGTGATAGGTAATGGGGTAATGCATCATATGGTATTTTTTCATTTTTATCATTCTTGCATTTTGTATTTTCTTAGTAGAACATATCCTTTTAGTATTTTTACAATACTGTATTTCTGTTTGAGTGAAAATTGGTAGCTTGTTAATGATGACCAATTATTCAGGTAAAAATGGGGATGATACTTGAAGAAGATGAGCGGTCAGTAGCAAAGATGATACAGACACAAATCCATAATCTTCAAAGGGAACGGGAGGAACGACGCAAGAAAGACCTAATGGAGAAAGAGAAACAGCAGTTAGAGGAACAGCAGCAGATACAGCAGCAGCAACTGCAGCAGCAACAACAGCTACAGCAGCAGCAGTTGCAGCAACAGCAGTTGCAACCACAGCAGCAGCAACAGCCATCCTTGCAAACACAGACTTCAGTCCAGCAACAGTCATCTGTACAACAGCAAGCACCGCCAGTACAGCCATCTCAACAACCTAATCAAGTTGAGCAGCAGCAGCAGCAGCAATCTCAGTCAGCTCAGCAACAACAGCAGCAGCAGCAGCAGCAACAACAACAACAACAACAACAACAACAACAACAACAACAACAACAGCCAGGTCCTCAACAGCAGCAGCAACCACCACAGCAACCAGCCACTCAGCAAGATCCCCAGCAACAGATAGTGGGGGATACCCTTGCTCCAGATCAGCAAGGTGCTTATCTCTATTGTAGTTTAGGATTTTCATTAATCCTTTATATAACCCAAATCTTTAATGTGCATGTAACTGCAGTATATTTTGTTTCATATGAAAATATCAGATGCTGAAGTTTTTCTAACTTAAGAGTATATTTTCATGTAAACATGCAAACCCTTCTCTGTTCTTTCTTTTGGAAAATTGAAAATGGGAGGGGAGGATTTCCAGCCCCCTGCTTCCTAGTCACCTCCTATGACACGCAGGGAATACGTGGGAATTATTCTTTTTTCCCCTATCCCAGCGATTTATTATTTATTTATTATACTTAATTGGGGATGAGAGAGCTTGGGAAGTGAGTCAGTTGTTGTTCGCTGATGATACAGCGCTGGTGGCTGATTCATGTGAGAAACTGCAGAAGCTGGTGACTGAGTTTGGTAAAGTGTGTGAAAGAAGAAAGTTAAGAGTAAATGTGAATAAGAGCAAGGTTATTAGGTACAGTAGGGTTGAGGGTCAAGTCAATTGGGAGGTGAGTTTGAATGGAGAAAAACTGGAGGAAGTAAAGTGTTTTAGATATCTGGGAGTGGATCTGGCAGCGGATGGAACCATGGAAGCGGAAGTGGATCATAGGGTGGGGGAGGGGGGGAAAATTCTGGGAGCCTTGAAGAATGTGTGGAAGTCGAGAACATTATCTCGGAAAGCAAAAATGAGTATGTTTGAAGGAATAGTGGTTCCAACAATGTTGTATGGTTGCGAGGCGTGGGCTATGGATAGAGTTGTGCGCAGGAGGATGGATGTGCTGGAAATGAGATGTTTGAGGACAATGTGTGGTGTGAGGTGGTTTGATCGAGTAAGTAATGTAAGGGTAAGAGAGATGTGTGGAAATAAAAAGAGCGTGGTTGAGAGAGCAGAAGAGGGTGTTTTGAAATGGTTTGGGCACATGGAGAGAATGAGTGAGGAAAGATTGACCAATAGGATATATGTGTCGGAGGTGGAGGGAACGAGGAGAAGAGGGAGACCAAATTGGAGGTGGAAAGATGGAGTGAAAAAGATTTTGTGTGATCGGGGCCTGAACATGCAGGAGGGTGAAAGGAGGGCAAGGAATAGAGTGAATTGGAGCGATGTGGTATACCGGGGTTGACGTGCTGTCAGTGGATTAAATCGGGGCATGTGAAGCGTCTGGGGTAAACCATGGAAAGCTGTGTAGGTATGTATATTTTGCGTGTGTGGACGTATGTATATACAGGTGTATGGGGGTGGGTTGGGCCATTTCTTTCGTCTGTTTCCTTGCGCTACCTCGCAAACGCGGGAGACAGTGGCAAAAAAAAAAAAAAAAAAACGCTGTTTCCCACATCAGCAAGGTAGTGCAAGGAAACAGATGAAGAATGGCCCATCCACTCATATTTACACACATATATATATGTACATAAATGCCCATGCATGCGTATATACATACATATCTTTTTGTCTTTTCCTGGTGCTACCTCGCTTGAGGGGGGGATGCTATTTCATGTGTGGTGGGGTGGCAACGGGAATGGATGAAGGCAGCAGGCATGAATATGTACATGCGTATATATGTATATGTATGTATGCGTTGAAATGTATATGTATGTATATGTGCTTGTATGGGTGTTTATGGATATACATGTGTATGTGGGTAGGTTGGGCCATTCCTCGTCTGTTTCCTTGCTGACGCGGGAGATGTCGATTAAGTATGATAATAACATATCAACATATACATATGTATATATACATAAACATACACAGACACAAACTTATATACACATGTACATATTCATAATTGCTTGCCTTCATCCATTCCTGTCACTATCCTGCCACACAGGAAATGGCCTCTACCTCCTGCTCCAGGAAGTTGGTGCCAGGAAAACAGACAAAAAAAGGCCACATCTCCTCACACTCAGTCCCTAGCTGTCATGTAATGCACTGAAACCACAGCTCCCTATCCAGATCCAGTCCCCTCAGACTTTTCCATGGTTTACTCCAGACGTTTCACATGCCCTGGTTCAGTCCATTGACATCTCATCGACCTCGGCATACCACACTGTTCCACTTCACTTTATTCCTTGCATGCCTCTCACCCTCCTGTATTTTTTACTACATCCTTCCACCTCTAATTTGGTCTTCTGCTACTCTTTGTTCCCTTCACCTCTGACACATATATCCTCTTTGTCAATCTTTCCTCACTCATTCTCTCCATATGTCCAGACCATTTCAACACCCTATCTTCTGCTCTCTCAACCAATCTCTTTTTATTTCCACGCATCTCTCTTACCCTTTCATTACTTACTCGATCAAACCACCTCTTAACCCATATTGTCTTCAAACATTTCATTTCCAACACATCCACCTTCCTCCATACAACCCTATCTATAGCCTGTACCCCACAACCATATAACATTGTTGGAACTACTATTCCTTCAGACATATCCATTTTTGCTCCGAGATAACGTTCTTTCCTTCCACACATTCTTCATTGCTCCCAGAACCTTCGCCCCCTCCCCCACCCTGTGACTCACTTCTGCTTCCATGGTTCCATCTGCTGCTAAGTCCATTCCCAGGTATCTAAAACACTTCACTTCCTCCAGTTTTTCTCCATTCAAACTTACCTTCTGATTAACTTGTCCTTCAACCCTAATGAACCTAATAACCTTTATTCTCAACTTTCTTCTTTCACACACTTTACCAAACTCAGTCACCAACTTCTGCAGTTTCTCACCCGAACCAGCCCCCAGCGCTTCATTGCACATGACAGCCAGAGACTGAATGTGAACGAATGTGGCTTTTGTTGTCTTTTCCTAGCGTTACGTCGCATGCAAGGGGGGGGGGGGGTGCTGTTTTTCATGTGTGGCAGGGTGGCGACAGGAATGGATGAAGGCAGCAAGTATGAATATGTACAAGTGTGTATATGTATTATCCCTGGGGATGGGGAGAAAGAATACTTTCCACGTATTCCCTGCGCGTCGTAGAAGGCGACTAAAAGGGAAGGGAGCGGGGAACTGGAAATCTTCCCCTCTCATTTTTTTTTTTTTTTTTTTTAATTTTCCAAAGGAAGGAACAGAGAAGGGGGCCGGGTGAGGATGTTTCCTCAGAGGCCTAGTCCTCTGTTCCTCTGTTCTTAACGCTACCTCGCCGAGGCGGGAAATGGTGAATAGTATGAAAGAAAAAGAAAGTGTATATGTATATGTCTATGTATGTATACATTGAAATGTATAAGTATGTATATGTGCGTGTGTAGGCATTTATGTATATACATATGTATGTGGGTGGGTTGGGCCATTCTTTCGTCTGTTTCCTAGTGCTACCTCGCTAACGCGGGAGACAGCGTTGTCTTCTTTCACTCTGTTTTTATACTGCATTAGCCTATTTTTTCTTATTTGACTCAGTGTTTGTGCTTACTCTCCATAGTCCTGATGACTCAAGTAGTATCATTTTTATAATGTATGTAGAAGGTACAACTGCATTTTCAGTAAAAAAGAATACTGTATAGACTTGTATGGTAGTTGACATGTGTTCATTGACTTGTGCATAAATTTTGAATATGATACACTGCAATAAGTGGCATGCAATTAGCAACTAAGTTCTCTCTCTCAGATCTTTTTGATTTATTTTTTTTTTTTTTTTTTTTTTTCATACTATTCGCTATTTCCCGCGATAGCGAGGTAGCGTTTAGAACAGAGGACTGGGCCTTTGGGGGAATATCCTCACCTGGACCTCTTCTCTGTTCCTTCTTTTGGAAAATTAAAAAAAAAAAAAAAAAACGAGAGGGGAGGATTTCCAGCCCCCCCGCTCCCTTCCCTTTTAGTCGCCTTCTACATATTTATTCCATTTAACACTTGCAAATACTCTTCGTATGAGCATGGTTTTTGAGCACATTTGTTCTGTAGTAAAAATCGAAGTGACCCATAGCGGTTTTATTTCTTCTGTAATTTTATATGTGAAATTATATGATTAAGAACTGAGGATAATATTTTGATTTATGTTTACTTATATTTCCATGTATACAAGCTTTTGTTCTTTATAGGAGATGGAGTACGAGAATCAGGTTACTATACTTTAACTTCAGGAAGTGAAAGTCAGCAAACATTTACTCAGGTATGTCTCATTTGTGGTCGTATTTCTGCTTCAGTTCAGGGATTTCAGGAGCTTTAAAGTTTACTTTATTCCTTTTTGTCAATGCATGATTATTTTTATACATCTGTTTTATGCATTTTGGAAACTTCGTTTATTAATATACCAGGATCTTGGTTATTTATGATAAGTTTTAGGCAGTAATAAAAATGATACTTATCAAGTCATTGGAGAGTGAACTTAGAAAGTTGATATGTTTGTTCATTTTGATGAAGACTGAGGTAGAAACTTTAGTAAATGGTACACATTTCAAAAAGAAATCAATGAAGAATGATGTATGTTAGCTTTTGGCCTTTTTTTTTTTCAGGATGGGCAATACTTTGCGGGAAACTATGGGTATGGGAACTACCAAAGTAGTTCCTCGCAGTTCCAACCAGTAAGTGCTGGTTTTCAGCAACCTCAGTACCAACAGACTCCCTCTGGTGGTACTTCAGTTTCTCAAAGTTACTTGCCCACCTCAGGATACCAGACAGTATCACAGCAACCCTCTCAGCAGCCTACTCAGCAGCCATCACAGCAACCTCCACAACAGCAGGTAGATCAGCAGCAGCAGCAGCAGCAGCAACAACAACAACAACAACAACAACAACAACAACAACAACAGCAACAACAACAACAACAACAACAACAACCAGAATATTATAGTCACATAAATTCGCAGGTTCCAGTTGGAAGTGGAACTTCAGTAATGACATCACAGCACCAAATGGCTATGCCACAACCCCAGGTACTTGCTTCACAGGGAGTTCTTATTGGTGCATCTCCTGTAGTTATGGCTTCTCAGCCAATGGTAGCCATGAGCCATCCTCTGGTTATGGCCACAGGCCCCATGGTGGTACCATCCATGCCAACAGTGGCTATGTCACAACATATAACTCAGCCAGTGGTATCAGTGATGTCCCAGCTTCCTGGTGTAGCATCACAGCCACCACCTTTGTCCTCTCAGCCTTTAGTACTTCCTCCTCAGCCTTCAGCCCTTCTATCACAACCATCTGTGGTACCATCACAGCCAGCTGTCCTCTCATCACAGCCACAGGCTCTTTCTTCCCAGACAACTGTTTTGCCCCCACACTCCCCAGCAATACATCCTCAGCAAGCAGGAAGTACACCACAAATGGTTATGGTGTCTGAAACATCAGGGGCTATACCTCAGCTCAGAATTGCACCACAACCAGTAGTATCATCACAGTCACTTGTGGTGTCTCAACCAGGTATAGCTTCACAACCAGTGGCAGCATCACAGGCAGTGGCAGTATCACAGCCAGCAGTAGCTTCACAGCCGATGATTGCCTCGCAGCCACTTGTAGCATCACAGCCACTGGCTGCTCAACCAGCAGTGGTTGCTTCTCAGTCAATTGTTGCTCCACAGCCAGTGGTTGCTTCACAGCCAGTGGTTGCCTCACAAGCAGTGGTTGTTTCACAGCCAGTGGTATCATCAAAAGCTGCGATAGCTTCACAACCACAGCTAATAGCGCAGTCATCTGCAGATGCTGTTGAAGTACCTACTGTAAGTCATACAGAGTCATTAGTCCCTCCTAGTGTGAGTAGGCCAGATGTAATGGCATCACAGGGTAGCTCATCTGAGGTGGAGCAAACAGTAGCTCCACTGTCAGGCATTGTACTATCTCAGTCATCAGCCATCATAGGTCAGTCATTGGCAGGAGCAGTATCTGTACCTGAATCTACTTCAGTTCTATCTAGCAGCAGTATATCCTCACAGTCTGCTGGAATACCGATCTACTCAGGAGTATCACAGCATGTTTCACTTTCAACCAGTCAGCCATCTATAACCCTCCCACAGGTTACATCATCTCAAGGGTTGATGCCTTCTCAGTCCAATGTAACACTTACACAGCAGGGAGCATCAGCATTACAAGTTGGAGGTCTCCTGTCTCAGTCTGAAGTAGTAGCAACACAGCCTGCAGTACTACAGTGTCAGCCATCAGTGGTGCCATCTCTTCCTGGAGTCGTGTCATCAATAACACCACCTGGGGCACCATCATCATCTACCATAGCCAGTGATACAAGCCAGGTGCTGTTTCCTATGCTGCAACCACATCCCAGTTATCCTCATCACCCTAACATGGTGTATTCTGCAGCCACCCAAGTTAAACAGTTTGATCCTAAGTTTGCACCCCCTCTGATGCAACCACTATCCTTCAGTAACTCACGTTATCAGTATCCTCCCTTGGTTCGCACTCCCCAACCTTTAACCCTAGATTACCTCAAAGCAACCCCAATATTCTTCCCTCCCAATTTCTCAGCAGCAGTGATGAGTGGTGTAACACCATGTATGGGTGGAGTTGTAGCACCAAATTGCCAGAATAGTATGAGCCAGCCTGAGCATCAACTATCTGGCAGAGCAGCAGACAGTGTAAGTGTCCAATTCAAGCTCCTAGTCATGCACAGCATGCCAGCTGTGGCTTTATGGGAATATATAATGGTCTAAAGCTTATTACTTGACAACATTGTAATATTGTATCTTAATTGGATCCATAAGTAACTAATGTTGATGCAAAAAAATTTATCGTAATATTGTACTACAAAGAATTTCAAACTGAAAATTTTCTGACATTTGTCGTAATCCCTCCAGAATGGATATGGAGCAAATTTAAAACTTTTCTAGGAACTGTATAACCCATATAAGGTTCTGGTTTTAGTTGATTTTTTATGATTGGCAGATAAAAGGAAATGTGTAAGCAAATGCAGATTTTGGTATTAGATAAACTTCTTGATTTACAGATATGAAGTCCATCAGTTTAATATGATTATCATTGCTGATTCATGTGAAAGCATTTTACAACCATTTTAATGGACTTTTCATGAACAGTGCAAGCTTCAATAGCAAAAATATTCCAGCAAATGTTTTGAGAATAGTTGTTGGACCTTTAACACATGAAGGTTTGGAAATGGACAGCTTCTGAAATGTCTGGGAGAAGATTCTGCATGCGCTACCCTGCTGTGATGGTGGGAAAAGCCATGCATGATATGAATAGGTAAATTCAACTGATACTGATGCTCATCATTTTAGTGGATATTTGCTATAAAGCTAAAGAATGCAGTAAGAATCAAATAGGAAAAATAGGCTGTATTACTTTCTAGTATGGGTATCCTGTTCTTGTATGTGCTGTTAATATCTGATGTCTTAGTATTCTTAAAGAAATCTTTGATGAAGTAAATCGGCATTATTTCTGCATATTTTTCCGTAATGCTCTGTTTTGGCTGTTAGTATGGTGTCTTGTTCACAGTTGCGTGACCTTGATTTGTCCTTGCGTAAGAACTTTCTTTTTTAAGCATGGGTTATTTACTTATAGCAATCTCTTTATAAAGAAGAGATTGGGTTTAGTTTTTTTAAAACAGAGTTACTGGAAATGAAACTATGAACAAGGAATGATTTAAAGCGTGATGGCAAAAATAAAAAGAAATAGGAATTAGGATTTTACTGTATGGAGATGTTTTAAATTTTAGATATAAACTCTTGAACATAAATTGTTATAACTGCAGTTTCGATGTAGCTGCATTGTAATATAAAGGAAAGAGTGTTCCAAAATAGTAAGAACCAGGCTAATGTTTTTTAAAACTTAAGTGCTGCATGACCTTGCCACTGGAAGAAAAAGTTATGGTACCAAACCAATATAAAGGAAAGCATACCACTTTTTTTTCATTACTTTTGGGTAAAGTAAGTTCTCTAAGGAAGAAGTATTTTTCAGAATTTTTTATTTACTTTGCACACAGGATCACTTGCACAGTTTAAGGGTTAAAGGTAGCCAAAATGTATTGCTGTATTTTATGTCTTTTTTTAGATATGCATTCAAAATATTCGCCAAATAACCTTTAGGTTCTAGCAGTTTACAAATTCCACTAAACCATTATTGGATGAGACTTAAAGATAAGCAGTTACAGACCACTTGATTACATTAATGGATCATTTGTCTAAAGCTATGTGATGGTCCTCCAGTAAAGCAATGAGTGGTTGCTTTACCATAGGATCTAAGCGAATACTTATTGGCTCAAACCACAGTTAACATCCTCAGAAACTTAACTATGTGAAAATTTACCCAAATTTGATATTGGTTTAAGGAAGTGATTTGGCAAAAGGTCACTTGAATTTCCTATAAGTTAAGGCTTAATGGTTAGTGGCACCATCCCTAGGGCAAGTGGCTCTTGGCTTGAATACTGACCCATCACAGTCCACTAAAATTTCTTTCTTCTGTGGTTTGTCATGAGAGCATGAAGCATTCTCTTGGAACCTTTGTGCTGAGACTCAGCAAACCCTCAGTATTATGGTGAAATGGCGCCAACTTGCGCTGATCTCTTTCAAATGACCTTAAAGATGCCCACAGTAATTGCTCGTTTTGGGCCAATTATCAGTCAATCAGCAGCCACCTCCAGGTTGGTATCATAGACTTAGATCATACCAATTTTTTCCTCGTTAATGGTCACATACATACATACATACATACAGTGTGCTTCTAGTGAGAGCCAGCTTTTAAGATCAGTATCCTTTCTTTCATTTATGCTAGCTGAGATGATATTGTCGATTGATTGCCCTAATCAAGGACATCTAATTAATGTTCTCTGTATATACCTTATCCTAAGCTGGGTATCCATTTATTGACCAACCCCAAGGGAAGGATGAACATGTATTTTGACCATGGGCCGACTGCCGCAACCAGGATTCGAACCTTTGTGCTTGACCCCAGAGAACCATGAATGCAATGCTAACTGCTACACCTATACCTTATGTTGCCTTACTTACCTGCCCCTTGAGTCCCATCTATCCTTATGAGGCTCCTTTAGCACTCGGAGAGCTGATTGGAACCATAAGTCATAAAGTGATGTGAAGTTGTGTGTGCATGTACGTTGAAAGGGCAAGGCATTTGAGTATTAAGTGCTTGGTATCTTCTTTACGGTAGGAGCATTATGGGTATAAAGGGTCATGGGATATGCTGAGATGATATGTGTAGTGTTGTGAATCATCATGGGAAATGATGGAAGGTCTATGAGGCCTTGAGGCTATGGTTTTGGTGCATTGCACATGACAGCTAGAGAATGAAAGTGAGCTAATGAGGCCCTTCTTCATTGATTCCTAGTGCTGCCTTGCTAATATGGGAAGTAGGAACAGTTGTAAAAAAAATAGATTGTGAGTCATAGGGTGGGGAGGAGGCCAATTTGGTCTTCTGCTTCTCCTTGTTCCCTCCACCTCTGACACATAAATCATCTTTGCCAAGCTTTCCTCACTCATTCTCTCCATATATCCAAACCATCTCAGCACACCCTCTTCTGCTCTCTCAATACATTCTTTTTATTTCCACACATCTCTCTTACCCTTTCATTACTTACTCAGTCAAACCACCTCACACCACATATTGTCCTCAGACATTTCATTTCCAACACATCCACTCTCCTCCGTACAACCCTATCTATAGCCTATGCCTCGCAACCATATAGCATTGTTGGAACTACTATTCCTTCATACATACCCATTTTTGCTCTCCGAGATAATGTGTGTTGAAATGGTTTGGGCATATGGAGAGAATGAGTGAGGAAAGATTGACAAAGAGGATATATGTGTCAGAGGTGGAGGAAACAAGGAGAAGTGGGAGACCAAATTGGAGGTGGAAGGATGGAGTGAAAAAGATTTTGAGCTATCAGGGCCAGAACATACAGGAAGGTGAGAGGCATTTAAGGAATAAAGTGAATTGGTACAATTTAGTATACCGGAGTTGACGTGCTATCAGTGGACTGAACCAGGGCATGTGAAACATCTGGGGTAAACCACAGAAAGGTCTGTGGGGCCTGGATGTGGATAGGGAGTTGTGGTTTTGGTGTGTACACATGATAGCTAGAGACTGAGTATGTACAAATGTGGTCTTTTTTGTCTGTTTTCTTGGTGCTACCTTCCTGATGCAGAGGGCGGCAATGCTGTTTCCTGTTTGGCAGGGTGGCATCGGGAATAGCTGAAGGCAAGCGAGTATGAATATGTACGTGTGCATATATGTTTGTGTATTTATATGTATTTTATGTGAATATTGATATACATGTGTATATGTGTGTATATGTATGTTTATGAGCGTGTATGTATATATGTAAGTATATGAGTGGATGGGTCTTTCTTCATCTGTTCCCTGGCTGTACCTCGCTGATGCGGGAAACAGCGATCAAGTATAATGATTTGAAATATGTACATTTTTTTTTTTTTTTTTTTTTGCCGCTGTCTCCCGCGTTTGCGAGGTAGCGCAAGGAAACAGACGAAAGAAATGGCCCAACCCACCCCCATACACATGTATATATATACGTCCACACACGCAAATATACATACCTACACAGCTTTCCATGGTTTACCCCAGACGCTTCACATGCCTTGATTCAATCCACTGACAGCACGTCAACCCCGGTATACCACATCGCTCCAATTCACTCTATTCCTTGCCCTCCTTTCACCCTCCTGCATGTTCAGGCCCCGATCACACAAAATCTTCTTCACTCCATCTTTCCACCTCCAATTTGGTCTCCCTCTTCTCCTCGTTCCCTCCACCTCCGACACATATATCCTCTTGGTCAATCTTTCCTCACTCATTCTCTCCATGTGCCCAAACCATTTCAAAACACCCTCTTCTGCTCTCTCAACCATGCTCTTTTTATTTCCACACATCTCTCTTACCCTTACGTTACTTACTCGATCAAACCACCTCACACCACACATTGTCCTCAAACATCTCATTTCCAGCACATCCATCCTCCTGCGCACCACTCTATCCATAGTCCACGCCTCGCAACCATACAACATTGTTGGAACCACTATTCCTTCAAACATACCCATTTTTGCTTTCCGAGATAATGTTCTCGACTTCCACACATTCTTCAAGGCTCCCAGAATTTTCGCCCCCTCCCCCACCCTATGATCCACTTCCGCTTCCATGGTTCCAATCGCTGCCAGATCCAGATTTTTTTCATACATATTCATCATTTCCTGCATTAGTGAGGTAGCATTAAGAACAGAGGACTGAGCTTTAGAGGGATATCCTCACTTAGCCCCCTTCTCTGTTACTTCTTTCAGAAAATTAAAAAGCGAGAGGGGAGGATTTCCAACCCCCACTTTATCCCATTTTAGTCGCCTTCTGTGACACACAGTGAATAAGTGGGAAGTATTCTTTCTCCCCTATCCCCAGGGAAGTACCAGGGGAGATTGAGTGTAGAATGGCAAAAGGTAAGAGCAAATGATGTGAGGGGAGTGGGTAAGAAATGGGATGAATTTAGGGAAGCAGTGATGGCATGTACTAATGATGAATGTGGCATGAGAAAGGTTGGAGTTAGGCAGATTAGAAAGGGTAGTGAGTGGTGGGATAATGAAGTAAAGTTGTTTGTGAAAGAGAAAAGAGAGGCATTTGGACGATACTTACAAGGAAGGAGTGCAAATGACTGGGAGATTTATAAAAGAAAATGGCAGGTGAAGAGAAAGGTGCAAGGGTTGAAAAAGAGGGCTAATGAGAGTTGGGGTGAGAGAGTAACATTAAATTTTAGGTAGAATAAAAAGATGTTTTAGAAGGAGGTATATAATGTGCATAAGACCAGAACAGATGGAAACATCGGTTAAGGGGAAAGGGGGGAAATGATAAGAGGAAGTGAAGAAGTGAGGAGATGGATTTAGTATCTTGAAGGTTTGTTAATTGTGTTTGATGATAGAGTGGCAGATGTAGGGTGTTTTGCAGGGTGGTGTGTGAAGTGGGAGGGTCAGGGAGAATGGTTTGATTAAAAGAGAAGAGGTAGCGAAAGCTTTGCAGAAGATGAACTCAGGCAAGGCAGCGGGTTTGGATGGTGTTGCAGTAGAATGTTTTAAGAAGAGGAAAGACTGTGTTGTTGATTGGTTGGTAAGGATATTCATTGTATGTATGAATCAAGGTGAAGTGCGTGAGGATTGGCAGATTACATGCATAGTGCCATTGCACAAAAGCAAAGGGGATAAAGGTGAGTGTTCAAACAATGGAGGCATAAGTTTGTCGAGTATTCCTGGGAAATTATATGGGAGGATGCTGATTGAGAGGGTGAAGGTATGTACGGATTGTCAGATTGGGAAAGAGCAGTGTGGTTTCAGAAGTGATAGAGGGTGTGGGGATCAGGTGTTTGCTTTGAAGAACATGCATGAAAAATACTTGGAAAACCAGATGGATTTGTATGTAGCATGTATGGATTTGGAGAAGGCATGTGAGTGTGATGTCCCCATAGTTGTTTAATTTGTTTATGGATGGTGTGATTAGGGAGGTAAATGCAAGAGCTTTGGAGAGAGGGGCTAGTATGCAGTCTGCTGGGGATGAGAGGGCCTGGGAAATGAGTCAGTTGTTGTTGGATGGAGGTACTGCAGAGGTTGATGACTGAGTTTGGAAAAGTGCATAAAAGGAGAAAGTTGAGGGTAAATGTGAATGAGAGCAAGGTTATTAGGTTCAATGGGGTTGAGGGACAAGGTAATTGGGATGTAAGTTTAAATAGAGAAAAATTGGAGGAAGTGAAGTGTTTTAGATAACTGGGTGTGGACTTCACAGCGAATGGAACCATGGAAGCAGAAGTGAGTCACAGGGTGGGGGAGGGGTGAAGGTTCTGGGAGCGATGAAGAATGTGTTTAAGGAGAGAACATTATCTCGGAGAGCAGAAATGGGTATGTTTGAAGGAATGATAGTTCCAACAATTCTATATGGCTGTGAGGCATGGGTTATAGATAGGGTTGTACAAAGGGGAGTGGATGTGATGGAAATGAAATGTTTGAGAACAACATGTGGTGTGAGATGGTTTGATTGAGTAAGTAATGAAAAGGTAAGAGAGATGTATGGAAATAAAAGAATGTGGTTGAGAGAGCAGAGGAGGGTGTGTTGAAATGGTTTGGACATATAAAGAGAATGACTGAGGAGAGATTGACAAATAGGATATATGTGTCAGAGGTTGAGGGAACAAGGAGAAGCGGGAGACCAAATTGGAGGTGGAAGGATGGAATGAAAAAGATTTTGAGCGTTCGGGGCCTGAACATACAGGAGGGTGAGAGATGTGCAAGAAATAGAGTGACTTGGAAAGATGTGGTTTACTGGGGTCGAAGTGCTGTCAATGGACTGAACCAGGGCATGTGAAATGTCTGGGATAAACCATGGAAAGGACTGTGGGGCCTGGATATGGAGCTGTGGTTTCGATGCATTACACATGACTGCTAGAGACTGAATGTCATTGAATGTGGCCTTTTTGTCTTTTGTCCTGGCACTACCTTGCTGAAGCAGTGGGTTAGCAATGCTGTTTCCTGTAGGGTGCGGTAGCACCAGGAATGGATGAAGGCAAGCAAGTATGTATATGTACATGTGTGTATATGTATATGTCTGTGTATGTGTATGTATATATATATGTATATGTGATATGTTGATATGTATATGTCTGTATGTATGCATGTAATGGCATTTATGTATACATAAGTGTTTGTGTATGGATGGGCCCTTCTTTGTCTGTTTCGTGATGCTACCTTGCTGATGCTGAATTGTATATATTTATTTTACATAATCGCTGTTTCCCACTTCAGCGAGGTAGCGTCAGGAAAGAGACGAAGAATGGCCCATCCACTGATATAAAAATATGTATACTTAAATGCCCACATACAAACATATACATACATACATTTCATTACATATCAGCACATACATACATATTCGAAAGGATCACAATTTTGCACGTGATCAAGGTATTCCTTTGAGTCCACGGGGAAAATGAAACACGAAAAATTCCCAAGTGCACTTTCGTGTAATAATCACATCATCAGGGGAGACACAAGAGAGAAATATAACAGTCATGTGATATCACATGTTTACCAAATGGCGTCCTAGCTTCGTCTCTTCGATGTATATCAACTGACTGTTATATTTCTCTCTTGTGTCTCCCCTGATGATGTGATTATTACACGAAAGTGCACTTGGGAATTTTTCGTGTTTCATTTTCCCCGTGGACTCATAGGAATACATACATATGCACGTACATATTCATACTTGCTTGCCATCGTCCATTTCTGTCATTATCCTACCCCACAGGAAAACAGCATCACTATTCCCTGCTTCAGCGAATGATAACCTTGCTCTTATTCACATTTATTCTTAACTTCCTCCTTTTACATACTTTTCCAATCTCAGTCACCAACCTCAGCAGTTTCTCACACGAATCAGCCACTAGAGCTGTATCATCAGCAAACAACAACTGACTGACTTCCCAGGCCCTCTCATCCACAACAGACTGCATACTCGCCTCTTTCTCCAAAACTCTTGCATTTACCTCCTAACAACCCCATCCATAAACAAATTAAATAGCCATGGGTACATCACACACCCCTGCCGCAAACCGACATTCACTGGGAACCAATCACTCTCCTCTCTTCCTACTTGTACACATACCTTACATCCTTGGTAAAACTTTTCACTGCTTGTAACAACTTACCCCCCACACCATATACTCTGAAAACCTTCCACAAAGCATCTCTATCAACCCTATTAAATCCCCTCTGCAGATCCATAAATGCTACATAGAAATCCAGTTGTTTTTCTAAGTATTTCTCATACGTTCTTCAAAGCAAACACCTGAGCTACACATCGTCAGCTATTTCAGAAAGCACTCTTCCCTGACCTGATGCTCTGTACATGTCTTCACCCTCTCAACCAGTACCCTCCCATATAATTTCCCAGGAATACTCAACAAACTTATTTTTTTTTTTTTTTTTTATTATACTTTGTCGCTGTCTCTTCTGTATTTTGAACATTCACCTTTATCCCCTTTGCCTTTGCACAATGGCACTATGCATGCATTCTGCCAATCCTCAGGCATTTCACCATGGTCCATACATACATTGAATATCCTTACCAACCAATCAACAACACAGTCACCCCCTTTTTTAATATATTCCACTGCTATACCATCCAAACCCCTCCGCTTTGCTGGATTTCATCTTCTATAAAGCCTTCACTACCTCTTCTCTCTTCACCAAACCATTCTTTCTGACCCCCTCTCTTCGTACACCACCCTGACCAGAACACCCTATATCTGCCACTTTATCATCAACTTGTGTTTCTTTTTCCTTTTGGTTATCAAGAAATACTAGATCATGCTCATCACTGTGACCTACTGCAATATACATGTGTATGTGTGTGTATATGTGTGTATTTGTGCATGTGTGTCTGTCAGTCTGTCTGTCTGTGTGGAGGTCACCTTTCTTCATCTATTCCTAGCAATACCTATTGATGCGGGAAACAGTGGTCAGCTACAAAAAAAAAGATTTATTTTTTTTTTTTCCGCTGTCTCCCGCGTTTGCGAGGTAGCGCAAGGAAACAGACGAAAGAAATGGCCCAACCCACCCCCATACACATGTATATACATACGTCCACACACGCAAATATACATACCTACACAGCTTTCCATGGTTTACCCCAGACGCTTCACATGCCCTGATTCAATCCACTGACAGCACGTCAACCCCGGTATACCACATCGATCCAATTCACTCTATTCCTTGCCCTCCTTTCACCCTCCTGCATGTTCAGGCCCCGATCACACAAAGTCTTTTTCACTCCATCTTTCCACCTCCAATTTGGTCTCCCACTTCTCCTCGTTCCCTCCACCTCCGACACATATATCCTCTTGGTCAATCTTTCCTCACTCATTCTCTCCATGTGCCCAAACCATTTCAAAACACCCTCTTCTGCTCTCTCAACCATGCTCTTTTTATTTCCACACATCTCTCTTACCCTTACGTTACTTACTCGATCAAACCACCTCACACCACACATTGTTCTCAAACATCTCATTTCCAGCACATCCATCCTCCTGCGCACCACTCTATCCATAGTCCACGCCTCGCAACCATACAACATTGTTGGAACCACTATTCCTTCAAACATACCCATTTTTGCTTTCCGAGATAATGTTCTCGACTTCCACACATTCTTCAAGGCTCCCAGAATTTTCGCCCCCTCCCCCACCCTATGATCCACTTCCGCTTCCATGGTTCCAATCGCTGCCAGATCCAGATTTTTTTCATACATATTCATCATTTCCTGCATTAGTGAGGTAGCATTAAGAACAGAGGACTGAGCTTTAGAGGGATATCCTCACTTAGCCCCCTTCTCTGTTACTTCTTTCAGAAAATTAAAAAGCGAGAGGGGAGGATTTCCAACCCCCGCTTTATCCCATTTTAGTCGCCTTCTGTGACACACAGTGAATAAGTGGGAAGTATTCTTTCTCCCCTATCCCCAGGGAAGTACCAGGGGAGATTGAGTGTAGAATGGCAAAAGGTAAGAGCAAATGATGTGAGGGGAGTGGGTAAGAAATGGGATGAATTTAGGGAAGCAGTGATGGCATGTACTAATGATGAATGTGGCATGAGAAAGGTTGGAGTTAGGCAGATTAGAAAGGGTAGTGAGTGGTGGGATAATGAAGTAAAGTTGTTTGTGAAAGAGAAAAGAGAGGCATTTGGACGATACTTACAAGGAAGGAGTGCAAATGACTGGGAGATTTATAAAAGAAAATGGCAGGTGAAGAGAAAGGTGCAAGGGTTGAAAAAGAGGGCTAATGAGAGTTGGGGTGAGAGAGTAACATTAAATTTTAGGTAGAATAAAAAGATGTTTTAGAAGGAGGTATATAATGTGCATAAGACCAGAACAGATGGAAACATCGGTTAAGGGGAAAGGGGGGAAATGATAAGAGGAAGTGAAGAAGTGAGGAGATGGATTTAGTATCTTGAAGGTTTGTTAATTGTGTTTGATGATAGAGTGGCAGATGTAGGGTGTTTTGCAGGGTGGTGTGTGAAGTGGGAGGGTCAGGGAGAATGGTTTGATTAAAAGAGAAGAGGTAGCGAAAGCTTTGCAGAAGATGAACTCAGGCAAGGCAGCGGGTTTGGATGGTGTTGCAGTAGAATGTTTTAAGAAGAGGAAAGACTGTGTTGTTGATTGGTTGGTAAGGATATTCATTGTATGTATGAATCAAGGTGAAGTGCGTGAGGATTGGCAGATTACATGCATAGTGCCATTGCACAAAAGCAAAGGGGATAAAGGTGAGTGTTCAAACAATGGAGGCATAAGTTTGTCGAGTATTCCTGGGAAATTATATGGGAGGATGCTGATTGAGAGGGTGAAGGTATGTACGGATTGTCAGATTGGGAAAGAGCAGTGTGGTTTCAGAAGTGATAGAGGGTGTGGGGATCAGGTGTTTGCTTTGAAGAACATGCATGAAAAATACTTGGAAAACCAGATGGATTTGTATGTAGCATGTATGGATTTGGAGAAGGCATGTGAGTGTGATGTCCCCATAGTTGTTTAATTTGTTTATGGATGGTGTGATTAGGGAGGTAAATGCAAGAGCTTTGGAGAGAGGGGCTAGTATGCAGTCTGCTGGGGATGAGAGGGCCTGGGAAATGAGTCAGTTGTTGTTGGATGGAGGTACTGCAGAGGTTGATGACTGAGTTTGGAAAAGTGCATAAAAGGAGAAAGTTGAGGGTAAATGTGAATGAGAGCAAGGTTATTAGGTTCAATGGGGTTGAGGGACAAGGTAATTGGGATGTAAGTTTAAATAGAGAAAAATTGGAGGAAGTGAAGTGTTTTAGATAACTGGGTGTGGACTTCACAGCGAATGGAACCATGGAAGCAGAAGTGAGTCACAGGGTGGGGGAGGGGTGAAGGTTCTGGGAGCGATGAAGAATGTGTTTAAGGAGAGAACATTATCTCGGAGAGCAGAAATGGGTATGTTTGAAGGAATGATAGTTCCAACAATTCTATATGGCTGTGAGGCATGGGTTATAGATAGGGTTGTACAAAGGGGAGTGGATGTGATGGAAATGAAATGTTTGAGAACAACATGTGGTGTGAGATGGTTTGATTGAGTAAGTAATGAAAAGGTAAGAGAGATGTATGGAAATAAAAGAATGTGGTTGAGAGAGCAGAGGAGGGTGTGTTGAAATGGTTTGGACATATAAAGAGAATGACTGAGGAGAGATTGACAAATAGGATATATGTGTCAGAGGTTGAGGGAACAAGGAGAAGCGGGAGACCAAATTGGAGGTGGAAGGATGGAATGAAAAAGATTTTGAGCGTTCGGGGCCTGAACATACAGGAGGGTGAGAGATGTGCAGGAAATAGAGTGACTTGGAAAGATGTGGTTTACTGGGGTCGAAGTGCTGTCAATGGACTGAACCAGGGCATGTGAAATGTCTGGGATAAACCATGGAAAGGACTGTGGGGCCTGGATATGGAGCTGTGGTTTCGATGCATTACACATGACTGCTAGAGACTGAATGTCATTGAATGTGGCCTTTTTGTCTTTTGTCCTGGCACTACCTTGCTGAAGCAGTGGGTTAGCAATGCTGTTTCCTGTAGGGTGCGGTAGCACCAGGAATGGATGAAGGCAAGCAAGTATGTATATGTACATGTGTGTATATGTATATGTCTGTGTATGTGTATGTATATATATATGTATATGTGATATGTTGATATGTATATGTCTGTATGTATGCATGTAATGGCATTTATGTATACATAAGTGTTTGTGTATGGATGGGCCCTTCTTTGTCTGTTTCGTGATGCTACCTTGCTGATGCTGAATTGTATATATTTATTTTACATAATCGCTGTTTCCCACTTCAGCGAGGTAGCGTCAGGAAAGAGACGAAGAATGGCCCATCCACTGATATAAAAATATGTATACTTAAATGCCCACATACAAACATATACATACATACATTTCATTACATATCAGCACATACATACATATTCGAAAGGATCACAATTTTGCACGTGATCAAGGTATTCCTTTGAGTCCACGGGGAAAATGAAACACGAAAAATTCCCAAGTGCACTTTCGTGTAATAATCACATCATCAGGGGAGACACAAGAGAGAAATATAACAGTCATGTGATATCACATGTTTACCAAATGGCGTCCTAGCTTCGTCTCTTCGATGTATATCAACTGACTGTTATATTTCTCTCTTGTGTCTCCCCTGATGATGTGATTATTACACGAAAGTGCACTTGGGAATTTTTCGTGTTTCATTTTCCCCGTGGACTCATAGGAATACATACATATGCACGTACATATTCATACTTGCTTGCCATCGTCCATTTCTGTCATTATCCTACCCCACAGGAAAACAGCATCACTATTCCCTGCTTCAGCGAATGATAACCTTGCTCTTATTCACATTTATTCTTAACTTCCTCCTTTTACATACTTTTCCAATCTCAGTCACCAACCTCAGCAGTTTCTCACACGAATCAGCCACTAGAGCTGTATCATCAGCAAACAACAACTGACTGACTTCCCAGGCCCTCTCATCCACAACAGACTGCATACTCGCCTCTTTCTCCAAAACTCTTGCATTTACCTCCTAACAACCCCATCCATAAACAAATTAAATAGCCATGGGTACATCACACACCCCTGCCGCAAACCGACATTCACTGGGAACCAATCACTCTCCTCTCTTCCTACTTGTACACATACCTTACATCCTTGGTAAAACTTTTCACTGCTTGTAACAACTTACCCCCCACACCATATACTCTGAAAACCTTCCACAAAGCATCTCTATCAACCCTATTAAATCCCCTCTGCAGATCCATAAATGCTACATAGAAATCCAGTTGTTTTTCTAAGTATTTCTCATACGTTCTTCAAAGCAAACACCTGAGCTACACATCGTCAGCTATTTCAGAAAGCACTCTTCCCTGACCTGATGCTCTGTACATGTCTTCACCCTCTCAACCAGTACCCTCCCATATAATTTCCCAGGAATACTCAACAAACTTATTTTTTTTTTTTTTTTTTATTATACTTTGTCGCTGTCTCTTCTGTATTTTGAACATTCACCTTTATCCCCTTTGCCTTTGCACAATGGCACTATGCATGCATTCTGCCAATCCTCAGGCATTTCACCATGGTCCATACATACATTGAATATCCTTACCAACCAATCAACAACACAGTCACCCCCTTTTTTAATATATTCCACTGCTATACCATCCAAACCCCTCCGCTTTGCTGGATTTCATCTTCTATAAAGCCTTCACTACCTCTTCTCTCTTCACCAAACCATTCTTTCTGACCCCCTCTCTTCGTACACCACCCTGACCAGAACACCCTATATCTGCCACTTTATCATCAACTTGTGTTTCTTTTTCCTTTTGGTTATCAAGAAATACTAGATCATGCTCATCACTGTGACCTACTGCAATATACATGTGTATGTGTGTGTATATGTGTGTATTTGTGCATGTGTGTCTGTCAGTCTGTCTGTCTGTGTGGAGGTCACCTTTCTTCATCTATTCCTAGCAATACCTATTGATGCGGGAAACAGTGGTCAGCTACAAAAAAAAAGATTTATTTTTTTTTTTCCGCTGTCTCCCGCGTTTGCGAGGTAGCGCAAGGAAACAGACGAAAGAAATGGCCCAACCCACCCCCATACACATGTATATACATACGTCCACACACGCAAATATACATACCTACACAGCTTTCCATGGTTTACCCCAGACGCTTCACATGCCCTGATTCAATCCACTGACAGCACGTCAACCCCGGTATACCACATCGATCCAATTCACTCTATTCCTTGCCCTCCTTTCACCTCCTGCATGTTCAGGCCCCGATCACACAAAGTCTTTTTCACTCCATCTTTCCACCTCCAATTTGGTCTCCCACTTCTCCTCGTTCCCTCCACCTCCGACACATATATCCTCTTGGTCAATCTTTCCTCACTCATTCTCTCCATGTGCCCAAACCATTTCAAAACACCCTCTTCTGCTCTCTCAACCATGCTCTTTTTATTTCCACACATCTCTCTTACCCTTACGTTACTTACTCGATCAAACCACCTCACACCACACATTGTCCTCAAACATCTCATTTCCAGCACATCCATCCTCCTGCGCACCACTCTATCCATAGTCCACGCCTCGCAACCATACAACATTGTTGGAACCACTATTCCTTCAAACATACCCATTTTTGCTTTCCGAGATAATGGTTGTTGAAATGGTTTGGACATATAAAGAGAATGACTGAGGAGAGATTGACAAATAGGATATATGTGTCAGAGGTGGAGGAAACAAGGAGAAGTGGGAGACCAAATTGGAGGTGGAAGGATGGAATGAAAAAGATTTTGAGCGTTCGGGGCCTGAACATACAGGAGGGTGAGAGATGTGCAAGAAATAGAGTGACTTGGAAAGATGTGGTTTACTGGGGTCGAAGTGCTGTCAATGGACTGAACCAGGCATGTGAAATGTCTGGGAGAAGATTCTGCATGCGCATACCCTGCTGTGATGGTGGGAAAAGCCATGCATGATATGAATAGGTAAATTCAACTGATAACTGATGCTCATCATTTTAGTGGATATTTGCTATAAAGCTAAAGAATGCATTAAGACAAATAGGAAAAATAGGCTGTATTACTTTCTAGTATGGGTATCCTGTTCTGAATTGCTGTTAATATCTGATGTCTTAGTATTCTTAAAGAAATCTTTGATGAAGTAAATCGGCATTATTTCTGCATATTTTTCCGTAATGCTCTGTTTTGGCTGTTAGTATGGTGTCTTGTTCACAGTTGCGTGACCTTGATTTGTCCTTGCGTAAGAACTTTCTTTTTTAAGCATGGGTTATTTACTTATAGCAATCTCTTTATAAAGAAGAGATTGGGTTTAGTTTTTTTAAAACAGAGTTACTGGAAATGAAACTATGAACAAGGAATGATTTAAAGCGTGATGGCAAAAATAAAAAGAAATAGGAATTAGGATTTTACTGTATGGAGAATGTTTTAAATTTTAGATATAAACTCTTGAACATAAATTGTTATAACTGCAGTTTCGATGTAGCTGCATTGTAATATAAAGGAAAGAGTGTTCCAAAATAGTAAGAACCAGGCTAATGTTTTTTAAAACTTAAGTGCTGCATGACCTTGCCACTGAAGAAAAAGTTATGGTACCAAACCAATATAAAGGAAAGCATACCACTTTTTTTTCATTACTTTTGGGTAAAGTAAGTTCTCTAAGGAAGAAGTATTTTTCAGAATTTTTTATTTACTTTGCACACAGGATCACTTGCACAGTTTAAGGGTTAAAGGTAGCCAAAATGTATTGCTGTATTTTATGTCTTTTTTTAGATATGCATTCAAAATATTCGCCAAATAACCTTTAGGTTCTAGCAGTTTACAAATTCCACTAAACCATTATTGGATGAGACTTAAAGATAAGCAGTTACAGACCACTTGATTACATTAATGGATCATTTGTCTAAAGCTATGTGATGGTCCTCCAGTAAAGCAATGAGTGGTTGCTTTACCATAGGATCTAAGCGAAACTTTATTGGCTCAAACCACAGTTAACATCCTCAGAAACTTAACTATGTGAAAATTTACCCAAATTTGATATTGGTTTAAGGAAGTGATTTGGCAAAAGGTCACTTGAATTTTCCTATAAGTTAAGGCTTAATGGTTAGTGGCACCATCCCTAGGGCTAGTGGCTCTTGGCTTGAATACTGACCCATCACAGTCCACTAAAATTTCTTTCTTCTGTGGTTTGTCATGAGAGCATGAAGCATTCTCTTGGAACCTTTGTGCTGAGACTCAGCAAACCCTCAGTATTATGGTGAAAATGGCGCCAACTTGCGCTGATCTCTTTCAAATGACCTTAAAGATGCCCACAGTAATTGCTCGTTTTGGGCCAATTATCAGTCAATCAGCAGCCACCTCCAGGTTGGTATCATAGACTTAGATCATACCAATTTTTTCCTCGTTAATGGTCACATACATACATATTCGAAAGGATCACAATTTTGCACGTGATCAAGGTATTCCTTTGAGTCCACGGGGAAAATGAAACACGAAAAATTCCCAAGTGCACTTTCGTGTAATAATCACATCATCAGGGGAGACACAAGAGAGAAATATAACAGTCATGTGATATCACATGTTTACCAAATGGCGTCCTAGCTTCGTCTCTTCGATGTATATCAACTGACTGTTATATTTCTCTCTTGTGTCTCCCCTGATGATGTGATTATTACACGAAAGTGCACTTGGGAATTTTTCGTGTTTCATTTTCCCCGTGGACTCATAGGAATACATACATATGCACGTACATATTCATACTTGCTTGCCATCGTCCATTTCTGTCATTATCCTACCCCACAGGAAAACAGCATCACTATTCCCTGCTTCAGCGAATGATAACCTTGCTCTTATTCACATTTATTCTTAACTTCCTCCTTTTACATACTTTTCCAATCTCAGTCACCCACCTCAGCAGTTTCTCACACGAATCAGCCACTAGAGCTGTATCATCAGCAAACAACAACTGACTGACTTCCCAGGCCCTCTCATCCACAACAGACTGCATACTCGCCTCTTTCTCCAAAACTCTTGCATTTACCTCCTAACAACCCCATCCATAAACAAATTAAATAGCCATGGGTACATCACACACCCCTGCCGCAAACCGACATTCACTGGGAACCAATCACTCTCCTCTCTTCCTACTTGTACACATACCTTACATCCTTGGTAAAACTTTTCACTGCTTGTAACAACTTACCCCCCACACCATATACTCTGAAAACCTTCCACAAAGCATCTCTATCAACCCTATTAAATCCCCTCTGCAGATCCATAAATGCTACATAGAAATCCAGTTGTTTTTCTAAGTATTTCTCATACGTTCTTCAAAGCAAACACCTGAGCTACACATCGTCAGCTATTTCAGAAAGCACTCTTCCCTGACCTGATGCTCTGTACATGTCTTCACCCTCTCAACCAGTACCCTCCCATATAATTTCCCAGGAATACTCAACAAACTTATTTTTTTTTTTTTTTTTATTATACTTTGTCGCTGTCTCTTCTGTATTTTGAACATTCACCTTTATCCCCTTTGCCTTTGCACAATGGCACTATGCATGCATTCTGCCAATCCTCAGGCATTTCACCATGGTCCATACATACATTGAATATCCTTACCAACCAATCAACAACACAGTCACCCCCTTTTTTAATATATTCCACTGCTATACCATCCAAACCCCTCCGCTTTGCTGGATTTCATCTTCTATAAAGCCTTCACTACCTCTTCTCTCTTCACCAAACCATTCTTTCTGACCCCCTCTCTTCGTACACCACCCTGACCAGAACACCCTATATCTGCCACTTTATCATCAACTTGTGTTTCTTTTTCCTTTTGGTTATCAAGAAATACTAGATCATGCTCATCACTGTGACCTACTGCAATATACATGTGTATGTGTGTGTATATGTGTGTATTTGTGCATGTGTGTCTGTCAGTCTGTCTGTCTGTGTGGAGGTCACCTTTCTTCATCTATTCCTAGCAATACCTATTGATGCGGGAAACAGTGGTCAGCTACAAAAAAAAAGATTTATTTTTTTTTTTCCGCTGTCTCCCGCGTTTGCGAGGTAGCGCAAGGAAACAGACGAAAGAAATGGCCCAACCCACCCCCATACACATGTATATACATACGTCCACACACGCAAATATACATACCTACACAGCTTTCCATGGTTTACCCCAGACGCTTCACATGCCCTGATTCAATCCACTGACAGCACGTCAACCCCGGTATACCACATCGATCCAATTCACTCTATTCCTTGCCCTCCTTTCACCCTCCTGCATGTTCAGGCCCCGATCACACAAAGTCTTTTTCACTCCATCTTTCCACCTCCAATTTGGTCTCCCACTTCTCCTCGTTCCCTCCACCTCCGACACATATATCCTCTTGGTCAATCTTTCCTCACTCATTCTCTCCATGTGCCCAAACCATTTCAAAACACCCTCTTCTGCTCTCTTAACCACGCTCTTTTTATTTCCACATATCTCTCTTACCCTTACGTTACTTACTCGATCAAACCACCTCACACCACACATTGTCCTCAAACATCTCATTTCCAGCACATCCATCCTCCTGCGCACAGCTCTATCCATAGCCCACGCCTCGCAACCATACAACATTGTTGGAACCACTATTCCTTCAAACATACCCATTTTTGCTTTCCGAGATAATGTTCTCGACTTCCACACATTCTTCAAGGCTCCCAGAATTTTCGCCCCCTCCCCCACCCTATGATCCACTTCCGCTTCCATGGTTCCATCCGCTGCCAGATCCACTCCCAGATATCTAAAACACTTTACTTCCTCCAGTTTTTCTCCATTCAAACTTACCTCCCAATTGACTTGACCCTCAACCCTACTGTACCTAATAACCTTGCTCTTATTCACATATACTCTTAACTTTCTCCTTTCACACACTTTACCAAACTCAGTCACCAGCTTCTGCAGTTTCTCACATGAATCAGCCACCAGCGCTGTATCATCAGCGAACAACAACTGACTCACTTCCCAAGCTCTCTCATCCCCAACAGACTTCATACTTGCCCCTCTTTCCAAAACTCTTGCATTCACCTCCCTAACAACCCCATCCATAAACAAATTAAACAACCATGGAGACATCACACACCCCCGCCGCAAACCTACATTCACTGAGAACCAAACACTTTCCTCTCTTCCTACACGTACACATACCTTACATCCTCGATAAAAACTTTTCACTGCTTCTAACAACTTGCCTCCCACACCATATATTCTTAATACCTTCCACAGAGCATCTCTATCAACTCTATCATATGCCTTCTCCAGATCCATAAATGCTACATACAAATCCATTTGCCTTTCTAAGTATTTCTCACATACATTCTTCAAAGCAAACACCTGATCCACATATCCTCTACCACTTCTGAAACCACACTGCTCTTCCCCAATCTGATGCTCTGTACATGCCCTCACCCTCTCAATCAATACCCTCCCATATAATTTACCTGGAATTCTCAACAAACTTATACCTCTGTAATTTGAGCACTCACTCTTATCCCCTTTGCCTTTGTACAATGGCACTATGCACGCATTCCGCCAATCCTCAGGCACCTCACCATGAGTCATACATACATTGAATAACCTTACCAACCAGTCAATAATACAGTCACCCCCTTTTTTAATAAATTAAACTGCAATACCATCCAAACCTGCTACCTTGCCGGCTTTCATCTTCTGCAAAGCTTTTACTACCTCTTTTCTGTTTACCAAATCATTTTCCCTAACCCTCTCACTTTGCACACCACCTCGACCAAAACACCCTATATCTGCCACTCTATCATCAAACACATTCAACAAACCTTCAAAATACTCACTCCATCTCCTTCTCACATCACCACTAGATATATCTATAGATATAAATATAGATATATCTATATTTATGTGTGTGTGTGAACGTAATATATTTTTTATACCTGATTCCTACTTCTCACGTTCACAACGTAGTCTCAGGAACAGACAGAAAGGCCACACCTGCTAACATCCAGTCCCCAGCTGCCATGCTCAGTGCACTGGAATCACAGCCCCACCCACCCACCCACACACACACACACACACACACACACACACACACACACACACACACACACACACACACACCCAGAGCCAGGCCTCACAGACCCTTCCATGTCTCCTTCCAGCCACTCCACATGATTATTATTGTGTGGGTGTAATATGTAACTTTGGTAAGTCTGAACTTGAAAGTTGGCCTTTAAGGCATTGATCAGGTACCTTGCCCTTGATCCTGAGGTACTTATATTATGATTTAAGGCTAATTTGTTTCCTGTTGTGAAGGAGCACATTGAAGTTTAGTCAATAAGGTTAGAGTGGCCTTTCTGGTCTAATAATAGCTTTTGAGGCCAATGTGCACTAGCTTAACACCTTGCCCAGATTAGGAGTGCTATATGAGGCTGTAGGTCTGAAACTTGAAAGTTAACTTTTAAGGCCAGATCTGGTACACTTGTCTTTGATCCTTAGGTGCCTTCATCATAGTTTAAGTTTGATATGTTACCCATTTGAATGGGATTAGGGAACAAAGTGAAGTCTTTAAGACTGGGTTTTCCTTTAGTGGCCTCAAACAGACTTGTGATAGCCCAAAGTCTGATCCAGATTCAGATGTACCTACAACCACAAGCTAGGGTTTCTGGCTGCTACAGTTCGGCCTTGAAAAGGTTATGCTTAAACACCCAATGTCACAATCACACAAGCACTTGAAATTATTTAGATTTATACATGGGTGTTATTGAGCTCCTCCTTGAATGAAAAATCACCTTTAAAGAGGCTGTATCATTGAAAGTGGTTTTGTCAGACAATTTCTTACCCAAAGGATCCCAAATTTCCTTGCTACTGGAAGTAGTGCCATCGGCTGCAGGAGCCTTTGGAAAGAGGTCCTGAATAGCACCAGGACTAGGATGCTGATGAGGAAATGGTTTGATAATTGGAAACTCCATGATCAATCAAGTCTCGTATTATGTATTGATTATGTTTTGCTGATACAGTTTGAACCTATTTCATCTATTAACCTTGGGACCTGGTCATTACTGGACCACAGGAAATGCTGGGAAACAGAAATTGACCCTTAAGGGAACCCTCTAGTCTTGCCAGTTCATTCCATATACATATTGCTGTGTTGTCAAAGTTAGAACAGAGCATGAAATTGCAAATAATACAACCATCAAATCTTTCAAACAAGGTTTTTATTGTTACATCAGTTTACATCTTAAGTATCCCCAGATGGAAACTCCTCATTATCTTGGGCAAGGGGTTTTATGTGGCATACAATGCCAGTACAGGGCAGATTCATTAGCATTATACACGAGTTCTGGAACTACATTTTCCGTTGCCACTAACCGCAAATTCATCCACAGACTTTGTCACAGCTTTATGACAAGTAGTTAATGTAACGAACAACCGTAGGTGTGTAGTTGGCTTTGGTTAACACTTGTTACTACTGTTGTTTTATTGTTATTGTCAGTGCAGCCAGCTTGTGCTGTGTCAGTCCCAGCCAGGCAGCTGGCTCGCACACTTTCTTTCTCCTTGTACGTATTGCTGTGGTTTGATAGAGAATTGGATTTTTTTATCAGTTCTTTTGATACGACCTACACTACAAAAATCCATGTCAGCACTATGCTTTTCTCTGTACACACTGTGTGCTGAAATTCTATGTCTCCACTTAAACTTGTGTAGCCATCCTTGCGAATATTCAGTCATAGTCTAGCTTTAATACTCTATGAAAAACTTTGGCCTGCTTGATAAGCATCACCCAAAAACTGCTTACATGTTCATTACGTTGGAGCTTAAACCACTTCACAAGTGCACTGTCTAATTCTGTACTCCTGGCACTTTTCAAAGTTTTCCAAAACTTTAAACTTTTCTTGCTTTCATTTTTGGCAAAAAACTGAATATAAGAAATTGACAGGACTGTATATTAGCTTGGCTGCAGTGAAACAGATTTTGGTGCCTTAGTGGCAGATTCAGAACCTGCCAGACCACAGAGTGCTGGGTTAGAGGTACAACCTGTACATGGGGAGGTGAACTTTTGTTTCTTTATTTCTGAGGTTGTTTGTGAGATGGGCCTACACTGGGATTCTTCCTCTGTGTGCATCAGAACCATCCATGTAAATGGGAACAGAGTTAAAGGTGATAGATTGACAGATAAACTTGGAAGTATTATAAAGCACATGCTTTGTCTTACAAGAAGAGATAATGATTTCCTGTTGTGCTGCAGGGAGATGGAAGTTTTGTAAAAAAATCAACTTCACGCAACTGGTGAAGAAAGAGAACCCACATAAATCTGCCCTTTGCAGAATTTAGATGGAAGCAAAAAATAGTCTGATGAAAATATTGCAGATGATTTGAAAACTTCCCAGTTTTGGCTGTTTAAGGGGCTCTTAAAGAAACTCATATCTCCATAATCAGATATGATCTATGTGTATGTTTTAATAGAAATTATATAATCTTTAAACTTCATTTTTTCATTTTTTTATTTATCGTTTCATACTTTTTTGTCAGTATTTAGCAGTTTAATTTCTAGTATAACCTATTTCATTTCTCTGAATTTTTGGAAATAGTAAACAAATGATCTGAGCACATACAAGAAAAAGATGAGAATGCAGTTGTATATAGAGGGTACTTTGTTAAGATGAAAAATATCAAAAGGGATTGGTATTGGCTATTTGTTTGACATTGCTCCCAAAAGCCACATCTGCTGCTGATGCTTCTGCTACTGCTGGTGTTATGCACTGAACTTGGATGACTTATCCAGAGCTTTTCATAACTCACAACGTATCCTTGTTGGTAGATTGTGCTCATTTTCCCCCAAGGTAAACGAAGATGAAATACAACAGCTGTTTTTTTTTCAAATTATTTGATGTAAATTTTTTCTGGTATCTTCATTATTTCATATTAAGACATCTCTGGTGATTCATTTATCACTGAGCATCCTTTATATGGATAGTGTTGTTCATGTCCTATAGTAACTATCAGAATAAGAATAATCCCAGAATGTTGCTAAAGTAATTTTGATTTGACTTTAATTCATGACGATTTTAAAACTGAAAAGTTGGTTAGAGACATTGGTGGTTGCTTCCTCTCTCAGTCTCCTTTCCTGTGTCTTTTACTTTCTTATCTCATTCCTATTCCTTAGATATTATGTGTATTGCTTAATGTGTTTCTTTTGTTTTATCCATTTGTATTTTATGTTGCAAAGTGTTTTCAATATAACTTTGTTTACCAAATGGTGATCAAGATGACCCTGTGGCTTGTAGTGGACATATTTCTTGATAGTTAGTTGCATGTTTTAAAGCTGTTCTGCACTGAGCATCAGACAATTTAGAAGTAATATTAGAGAGTTTATTTTTGCAGTCAGTCTTTTAGAAAATAAGCTGCAAGTTGTAAGATACATTTATGAACTTAATGTTATGAAGTTAATTGATTATTTTGTAAGACAGTAGTACTCCTCAGTAGTCATGTTTTACTCCAAGTATGGTGACTGGTGTCTGTCTTTAATTCTAAACAGAGGTAAGGTGAGCATTATTCATTATGTCTGCAGATTTAGTCATTTGATCTCCACTGTCACCTCCAAACCTTTAAAGTCACCAACCTATTTACAGGGAAATGGTTCAAAGAATGATTGTCTCGTTGAATTAATATATTTTTCAATAGTGTTTTATTTCTTGATCAGAGGTATTAGTATGTGTTCACAACAGCTCAGATTGTGAGCAACCTTAGAATATGTAGATTCTTTACTTTTTATTTCTCCCCTATCAGAAGCCAGTGTTTGCATGGACAAATTCTTCACTGAAAGTTGCAAGTCTATTTTCTGTATTACTTCAACATGAATGTGAATTAGTTGTCAGTTTCTCTTTTGTATGATCAAAATCAGATGACATGCGGTACCTTTTTCAAACATCACACTTGTAACACTTTCTCATCCATTCATTCCTAAACTCCTGCTACACATATTCTCTACTGTCTCATCTACACCTATATTCCATACTTGTTCACACACTTTTTGTTTGTATCATTTTGTATTGTGTTGAAGGTTTCATTATAGTCAGAAATTAAAAAACTATATACTCGTATATTAACGAGATGACCCTGTGTCGTAGAAAGCGACTAGAGGGGACGGGAGCGGGGGGCCAGAAATCCTCCCCTCCTTGTATTAACTTTCTAAAATGGGAAACAGAAGAAGGAGTCACGCGGGGAGTGCTCATCCTCCTCGAAGGCTCAGAGTGGGGTGCCTAAATGTGTGTGGATGTAACCAAGATGTGAAAAAAGGAGAGATAGGTAGTATGTTTGAGGAAAGGAACCTGGATGTTTTGGCTCTGAGTGAAACGAAGCTCAAGGGTAAAGGGGAAGAGTGGTTTGGGAATGTCTGGGGAGCAAAGTCAGGGGTTAGTGAGAGGACAAGAGCAAGGGAAGGAGTAGCAATACTCCTGAAACAGGAGTTGTGGGAGTATGTGATAGAATGTAAGAAAGTAGATTCTCGATTAATATGGGTAAAACTGAAAGTTGATGGAGAGAGGTGGGTGATTATTGGTGCATATGCACCCGGGCATGAGAAGAAAGATCATGAGAGGCAAGTGTTTTGGGAGCAGCTGAATGAGTGTGTTAGTGGTTTTGATGCACGAGACCGGGTTATAGTGATGGGTGATTTGAATGCAAAGGTGAGTAATGTGGCAGTTGAGGGAATAATTGGTATACATGGGGTGTTCAGTGTTGTAAATGGAAATGGTGAAGAGCTTGTAGATTTATGTGCTGAAAAAGGACTGATGATTGGGAATACGTGGTTTAAAAAGCGAGATATACATAAGTATACTTATGTAAGTAGGAGAGATGGCCAGAGAGCGTTATTGGATTACGTGTTAATTGACAGGCGTGCGAAAGAGAGACTTTTGGATGTTAATGTGCTGAGAGGTGCAACTGGAGGGATGTCTGATCATTATCTTGTGGAGGCTAAGGTGAAGATTTGTATGGGTTTTCAGAAAAGAAGAGTGAATGTTGGGGTGAAGAGGGTGGTGAGAGTAAGTGAGCTTGGGAAGGAGACCTGTGTGAGGAAGTACCAGGAGAGACTGAGTACAGAATGGAAAAAGGTGAGAACAATGGAAGTAAGGGGAGTGGGGGAGGAATGGGATGTATTTAGGGAATCAGTGATGGATTGCGCAAAAGATGCTTGTGGCATGAGAAGAGTGGGAGGTGGGTTGATTAGAAAGGGTAGTGAGTGGTGGGATGAAGAAGTAAGAGTATTAGTGAAAGAGAAGAGAGAGGCATTTGGACGATTTTTGCAGGGAAAAAAATGCAATTGAGTGGGAGATGTATAAAAGAAAGAGACAGGAGGTCAAGAGAAAGGTGCAAGAGGTGAAAAAAAGGGCAAACGAGAGTTGGGGTGAGAGAGTATCATTAAATTTTAGGGAGAATAAAAAGATGTTCTGGAAAGAGGTAAATAAAGTGCGTAAGACAAGGGAGCAAATGGGAACTTCAGTGAAGGGCGCAAATGGGGAGGTGAAAACAAGTAGTGGTGATGTGAGAAGGAGATGGAGTGAGTATTTTGAAGGTTTGTTGAATGTGTTTGATGATAGAGTGGCAGATATAGGGTGTTTTGGTCGAGGTGGTGTGCAAAGTGAGAGGGTTAGGGAAAATGATGTGGTAAACAGAGAAGAGGTAGTGAAAGCTTTGCGGAAGATGAAAGCCGACAAGGCAGCAGGTTTGGATGGTATTGCAGTGGAATTTATTAAAAAAGGGGGTGACTGTATTGTTGACAGGTTGGTAAGGTTATTTAATGTATGTATGACTCATGGTGAGGTGCCTGAGGATTGGCGGAATGCGTGCATAGTGCCATTGTACAAAGGCAAAGGGGATAAGAGTGAGTGCTCAAATTACAGAGGTATAAGTTTGTTGAGTATTCCTGGTAAATTATATGGGAGGGTATTGATTGAGAGGGTGAAGGCATGTACAGAGCATCAGATTGGGGAAGAGCAGTGTGGTTTCAGAAGTGGTAGAGGATGTGTGGATCAGGTGTTTGCTTTGAAGAATGTATGTGAGAAATACTTAGAAAAGCAAATGGATTTGTATGTAGCATTTATGGATCTGGAGAAGGCATATGATAGAGTTGATAGAGATGCTCTGTGGAAGGTATTAAGAATATATGGTGTGGGAGGAAAGTTGTTAGAAGCAGTGAAAAGTTTTTATCGAGGATGTAAGGCATGTGTACGTGTAGGAAGAGAGGAAAGTGATTGGTTCTCAGTGAATGTAGGTTTGCGGCAGGGGTGTGTGATGTCTCCATGGTTGTTTAATTTGTTTATGGATGGGGTTGTTAGGAAGGTAAATGCAAGAGTTTTGGAAAGAGGGGCAAGTATGAAGTCTGTTGGGGATGAGAGAGCTTGGGAAGTGAGTCAGTTGTTGTTCGCTGATGATACAGCGCTGGTGGCTGATTCATGTGAGAAACTGCAGAAGCTGGTGACTGAGTTTGGTAAAGTGTGTGGAAGAAGAAAGTTAAGAGTAAATGTGAATAAGAGCAAGCTTATTAGGTACAGTAGGGTTGAGGGTCAAGTCAATTGGGAGGTGAGTTTGAATGGAGAAAAACTGGAGGAAGTGAAGTGTTTTAGATATCTGGGAGTGGATCTGGCAGCGGATGGAACCATGGAAGCGGAAGTGGATCATAGGGTGGGGGAGGGGGCGAAAATTCTGGGGGCCTTGAAGAATGTGTGGAAGTCGAGAACATTATCTCTGAAAGCAAAAATGGGTATGTTTGAAGGAATAGTGGTTCCAACAATGTTGTATGGTTGCGAGGCGTGGGCTATGGATAGAGTTGTGCGCAGGAGGATGGATGTGCTGGAAATGAGATGTTTGAGGACAATGTGTGGTGTGAGGTGGTTTGATCGAGTGAGTAACGTAAGGGTAAGAGAGATGTGTGGAAATAAAAAGAGCGTGGTTGAGAGAGCAGAAGAGGGTGTTTTGAAGTGGTTTGGGCACATGGAGAGAATGAGTGAGGAAAGATTGACCAAGAGGATGTATGTGTCGGAGGTGGAGGGAACGAGGAGAAGAGGGAGACCAAATTGGAGGTGGAAAGATGGAGTGAAAAAGATTTTGTGTGATCGGGCCTGAACATGCAGGAGGGTGAAAGGAGGGCAAGGAATAGAGTGAATTGGAGCGATGTGGTATACCGGGGTTGACGTGCTGTCAGTGGATTGAATCAAGGCATGTGAAGCGTCTGGGGTAAACCATGGAAAGCTGTGTAGGTATGTATAATTGCGTGTGTGGACGTATGTATATACATGTGTATGGGGGGGGGGTTGGGCCATTTCTTTCGTCTGTTTCCTTGCGCTACCTCGCAAACGCAGGAGACAGTGACAAAGTATAATAAAAAAAAAATAAATATTAACGAGATCATGATTCACATGCTCTTACTTTAAAGGACTGTCATATAGGAAGATGCTGATTTTCAGCTTTTGAGTAGTACTAATAAATGAAGAAAGAATCTAAAGCATTACTTTTTCAGATAATTTCTCTTTGTAACACCTTTCTCAGGCATTAGAAAGTGACTTTTCTTCAAGAGAAGTGTAGTTTTAAGCTTTTTGTATTAGTGCACTGCTGCCATTTGTTTTTGCTTGTAATTATTGATGGATAATGACTGCAGATTTTAAGCATAATTGACCTCATAATGTTAGAGTTTTATGTTGATAAAGGTAATATATTTCAATGATGTAGTACTGTTGTAAATTATGTATATGATAAGTATTGAATAGTAAGGTACCTGAGCCAACATGTTAATGCATATCTCATATATCATTTATGAGGGATAGTTGAAAAGGCTTTTTGGAGTGCACTTCCAATCATACACACCACCATGTTTCATTTTGGATGTTCACCTTTCCCTTCCCTTGCTTGGGAATGCACTCTTGGGAAACTGCTTGTACAGTGAATCTGCCCAAAGTAGAGTGTCTTATATGGGAAAAATAGGGATGCATTCTGGATTCCTTCTTGAATCCCACTTTTCCACATCCCTCAGGAAGAGAATGTGCTTTCACCAGTTTGGAGGTGATTTACGTATGGAGCCTTTAGACAATCAAACTTTAGCTTAAAAGCTGTTTCTGATTTTGATCTTCCACCCAACATTTTTTTTTCATTTCCCCAATCAGAGGATTTCTTACTTATTTTTCATGCTGAATCACTTTCCTTGCCTTAGCATGGTAACATCAAGGACAAATAAACAGTGGTAATGTACAGACTATTCTCTGTTCTACCTTGACCATTTCATATACCATGGTTGAGTCCCTTGACTGCACATTGCCCCCTCCCCTATATACCATGTAGATCCAAATGATTGTTACCTTCCTAAATGTTTTGGCCCTGGAACCGTAAAGTCTCTTTCACTCCATCCTCCCATCTTCTTGATCTCTTCCTACCCCTAACTCCCTCCACTTTTGAAAGGTAGATCATCTTAGTCTTTCTTTGCTCATCCTCCCCATATCCACACCATTTCAGTGTACCAAACCTCATTCTTACACTGTCATTCCCTGCATGATAGTTTGCTTTGCACCTCATAACTTCAGACATTTCTTTTCCAGCATGTCCTCTCTCTTACTTTTGATTTCAAGGACCAAAACTCACTTCCAAGAAATGCTTTGGAGTCCAATCTCTTCAGACATACCTATGTACTCTTAACAGAAATTAACCTCTTTCACAATATGCTCCTTAACCCTTTAACATTATAAACCTACACAAGGTTGTTCATGGACTATTCCTGCTTGAGGTTACACCACAAGTGAAAAGTCATCTTTGATGAGGAAGTATCATTAGGAGTACAGTCTTGTCAAAAAACATTTTACTCTAAAAGGAGTTTAAATTTCCCTGCCTTGGGCTGCAGGAGCCTCTGGAAAGTGATCTTGGGTAATAAGAGAGACTCTGTTGAAAACTGTTTCTGGAGTAACAATAAGAGTTGGTAGTACTTGGCAGGCAGCCAACAACCAGGAAGGTATATTACCAGTACTACCCACCTGGGTATTGGGAGGGTTATTGACATCTGCTTGATGAGCCAGCACTTCAGTGGATGACAAGTAGCACTCCTCTGACCCAGGTAGCTGTCTTTTCATTCTGTCTCACTAATATGTGGACTACTGCCATTTTGTCCACAAATGTACATTCTCTCCTTGTGATATGTAACTTTTAACTCACACAGCTCATTCTTCGTGGCTAGTTTTTGCTGCAGTGAACACTATGCGCTAGCCCTGCCTTTTGGCAAAATGGTAGGAGCAGAAGATAGAAGTAGTAGGTAGGAACATTTAGGCTGAAACATTAGGTAGGAACATTCATGCTGAAACATTAGGTAGAAGTAGTTGGTAGGAGCATTAGACAGAAGTAGTCAGGAGGGACATTAGGTAGGAGCCTCAGCAAACAGTTGCCTTCTGCCAGTGGCCTGTTAAGGGTGAGGCACTAACAGCTGAGAAGCAGCACTGAAGTTCCCTTGTTAGGGTGACTCTATTGCTGTGGCCACTCCTTTAAGGGAGTTCTAATTGGAACATGCATCAGAGATATAGACAGATTATTATTATTATTATTATTATTATTATTATTATTATACTTAATCGCTGTTTCCTGTGTCAGCGAGGTAGCACCAGGAAACAGAAGAAAAATGGACTATCCACTCATATACACATATATATATACACAAGCACATATACATACTTATACAAATTTAGATACACACATATACACAGACAGATACATACATACACATGAACATATTAATATTTGCTTGCCTTCATTCATTCCTGTCATTACCCTGCCATACAGGAAATAGCTACCTTGCGTACATGCAGGGGAGAGGGGGTTGTTATTTCATGTGTGGTGGGGTGGCGATGGGAATGAATAAAGCCAGACAGTGTTTTGGGAGCAGCTGAATGAGTGTGTTAGTGGTTTTGATGCACGAGACCGGGTTATAGTGATGGGTGATTTGAATGCAAAGGTGAGTAATGTGGCAGTTGAGGGAATAATTGGTATACATGGGGTGTTCAGTGTTGTAAATGGAAATGGTGAAGAGCTTGTAGATTTATGTGCTGAAAAAGGACTGATGATTGGGAATACGTGGTTTAAAAAGCGAGATATACATAAGTATACTTATGTAAGTAGGAGAGATGGCCAGAGAGCGTTATTGGATTACGTGTTAATTGACAGGCGTGCGAAAGAGAGACTTTTGGATGTTAATGTGCTGAGAGGTGCAACTGGAGGGATGTCTGATCATTATCTTGTGGAGGCTAAGGTGAAGATTTGTATGGGTTTTCAGAAAAGAAGAGTGAATGTTGGGGTGAAGAGGGTGGTGAGAGTAAGTGAGCTTGGGAAGGAGACCTGTGTGAGGAAGTACCAGGAGAGACTGAGTACAGAATGGAAAAAGGTGAGAACAATGGAAGTAAGGGGAGTGGGGGAGGAATGGGATGTATTTAGGGAATCAGTGATGGATTGCGCAAAAGATGCTTGTGGCATGAGAAGAGTGGGAGGTGGGTTGATTAGAAAGGGTAGTGAGTGGTGGGATGAAGAAGTAAGAGTATTAGTGAAAGAGAAGAGAGAGGCATTTGGACGATTTTTGCAGGGAAAAAAATGCAATTGAGTGGGAGATGTATAAAAGAAAGAGACAGGAGGTCAAGAGAAAGGTGCAAGAGGTGAAAAAAAGGGCAAACGAGAGTTGGGGTGAGAGAGTATCATTAAATTTTAGGGAGAATAAAAAGATGTTCTGGAAAGAGGTAAATAAAGTGCGTAAGACAAGGGAGCAAATGGGAACTTCAGTGAAGGGCGCAAATGGGGAGGTGAAAACAAGTAGTGGTGATGTGAGAAGGAGATGGAGTGAGTATTTTGAAGGTTTGTTGAATGTGTTTGATGATAGAGTGGCAGATATAGGGTGTTTTGGTCGAGGTGGTGTGCAAAGTGAGAGGGTTAGGGAAAATGATGTGGTAAACAGAGAAGAGGTAGTGAAAGCTTTGCGGAAGATGAAAGCCGACAAGGCAGCAGGTTTGGATGGTATTGCAGTGGAATTTATTAAAAAAGGGGGTGACTGTATTGTTGACAGGTTGGTAAGGTTATTTAATGTATGTATGACTCATGGTGAGGTGCCTGAGGATTGGCGGAATGCGTGCATAGTGCCATTGTACAAAGGCAAAGGGGATAAGAGTGAGTGCTCAAATTACAGAGGTATAAGTTTGTTGAGTATTCCTGGTAAATTATATGGGAGGGTATTGATTGAGAGGGTGAAGGCATGTACAGAGCATCAGATTGGGGAAGAGCAGTGTGGTTTCAGAAGTGGTAGAGGATGTGTGGATCAGGTGTTTGCTTTGAAGAATGTATGTGAGAAATACTTAGAAAAGCAAATGGATTTGTATGTAGCATTTATGGATCTGGAGAAGGCATATGATAGAGTTGATAGAGATGCTCTGTGGAAGGTATTAAGAATATATGGTGTGGGAGGAAAGTTGTTAGAAGCAGTGAAAAGTTTTTATCGAGGATGTAAGGCATGTGTACGTGTAGGAAGAGAGGAAAGTGATTGGTTCTCAGTGAATGTAGGTTTGCGGCAGGGGTGTGTGATGTCTCCATGGTTGTTTAATTTGTTTATGGATGGGGTTGTTAGGAAGGTAAATGCAAGAGTTTTGGAAAGAGGGGCAAGTATGAAGTCTGTTGGGGATGAGAGAGCTTGGGAAGTGAGTCAGTTGTTGTTCGCTGATGATACAGCGCTGGTGGCTGATTCATGTGAGAAACTGCAGAAGCTGGTGACTGAGTTTGGTAAAGTGTGTGGAAGAAGAAAGTTAAGAGTAAATGTGAATAAGAGCAAGCTTATTAGGTACAGTAGGGTTGAGGGTCAAGTCAATTGGGAGGTGAGTTTGAATGGAGAAAAACTGGAGGAAGTGAAGTGTTTTAGATATCTGGGAGTGGATCTGGCAGCGGATGGAACCATGGAAGCGGAAGTGGATCATAGGGTGGGGGAGGGGGCGAAAATTCTGGGGGCCTTGAAGAATGTGTGGAAGTCGAGAACATTATCTCTGAAAGCAAAAATGGGTATGTTTGAAGGAATAGTGGTTCCAACAATGTTGTATGGTTGCGAGGCGTGGGCTATGGATAGAGTTGTGCGCAGGAGGATGGATGTGCTGGAAATGAGATGTTTGAGGACAATGTGTGGTGTGAGGTGGTTTGATCGAGTGAGTAACGTAAGGGTAAGAGAGATGTGTGGAAATAAAAAGAGCGTGGTTGAGAGAGCAGAAGAGGGTGTTTTGAAGTGGTTTGGGCACATGGAGAGAATGAGTGAGGAAAGATTGACCAAGAGGATGTATGTGTCGGAGGTGGAGGGAACGAGGAGAAGAGGGAGACCAAATTGGAGGTGGAAAGATGGAGTGAAAAAGATTTTGTGTGATCGGGCCTGAACATGCAGGAGGGTGAAAGGAGGGCAAGGAATAGAGTGAATTGGAGCGATGTGGTATACCGGGGTTGACGTGCTGTCAGTGGATTGAATCAAGGCATGTGAAGCGTCTGGGGTAAACCATGGAAAGCTGTGTAGGTATGTATAATTGCGTGTGTGGACGTATGTATATACATGTGTATGGGGGGGGGGTTGGGCCATTTCTTTCGTCTGTTTCCTTGCGCTACCTCGCAAACGCAGGAGACAGTGACAAAGTATAATAAAAAAAAAATAAATATTAACGAGATCATGATTCACATGCTCTTACTTTAAAGGACTGTCATATAGGAAGATGCTGATTTTCAGCTTTTGAGTAGTACTAATAAATGAAGAAAGAATCTAAAGCATTACTTTTTCAGATAATTTCTCTTTGTAACACCTTTCTCAGGCATTAGAAAGTGACTTTTCTTCAAGAGAAGTGTAGTTTTAAGCTTTTTGTATTAGTGCACTGCTGCCATTTGTTTTTGCTTGTAATTATTGATGGATAATGACTGCAGATTTTAAGCATAATTGACCTCATAATGTTAGAGTTTTATGTTGATAAAGGTAATATATTTCAATGATGTAGTACTGTTGTAAATTATGTATATGATAAGTATTGAATAGTAAGGTACCTGAGCCAACATGTTAATGCATATCTCATATATCATTTATGAGGGATAGTTGAAAAGGCTTTTTGGAGTGCACTTCCAATCATACACACCACCATGTTTCATTTTGGATGTTCACCTTTCCCTTCCCTTGCTTGGGAATGCACTCTTGGGAAACTGCTTGTACAGTGAATCTGCCCAAAGTAGAGTGTCTTATATGGGAAAAATAGGGATGCATTCTGGATTCCTTCTTGAATCCCACTTTTCCACATCCCTCAGGAAGAGAATGTGCTTTCACCAGTTTGGAGGTGATTTACGTATGGAGCCTTTAGACAATCAAACTTTAGCTTAAAAGCTGTTTCTGATTTTGATCTTCCACCCAACATTTTTTTTTCATTTCCCCAATCAGAGGATTTCTTACTTATTTTTCATGCTGAATCACTTTCCTTGCCTTAGCATGGTAACATCAAGGACAAATAAACAGTGGTAATGTACAGACTATTCTCTGTTCTACCTTGACCATTTCATATACCATGGTTGAGTCCCTTGACTGCACATTGCCCCCTCCCCTATATACCATGTAGATCCAAATGATTGTTACCTTCCTAAATGTTTTGGCCCTGGAACCGTAAAGTCTCTTTCACTCCATCCTCCCATCTTCTTGATCTCTTCCTACCCCTAACTCCCTCCACTTTTGAAAGGTAGATCATCTTAGTCTTTCTTTGCTCATCCTCCCCATATCCACACCATTTCAGTGTACCAAACCTCATTCTTACACTGTCATTCCCTGCATGATAGTTTGCTTTGCACCTCATAACTTCAGACATTTCTTTTCCAGCATGTCCTCTCTCTTACTTTTGATTTCAAGGACCAAAACTCACTTCCAAGAAATGCTTTGGAGTCCAATCTCTTCAGACATACCTATGTACTCTTAACAGAAATTAACCTCTTTCACAATATGCTCCTTAACCCTTTAACATTATAAACCTACACAAGGTTGTTCATGGACTATTCCTGCTTGAGGTTACACCACAAGTGAAAAGTCATCTTTGATGAGGAAGTATCATTAGGAGTACAGTCTTGTCAAAAAACATTTTACTCTAAAAGGAGTTTAAATTTCCCTGCCTTGGGCTGCAGGAGCCTCTGGAAAGTGATCTTGGGTAATAAGAGAGACTCTGTTGAAAACTGTTTCTGGAGTAACAATAAGAGTTGGTAGTACTTGGCAGGCAGCCAACAACCAGGAAGGTATATTACCAGTACTACCCACCTGGGTATTGGGAGGGTTATTGACATCTGCTTGATGAGCCAGCACTTCAGTGGATGACAAGTAGCACTCCTCTGACCCAGGTAGCTGTCTTTTCATTCTGTCTCACTAATATGTGGACTACTGCCATTTTGTCCACAAATGTACATTCTCTCCTTGTGATATGTAACTTTTAACTCACACAGCTCATTCTTCGTGGCTAGTTTTTGCTGCAGTGAACACTATGCGCTAGCCCTGCCTTTTGGCAAAATGGTAGGAGCAGAAGATAGAAGTAGTAGGTAGGAACATTTAGGCTGAAACATTAGGTAGGAACATTCATGCTGAAACATTAGGTAGAAGTAGTTGGTAGGAGCATTAGACAGAAGTAGTCAGGAGGGACATTAGGTAGGAGCCTCAGCAAACAGTTGCCTTCTGCCAGTGGCCTGTTAAGGGTGAGGCACTAACAGCTGAGAAGCAGCACTGAAGTTCCCTTGTTAGGGTGACTCTATTGCTGTGGCCACTCCTTTAGGGAGTTCTAATTGGAACATGCATCAGAGATATAGACAGATTATTATTATTATTATTATTATTATTATTATTATTATACTTAATCGCTGTTTCCTGTGTCAGCGAGGTAGCACCAGGAAACAGAAGAAAAATGGACTATCCACTCATATACACATATATATATACACAAGCACATATACATACTTATACAAATTTAGATACACACATATACACAGACAGATACATACATACACATGAACATATTAATATTTGCTTGCCTTCATTCATTCCTGTCATTACCCTGCCATACAGGAAATAGCTACCTTGCGTACATGCAGGGGAGAGGGGGTTGTTATTTCATGTGTGGTGGGGTGGCGATGGGAATGAATAAAGCCAGACAGTGTTTTGGGAGCAGCTGAATGAGTGTGTTAGTGGTTTTGATGCACGAGACCGGGTTATAGTGATGGGTGATTTGAATGCAAAGGTGAGTAATATGGCAGTTGAGGGAATAATTGGTATACATGGGGTGTTCAGTGTTGTAAATGGAAATGGTGAAGAGCTTGTAGATTTATGTGCTGAAAAAGGACTGGTAATTGGGAATACCTGGTTTAAAAAGAGAGATACACATAAGTATATGTATGTAAGTAGGAGAGATGGCCAGAGAGCGTTATTGGATTACGTGTTAATTGATAGGCACGCGAGAGAGACTTTTGGATGTTAATGTGCTGAGAGGTGCAACTGGAGGGATGTCTGATCATTATCTTGTGGAGGCGAAGGTGAAGATTTGTATAGGTTTTCAGAAAAGAAGAGAGAATGTTGGGGTGAAGAGAGTGGTGAGAGTAAGTGAGCTTGGGAAGGAGACTTGTGTGAGGAAGTACCAGGAGAGACTGAATACAGAATGGAAAAAGGCGAGAACAAACGAGGTAAGGGGAGTGGGGGAGGAATGGGATGTATTTAGGGAAGCAGTGATGGCTTGTGCAAAAGATGCTTGTGGCATGAGAAGCGTGGGAGGTGGGCAGATTAGAAAGGGTAGTGAGTGGTGGGATGAAGAAGTAAGATTATTAGTGAAAGAGAAGAGAGAGGCATTTGGATGATTTTTGCAGGGAAATAATGCAAATGAGTGGGGGATGTATAAAAGAAAGGCAGGAGGTCAAGAGAAAGATGCAAGAGGTAAAAAAGAGGGCAAATGAGAGTTGGGGTGAGAGAGTATCATTAAATTTTAGGGAGAATAAAAAGATGTTTTTGGAAGGAGGTAAATAAAGTGCGTAAGACAAGGGAATAAATGGGAACTTCAGTGAAGGGGGCTAATGGGGAGGTGATAACAAGTAGTGGTGATGTGAGGAGGAGATGGAGTGAGTATTTTGAAGGTTTGTTGAATGTGTTTGATGATAGAGTGGCAGATATAGGGTGTTTTGGTCGAGGTGGTGTGCAAAGTGAGAGGGTTAGGGAAAATGATTTGGTAAACAGAGAAGAGGTAGTAAAAGCTTTGCAGAAGATGAAAGCCGGCAAGGCAGTAGGTTTGGATGGTATTGCAGTGGAATTTATTAAAAAAGGGGGTGACTGTATTATTGACTGGTTGGTAAGGTTATTTAATGTATGTATGACTCATGGTGAGGTGCCAGAGGACTGGCGGAATGCTTGCGTAGTGCTATTGTACAAAGGCAAAGGGGATAAGAGTGAGTGCTGAAATTACAGAGGTATAAGTTTGTTGAGTATTCCTGGTAAATTATATGGGAGGGTATTGATTGAGAGGGTGAAGGCATGTACAGAGCATCAGATTGGGGAAGAGCAGTGTGGTTTCAGAAGTGGTAGAGGATGTGTGGATCAGGTGTTTGCTTTGAAGAATGTATGTGAGAAATACTTAGAAAAGCAAATGGATTTGTATGTAGCATTTATGGATCTGGAGAGGGCATATGATAGAGTTGATAGAGATGCTCTGTGGAAGGTATTAAGAATACATGGTGTGGGAGGCAAGTTGTTAGAAGCAGTGAAAGGTTTTTATCGAGGATGTAAGGCATGTGTACGTGTAGGAAGAGAGGAAAATGATTGGTTCTCAGTGAATGTAGGTTTGCGGCAGGGGTGTGTGATGTCTCCATGGTTGTTTGATTTGTTTAAGGATGGGGTTGTTAGGGAGGTGAATGCAAGAGTTTTGGAAAGAGGGGCAAGTATGCAGTCTGTTGTGGATGAGAGAGCTTGGGAAGTGAGTCAGTTGTTGTTTGCTGATGATACAGTGCTGGTGGCTGATTCATGTGAGAAACTGCAGAAGCTAGTGACTGAGATTGTTAAAGTGTGTGAAAGAAGAAAGTTGAGAGTAAATGTGAATAAGAGTAAGGTTATTAGGTACAGTAGGGTTGAGGGTCAAGTAAATTGGGAGTTAAGTTTGAATGGAGAAATACTGGAGGAAGTAAAGTGTTTTAGATATTTGGAAGTGGATTTGGCAGCAGATGGAACTATGGAAGCAGAAGTGAATCATAGGGTGGGGGAGGGGGCAAAAGTTCTGGGAGCCTTGAAGAATGTGTGGAAGTCGAGAACATTATCTCGGAAAGCAAAAATGGATATGTTTGTAGGAATAGTGGTTCCAACAATGTTGTATGGTTGCGAGGCGTGGGCTATGGATAGAGTTGTGCGCAGGAGGGTGGATGTGCTGGAAATGAGATGTTTGAGGACAATATGTGGTGTGAGGTGGTTTGATTAAGTAATAATAGGGTAAGAGAGATGTGTGGTAATAAAAAGAGTGTGGTTGAGAGAGCAGAAGAGGGTGTTTTGAAATGGTTTGGTCACATGGAGAGAATGAATGAGGAAAGATTGACCAAGAGGATATATGTGTCAGAGGTGGAGGGAACGAGGAGAAGTGGGAGACCAAATTGGAGGTGGAAAGATGGGGTGAAAAAGATTTTGTGTGATCGGGGCCTGAACATGCAGGAGGGTGAAAGGCGTGCAAGGAATAGAGTGAATATGTCTGTGTGTGTATATATATGTATACGTTGAGATGTATAGGTATGTATATGTGCGTGTGTGGACATGTATGTATATGCATGTGTATGTGGGTGGGTTGGGCCATTCTTTTGTCTGTTTCCTTGCGCTACCTCGCTAACGCGGGAGACACCAACAAAGTAAAATAATGAGAAAAAAATACAAAAACATTATGAGATATCTTGTGCCCCATAATGAGATATCTTTTGGATGGGACCCAAGTCTAAACACAAAATCCATTTGTTTCGTATATACCTAATACACAGCCTGAAGATAATTTATACAGTGTTTTTATTTGCATAATAATGGGCTGTTAAGAAATTCACTCCTTGAAACAATAAGGATGCAAGCTTTTGCCTATCACAGCAAGTTTATACTTGTGCATGTCTATTGCATTAGCACATCCCAGCACAGTTATTCTGTCCTTGGCATCCTTAATAACTGTAGCGGCTGTCTCATCATCTTTAGTCAGTGTCTTTCTGGGACAATAATGCCAAAACAATGATGTTTTATCAGCATTATAGACTTGTTCTGATGTCAGAATTTCATCAGCAATGATCATGGTGAACCCCTCAATCAATATCTCTGCTGTTTTATGATCAGCAGATGCTTTATTACCGCAAATCTTTGAAGACTGAATGCCGTGTCTTTTCTTAATTTTATGCAACTAGCCTTTTGAATATTCACAGTTCCCTTCAATTTTCATTTCATCATGATATATCTTAACTTGATTCATGATCAGCATACCATTAAGTGGTGTGTGTTCACTGTGCCGCTGAGGGATCCACTCTTTCAGTACAAGATCGAGGTCTTCATTTTTAGCTTTATGCAGTGTTTTTCTATTTTCATTAGCTTATGTTCATCACTTTCAGCATAGAACTTCAACAGTTTATCCTTCTGTTTCTTCATGTCATATATGGTGGTCATTCCAATACCATACTCTTCTGTAAGATGTTTCACACTTACAATTCTCTCGAGTTGTTCCAACAGCTTGACTTTCTGTGCTGTGAATAAACATAAATGCTTCCTCTCTTTCTTATCATTGTTATCCATAGGGATATCTTTTTGAGATTTTCAACAATATCTTTGTACCACAGAGCAGAGAATAAGCAAAAAAACATAGTGATGATGGTTTGTAACAAACTGGTGCCAGCAGAGAATCAGAGTCCTGCATGGGCAATTGAGGTCAGGTTTAGAATTTTCCACTCGTAACGTCATGTCACCATTCAAAATGTTTCAGATTTTAGAGCATTTCACATTTTGGATTTTCAGATTAGGTGAAAGGTGTGCAAGGAATAGAGTGAATTGGAATGATGTGGTATACTGGGGTCGATGTGCTGTCAGTGGATTGATCCAGGGCATATGAAGTGTTGGGTAAACCATGGAAAGGTCTGTGGGATCTGGATATGGAAAGGGAGCTGTGGTTTCGGTGCATTATGCAAGACAGCTAGAGATTGAATGTGAATGAATGTGGCCTTTTTGTCTTTTCATGGTGCTACCTCACTGGGGGGAGGGGGGATGCTGTTTCCTTTGTGGCAGTGTGGCGACAGGAATGGATGAAGGCAGTAAGTATGAATATGTGCATGGGTATATATGTATATGCCCGTTTATATATGTGCGTGTATTGGCATTTAAGTATATATATATATATATATATATTATTTATTTATTTTATTTATTTTATCATACTTTGTCGCTGTCTCCCGCGTTTGCGAGGTAGCGCAAGGAAACAGACGAAAGAAATGGCCCAACCCCCCCCCATACACATGTATATACATACGTCCACACACGCAAATATACATACCTACACAGCTTTCCATGGTTTACCCCAGACGCTTCACATGCCTTGATTCAATCCACTGACAGCACGTCAACCCTGGTATACCACATCGCTCCAATTCACTCTATTCCTTGCCCTCCTTTCACCCTCCTGCATGTTCAGGCCCCGATCACACAAAATCTTTTTCACTCCATCTTTCCACCTCCAATTTGGTCTCCCTCTTCTCCTCATTCCCTCCACCTCCGACACATATATCCTCTTGGTCAATCTTTCCTCACTCATTCTCTCCATGTGCCCAAACCACTTCAAAACACCCTCTTCTGCTCTCTCAACCACGCTCTTTTTATTTCCACACATCTCTCTTACCCTTACGTTACTCACTCGATCAAACCACCTCACACCACACATTGTCCTCAAACATCTCATTTCCAGCACATCCATCCTCCTGCGCACAACTCTATCAATAGCCCACGCCTCGCAACCATACAACATTGTTGGAACCACTATTCCTTCAAACATACCCATTTTTGCTTTCCGAGATAATGTTCTCGACTTCCACACATTCTTCAAGGCCCCCAGAATTTTCGCCCCCTCCCCCACCCTATGATCCACTTCCGCTTCCATGGTTCCATCCGCTGCCAGATCCACTCCCAGATATCTAAAACACTTCACTTCCTCCAGTTTTTCTCCATTCAAACACCTCCCAATTGACTTGACCCTCAACCCTACTGTACCTAATAACCTTGCTCTTATTCACATTTACTCTTAACTTTCTTCTTCCACACACTTTACCAAACTCAGTCACCAGCTTCTGCAGTTTCTCACATGAATCAGCCACCAGCGATGTATCATCAGCGAACAACAACTGACTCACTTCCCAAGCTCTCTCATCCCCAACAGACTTCATACTTGCCCCTCTTTCCAAAACTCTTGCATTTACCTCCCTAACAACCCCATCCATAAACAAATTAAACAACCATGGAGACATCACACACCCCTGCCGCAAACCTACATTCACTGAGAACCAATCACTTTCCTCTCTTCCTACACGTACACATGCCTTACATCCTCGATAAAAACTTTTCACTGCTTCTAACAACTTGCCTCCCACACCATATATTCTTAATACCTTCCACAGAGCATCTCTATCAACTCTATCATATGCCTTCTCCAGATCCATAAATGCTACATACAAATCCATTTGCTTTTCTAAGTATTTCTCACATACATTCTTCAAAGCAAACACCTGATCCACACATCCTCTACCACTTCTGAAACCACACTGCTCTTCCCCAGTCTGATGCTCTGTACATGCCTTCACCCTCTCAATCAATACCCTACCAAGAGGTGAAAAAAAGGGCAAATGAGAGTTGGGGTGAGAGAGTATCATTAAATTTTAGGGAGAATAAAAAGATGTTCTGGAAGGAGGTAAATAAAGTGCGTAAGACAAGGGAGCAAATGAGAACTTCAGTGAAGGGCGCAAATGGGGAGGTGATAACAAGTAGTGGTGATGTGAGAAGGAGATGGAGTGAGTATTTTGAAGGTTTGTTGAATGTGTTTGATGATAGAGTGGCAGATATAGGGTGTTTTGGTCGAGGTGGTGTGCAAAGTGAGAGGGTTGGGGAAAATGATTTGGTAAACAGAGAAGAGGTAGTGAAAGCTTTGCGTAAGATGAAAGCCGGCAAGGCAGCAGGTTTGGATGGTATTGCAGTGGAATTTATTAAAAAAGGGCGTGACTGTATTGTTGACTGGTTGGTAAGGTTATTTAATGTATGTATGACTCATGGTGAGGTGCCTGAGGATTGGCGGAATGCGTGCATAGTGCCATTGTACAAAGGCAAAGGGGATAAGAGTGAGTGTTCAAATTACAGAGGTATAAGTTTGTTGAGTATTCCTGGTAAATTATATATATATATATATATATATATATACATATATATATATATATATATATATATATATATATATATATATATATATATATATATATATATATATTTATTATAAATAAATAAATAAATAAATAAATAAATAAATAATATTTTTATTATACTTTGTCGCTGTCTCCCGCGTTTGCGAGGTAGCGCAAGGAAACAGACGAAAGAAATGGCCCAACCCCCCCCATACACATGTATATACATACGTCCACACACGCAAATATACATACCTACACAGCTTTCCATGGTTTACCCCAGACGCTTCACATGCCTTGATTCAATCCACTGACAGCACGTCAACCCCGGTATACCACATCGCTTCAATTCACTCTATTCCTTGCCCTCCTTTCACCCTCCTGCATGTTCAGGCGCCGATCACACAAAATTTTTTCACTCCATCTTTCCACCTCCAATTTGGTCTCCCTCTTCTCCTCGTTCCCTCCACCTCCGACACATATATCCTCTTGGTCAATCTTTCCTCACTCATTCTCTCCATGTGCCCAAACCACTTCAAAACACCCTCTTCTGCTCTCTCAACCACGCTCTTTTTACTTCCACACATCTCTCTTACCCTTACGTTACTCACTCGATCAAACCACCTCACACCACACATTGTCGTCAAACATCTCATTTCCAGCACATCCATCCTCCTGCGCACAACTCTATCCATAGCCCACGCCTCGCAACCATACAACATTGTTGGAACCACTATTCCTTCAAACATACCCATTTTTGCTTTCCGGGATAATGGTCTCAACTTCCACACATTCTTCAAGGCTCCCAGGATTTTTGCCCCCTCCCCCACCCTATGATCCACTTCCGCTTCCATGGTTCCATCCGCTGCCAGATCCACTCCCAGATATCTAAAACACTTTACTTCGTCCAGTTTTTCTCCATTCAAACTTACCTCCCAATTGACTTGACCCTCAACCCTACTGTACCTAATAACCTTGCTCTTATTCACATTTACTCTTAACTTTCTTCTTTCACACACTTTACCAAACTCAGTCACCAGCTTCTGCAGTTTCTCACATGAATCAGCCACTAGCGCTGTATCATCAGCAAACAACAACTGACTCACTTCCCAAGCTCTCTCATCCCCAACAGACTTCATACTTGCCCCTCTTTCCAAAACTCTTGCATTCACCTCCCTAACAACCCCATCCTTAAACAAATTAAACAACCATGGAGACATCACACACCCCTGCCGCAAACCTACATTCATTGAGAACCAATCACTTTCCTCTCTTGCTACACGTACACATGCCTTACATCCTCGATAAAAACTTTTCACTGCTTCTAACAACTTGCCTCCCACACCATATATTCTTAATACCTTCCACAGAGCATCTCTATCAACTCTATCATATGCCTTCTCCAGATCCATAAATGCTACATACAAATCCATTTGCTTTTCTAAGTATTACTCACATACATTCTTCAAAGCAAACACCTGATCCACACATCCTCTACCACTTCTGAAACCACACTGCTCTTCCCCAATCTGATGCTCTGTACATGCCTTCACCCTCTCAATCAATACCCTCCCATATGATTTACCAGGAATACTCAACAAACTTATACCTCTGAAATTTGAGCACTCACTCTTATCCCCTTTGCCTTTGTACAATGGCACTGTGCATGCATTCCGCCAATCCTCAGGCACCTCACCATGAGTCATACATACATTAAATAACCTTACCAACCAGTCAACAATACAGTCACCCCCTTTTTTGATAAATTCCACTGCAATACCATCCAAACCTGCTGTCTTGCTGGCTTTCATCTTCCGCAAAGCTTTTACTACCTCTTCTCTGTTTACCAAATCATTTTCCCTAACCCTCTCACTTTGCACACCACCTCGACCAAAGCACTCTATATCTGCCACTCTATCATCAAACACATTCAACAAACCTTCAAAATACTCACGCCATCTCTTTCTCACATCACCACTACTTGTTATCACCTCCCCATTTGCGCCCTTCACTGAAGTTCCCATTTGCTCCCTTGTCTTACGCACTTTATTTACCTCCTTCCAAAAACATCTTTTTATTCTCCCTAAATTTTAATGATACTCTCTCACCCCAACTCTCATTTGCCCTCTTTTTCACCTCTTGCACCTTTCTCTTGACCTCCTGTCTCTTTCTTTTATACATCTCCCACTCAATTGCATTTTTTCCCTGCAAAAATCGTCCAAATGCCTCTCTCTTCTCTTTCACTAATAATCTTACTTCTTCATCCCACCACTCACTACCCTTTCTAATCAACCCACCTCCCACTCTTCTCATGCCACAAGCATCTTTTGCGCAATCCATCACTGATTCCCTAAATACATCCCATTCCTCCCCCACTTCCCTTACTTCCATTGTTCTCACCTTTTTCCATTCTGTACTCAGTCTCTCCTGGTACTTCCTCACACAAGTCTCCTTCCCAAGCTCACATACTCTCACCACCCTCTTCACCCCAACATTCACTCTTCTTTTCTGAAAACCCATACAAATCTTCACCTTAGCCTCGACAATATAATGATCAGACATCCCTCCAGTTGCACCTCTCAGCACATTAACATCCAAAAGTCTGAGTGATTTAGCCATTCTTCGTTTATTTCCTTGTGCTACCTCACTCATGCGGGAAACAGTGATTGATTAAGGAAGGAGTAGCACTCCTCCTGAAGCAGGAGTTGTGGTAGTATGTGATTGAGTGTAAGAAAGTAAACTCTAGATTGGTATGGGTAAAACTCAAAGTGGATGTAGAGAGATGGGTGATTATTGGTGCCTATGCACCTTGTCATAAGAAGAAAGATCATGAGAGGTAAGTGTTTTGGAAGCAACTGAGTGAGTGTGTTAGCAGCTTTGATGCACAAGATCGGGTTATAGTATTGGGTGATTTTAATACAAAAGTGAGTAATGTGGCAGTTGAGGATATAATTTGTGTACATGGGGAGTTCAGTGTTGTAAATGGAAATGGTGAACAGCTTGTAGATTTGTGTGCTGAAAAAGGACTGGTGATTGGGAATACCTGGTTGAAAAAGACAGCTATACATAAATATATATTTGTAACTAGGAGAGATGACCAGAGAGCGTTATTGGATTACATGTTAATTGATGGGCGCATGAGAGACTTTTGGATGTTAATGTGCTGAGAGGGGCAACTGGAGGGATGTCTGATCATTATCTTGTGGAGGTGAAGGTGAAGACATGTAGAGGTTTTCAGAAAAGAAGAGAGAATGTTGGGGTGAAGAGAGTGGTGAGAGTAAGTGAGCTTGGAAAGGAGACTTGTGTGAGGAAGTACTAGGAGAGATTGAGTGCAGAATGGAAGATGGTGAGAGCAAATGACGTAAGGGGAGTGGGGGAGGAATGAGATGTATTAGGGAAGTGGTGATGGCTTGAAAGATGCCTGTGGCATGAAAAAGGTGGGAGGTGGGCAGATTAGAAAGGATATTGAGTGGTGGGGTAAAGAAGTAAGATAAATAGTGAAAGAGAAGAGAGAGGTATTTGGACAATTTTTGCAGGGAAATAGTGCAAATGACTGGGAGATGTATAAAAGAAAGAGGCAAGAGGTCAAGAGAAAGGTGCAAGAGGGCAAATAAGAGTTGGGGTGAAAGAGTATCATTAAATTTTAGGGAGGATAAAAAGATGTTTTGGAAGGAGGTAAATAAAGTGCGTAAGACAGGAGAACAAATGGGAACATTGGTGAAGGGGGCAAATGGGAAGTTAATAACAAATAGTGGTGAAGTTCAAGGGAGATGGAGTGAGTATTTTGAAGGTTTGTTGAATGTGTTAGATGATAGAGTGGCAGATTTGGAAGTTTTGGTTGAGGTGGTGGGCGAAGTGAGAGGGTTAGGGAGAAAGGTTTGGTAAAAAGAGAAGAGGTCGTGATTGTTTTGCTAAAGATGAAAGCTGGCAAGGCGGCGGGTTTGAATGGTATTGCAGTGGAATTTATTTAAAAATGGGGTGACTGTGTTGTTGACTGGTTGGTGAGGATATTCAATGTATGTATGGTTCATGGTGAAGTGCCTTGGGGGTTGGCAGAATGCATGTATAGTGCCATTCTACAAAGGCAAAGGGGATAATGGTGAGTCTTCAAATTACAGAGGTATAAGTTTGTTGAGTATTCCTGGGAAATTAAATAGGAGCGTATTGATTGAGAGGGCCAAGGCATGTACAGAGCACCAGATTGGGGAAGAGCAGTGTGGTTTCAGAAGTGTTAGAGGATATGTGGATCAGGTGCTTGCTTTAAAGAATGTATATGAGAAATATGTGGAAAAACATATTGATTTGTATGTAGCTTTTATGGATGTGGAGAAGGCATTTGATAGAGTTGATAGAGATGCTCTGTGGAAGGTATTGAGAGTATATGTTGTGTGAGGTGAGTTGCTGGAAGCAGTGAAAAGTTTGTATTGAGGATGTAAGGCATGTGTATGAGTAGGAAGAGAAGAAAGTGATTGGTTCTCAGTGAATGTCGGTTTGCGGCAGGGGTGCAGGATGTCTCCATGGTTGTTTGATTTGTTTATGGATGGGGTTGTTAGGGATGTGAAGGCAAGAGTTTTGGAGAGAGAGGCAAGTATGCAGTCTGTTGTGGATGAGAGGTCTTGGGAATTGAGTTAGTTGTTTGCTGATGATACAGCACTGATGGCTGATTCGGGTGAGAAACTGCAGAAGTTGGTGACTGAGTTTGGTAAAGTGTGTGAATAGGGTTGAGGGACAAGTTAATTGGGAGGTAAGTTTGAATGGAGAAAAAGTGGAAGAGGTGAAGTGTTTTGGATATCTGGAAGTGGATCTACCAGCGGATGGAACCATGGAAGCAGAAGTGAGTCACAGGGTGGGGGAGGGGGCGAAGGTTCTGGAAGCGTTGAAGAATGTGTGAAAGGCGAGAATGTTATCTCAGAGAGCAAAAATGAGTATGTTTGAAGGAATAGTGGTTCCAACAATGTTATATGGTTGTGACGCATGGGCTATGGAAAGGATTGCACGGAGGAGGGTGGATGTGTTGGAATTGAAATGTTTGAGGACAGTATGTGGTGTGAGGTGGTTTTATTAAGTAAGGAAAGGGTAAGAGAGATGTGCAGTAAAAAAAGAGTGTGGTTGAGAGAAAGCAGAAGATGGTGTGTGAAAATGGTTTGGTCACATGGAGAGAATGAGTGAGGAAAGATTGACAAAGAGGATATATGTGTCAAAGGTAGAGGAAATGAGGAGAAGTGGGAAACCAAATTGTAGGTGGAAGGATAGATTGAAAAAGATTTTGAGGGATTGGGGCCTGAACATATAGGAGGGTGAAAGGCGTGCAAGGAATAGAGTGAATTTGAACGATTCGGTATACCGGGGTCGACAAGCTGTCAATGGATTGAACCAGGGCATGTGAAGCGTCTGGGGTAAACCAAGGAAGTTTTGTGGGATCTGGATGTGGAAAGGGATCTGTGGTTTCAGTGCATTACACATGACAGCTAGAGACTCATTGTGAACGAATGAGTCCTTTTTGTCTTTCCTAGCGCTACCTTGTGCACGCTTGGGGGGAGGGGGGGTGCTATTTCATGTGTGGCGGGGTGGTGACAGGAATGGATGAAGGCAGCGAGTATGAATATGTACATGTGTATATATGTATATGTCTGTGTATTTATATGTATGTTGAAATGTATAGGTATGTATATGTGCATGTATGGGTGTTTATGTGTATACATGTGTATGTGGGTGTGTTGGGCCATTTTTTCGTCTGACTCCTTGCACAACTTCACTAATGCGGGAGACAGTGACTAAGTATAATAAATACTTATTTATTTATTTATTTTGCTTTGTCGCTGTCTCCCGTGTTAGCGAGGTAGCGCAAGGAAACAAACGAAATAATGGCCCAACCCACCCACATACACATGCATATACATACACGTCCACACATGCAAATATACATACCTATACATCTCAAAGTATACATATATATACACACACAGACATATACATATGTACACATGTACATAATTCATACTGTATGCCTTTATTCATTCCCATCGCCACCTCGCCACACATGAAATAACAACCCCCTCCCCCCTCATGTGTGCGACGTAGCGCTAGGAAAAGACAACAAAGGCCCCATTCGTTCACACTCAGTCTCTAGCTGTCATGTAATGATGCACCGAAAACACAGTTCCTTTTCCACATCCAGGCCCCACAGAACTTTCCATGGTTTACCCCAGACGTTTCACATGCCCTGGTTCAATCCATTGACAGCACGTCGACCCCAGTATACCACATCATTCCAATTCACTCTATTCCTTGCACGCCTTTCACCCTCCTGCATGTTCAGGCCCCGATCACTCAAAATCTTTTTCACTCCATCTTTCCACCTTCAATTTGGTCTCCCACTTCTCCTCGTTCCCTCCACCTCTGACACATATATCCTCCTTGTCAATCTTTCCTCACTCATTCTCTCCATGTGACCAAACCATTTCAAAACACCCTCTTCTGCTCTCTCAACCACACTCTTTTTATTACCACACATCTCTCTTACCCTATTATTACTTAATCAAACCACCTCACACCACATATTGTCCTCAAACATCTCATTTCCAGCACATCCACCCTCCTCCGCATGACTCTATTATCTATAGCCCACACCTTGCAACCATATAACATTGTTGGAACCACTATTCCTTCAAACATACCCATTTTTGCTTTCAGAGATAATGTTCTCGACTTCCACACATTCTTCAATGCTCCCAGAACTTTCGCCCCCTCCCTCACCCTATGATTCACTTCTGCTTCCATGGTTCCATACGCTGCCAAATCCACTCCCAGATATCTAAAACACTTCACTTCCTTCAGTTTTTCTCCATTCAAACTTACCTCACAATTGACTTGTCCCTCAACCCTACTGTACCTAATAACCTTGCTGTTATTCATATTTACTCTCAGCTTTCTTCTTTCACACACTTTACCAAACTCAGTCACCAGCTTCTGCAGATTCACACACAAATCAGCCACCAGCGCTGTATCATCAGTGAACAACAACTGACTCACTTCCTAAGCACTCTCATCCACAACAGACTGCATACTTGCCCCTCTTTCCAAAACTCTTGCATTCACCTCCCTAACTACCCCATCCATAAACAAATTAAACAACCATGGAAACGTCACACACCCCTGCTGCAAACCAACATTCACTGAGAACCAACTTTCCTCTCTTCCTACACATACACATGCCTTACATCCTCGATAAAAACATTTCAGTGCTTCTAACGACTTGCCTCTCCTCTCACACCATATATTCTTAATACCTTCCACAGAGCATCTCTATCAACTCTATCATATGCCTTCTCCAGATCCATAAATGCCACATATAAATCCATTTGCCTTTCTAAGTATTTCTCGCATACTTTCTTCAAAGCAAACACCTGATCCACACATCCTCTACCACTTCTGAAACCACACTGCTCTTCCCCAATCTGATGCTTTGTACATGCCTTCACCCTCTCAATCAATACCCTCCCATATGATTTCCCAGGAATACTAAACAAACTTATACCTCTGTAATTTGAGCACTCACTTTTATCCCATTTGCCTTTGTACAATGGCACTATGCAAGCATTCCACCCATATATATATATATATATATATATATATATATATATATATATATATATATATATTTTTTTTTTTTTTTTTTTTTTTTTTTTTTATACTTTGTCGCTGTCTCCCGCGTTTGCTAGGTAGCGCAGGTACAGTAGGGTTGAGGGTCAAGTCAATTGGGAGGTGAGTTTGAATGGAGAAAAACTGGAGGAAGTGAAGTGTTTTAGATATCTGGGAGTGGATCTGTCAGCGGATGGAACCATGGAAGCGGAAGTGGATCATAGGGTGGGGGAGGGGGCGAAAATTTTGGGAGCCTTGAAAAATGTGTGGAAGTCGAGAACATTATCTCGGAAAGCAAAAATGGGTATGTTTGAAGGAATAGTGGTTCCAACAATGTTGTATGGTTGCGAGGCGTGGGCTATGGATAGAGTTGTGCGCAGGAGGATGGATGTGCTGGAAATGAGATGTTTGAGGACAATGTGTGGTGTGAGGTGGTTTGATCGAGTAAGTAACGTAAGGGTAAGAGAGATGTGTGGAAATAAAAAGAGCGTGGTTGAGAGAGCAGAAGAGGGTGTTTTGAAATGGTTTGGGCACATGGAGAGAATGAGTGAGGAAAGATTGACCAAGAGGATATATGTGTCGGAGGTGGAGGGAACGAGGAGAAGAGGGAGACCAAATTGGAGGTGGAAAGATGGAGTGAAAAAGATTTTGTGTGATCGGGGCCTGAACATGCAGGAGGGTGAAAGGAGGGCAAGGAATAGAGTGAATTGGAGCGATGTGGTATACAGGGGTTGACGTGCTGTCAGTGGATTGAATCAAGGCATGTGAAGCGTCTGGGGTAAACCATGGAAAGCTGTGTAGGTATGTATATTTGCGTGTGTGGACGTGTGTATGTACGTGTGTATGGGGGTTGGGCCATTTCTTTCGTCTGTTTCCTCGCGCTACCTCGCATATATATATATATATATATATATATATATATATATATTTTTTTTTTTTTTTTTCAAACTATTCGCCATTTCCCGCGTTAGCGAGGTAGCGTTAAGAACAGAGGACTGGGCCTTTGAGGGAATATCCTCACCTGGCACCCTCTGTTCCTTCTTTTGGAAAATTAAAAAAAAAAACGAGAGGGGAGGATTTCCAGCCCCCCGCTCCCTCCCCTTTTAGTTGCCTTCTACGACATGCAGGGAATACGTGGGAAGTATTCTTAATCCCCTATCCCCAGGGATAATATATATATATATATATATATATATATATATATATATATATATATATATATATGATAGAGTTGATAGAGATGCTCTGTGGAAGGTATTAAGAATATATGGTGTGGGAGGAAAGTTGTTAGAAGCAGTGAAAAGTTTTTATCGAGGATGTAAGGCATGTGTACGTGTAGGAAGAGAGGGAAGTGATTGGTTCTCAGTGAATGTAGGTTTGCGGCAGGGGTGTGTGATGTCTCCATGGTTGTTTAATTTGTTTATGGATGGGGTTGTTAGGGAGGTAAATGCAAGAGTTTTGGAAAGAGGGGCAAGTATGAAGCCTGTTGGGGATGAGAGAGCTTGGGAAGTGAGTCAGTTGTTGTTCGCTGATGACACAGCGCTGGTGGCTGATTCATGTGAGAAACTGCAGAAGCTGGTGACTGAGTTTGGTAAAGTGTGTGGAAGAAGAAAGTTAAGAGTAAATGTGAATAAGAGCAAGCTTATTAGGTACAGTAGGGTTGAGGGTCAAGTCAATTGGGAGGTGAGTTTGAATGGAGAAAAACTGGAGGAAGTGAAGTGTTTTAGATATCTGGGAGTGGATCTGGCAGCAGATGGAACCATGGAAGCGGAAGTGGATCATAGGGTGGGGGAGGGGGCGAAAATTTTGGGAGCCTTGAAGAATGTGTGGAAGTCGAGAACATTATCTCGGAAAGCAAAAATGGGTATGTTTGAAGGAATAGTGGTTCCAACAATGTTGTATGGTTGCGAGGCGTGGGCTATGGATAGAGTTGTGCGCAGGAGGATGGATGTGCTGGAAATGAGATGTTTGAGGACAATGTGTGGTGTGAGGTGGTTTGATCGAGTGAGTAACGTAAGGGTAAGAGAGATGTGTGGAAATAAAAAGAGCGTGGTTGAGAGAGCAGAAGAGGGTGTTTTGAAGTGGTTTGGGCACATGGAGAGGATGAGTGAGGAAGATTGACCAAGAGGATATATGTGTCGGAGGTGGAGGGAACAAGGAGAAGAGGGAGACCAAATTGGAGGTGGAAAGATGGAGTGAAAAAGATTTTGTGTGATCGGGGCCTGAACATGCAGGAGGGTGAAAGGAGGGCAAGGAATAGAGTGAATTGGAGCGATGTGGTATACAGGGGTTGACGTGCTGTCAGTGGATTGAATCAGGCATGTGAAGCGTCTGGGGTAAACCATGGAAAGCTGTGTAGGTATGTATATTTGCGTGTGTGGACGTTGTATGTACATGTGTATGGGGGGGGGGTTGGGCCATTTCTTTCGTCTGTTTCCTTGCGCTACCTCGCAAACGCGGGAGACAGCGACAAAGATAAAAAAAAAAAAAAAAAATAATGATGTTGAAGGATGTGTGGGGTTCAGACAATGTAAAAATGTTGCAAGCAGGCGATATAAGGTTTTTTGAGGAGAGTGGCATGTGTGTAGGAAGATGAGATGATTGGACAATGAATGTGGTTGTGAGGTGGGTTATGCTGAGTAACGTAAGGGTAAGAGAGATGTGTGGAAATAAAAGAGCGTGGTTGAGAGAGCAGAAGCGGGTGTTTTGAAGTGGTTTGGGCACATGGAGAGGATGAGTGAGGAAAGATTGACCAAGAGGATATATGTGTCGGAGGTGGAGGGAACAAGGAGAAGAGGGAGACCAAATTGGAGGTGGAAAGATGGAGTGAAAAAGATTTTGTGTGATCGGGGCCTGAACATGCAGGAGGGTGAAAGGAGGGCAAGGAATAGAGTGAATTGGAGCGATGTGGTATACCGGGGTTGACGTGCTGTCAGTGGATTGAATCCGGGCATGTGAAGCGTCTGGGGTAAACCATGGAAAGCTGTGTAGGTATGTATATTTGCGTGTGAGGACGTATGTATATACATGTGTATGGGGGTGGGTTGGGCCATTTCTTTCGTCTGTTTCCTTGCGCTACCTCGCAAACGCGGGAGACAGCGACAAAGTATAATAAAAAAATAAAAATATATATATGTTTGAAGGAATAGTGGTTCCGACAATGTTATATGGTTGCAAGGCATGGGCGATATATAGGGTTGTGTGGAGGAGAGTGGATGTGTTGGAAATGAGATGTTTGAGGACAATATGTGGTGTGAGGTGGTTTGACTGAGTAAGTAATGAAAGGGTAAGAGAGATGTGTGGTAATAAAAAGAGTGTGGTTGAGAGAACAGAAGAGGGTGTTTAGAAATGGTTTGGTCACATGGAGAGAATGAGTGAAGAAAGATTGACAAGGAGGATATATGTGGCAGAGGTGGAGGGAATGAGGGGAAGTGGGAGACCAAATTGGAGGTGGAAAGATGGAGTGAAAAAGATTTTGAGTGATCGGGGCCTGAACATGCAGGAGGGTGAAAGGCGTGTAAGGAATAGAGTGAATTGGAACAATGTGGTATACCGGGATCGACGTGCTGTCAATGGATTGAACCAGGGCATGTGAAACGTCTAGGGTAAACCATGGAAAGTTCTGTGGGGCCTGGGTTTGGAAAGGGAGCTGTGGTTTTGGTGCATTATTACATGACAGCTAGAGACTGAGTGTGATTGAATGTGGCCTTTGTTGTCTTTTCCTAGCGCTACCTTGCACACATGAGGGAGGAGGGGGTTGTTATTCCATGTGTGGCGAGGTGACGATGGGAATGAATAAAGGCATACACTATGAATTATGTACATGTGTATATTTGTATATGTCTGTGTGTGTATATATATGTGTACATTGAGATATATAGGTATGTATATTTGCGTGTGTGGACGTGTATGTATATACATGTGTATGGGGGTGGGTTGGGCCATTTCTTTCATCTGTTTCCTTGCGCTACCTCGCAAATGCGGGAGACAGTGGCAAAACAAAAAATATATATATATATATATATATATATATATATATATATATATATATATATATATATATATATATGGTTTCAGAAGTGGTAGAGGATGTGTGGATCAGGTGTTTGCTTTGAAGAATGTATGTGAGAAATACTTAGAAAAGCAAATGGATTTGTATGTAGCATATATGGATCTGGAGAAGGCATATGATAGAGTTGATAGAGATGCTCTGTGGAAGGTATTAAGAATATATGGTGTGGGAGGCAAGTTGTTAGAAGCAGTGAAAAGTTTTTATCGAGGATGTAAGGCATGTGTACGTGTAGGAAGAGAGGAAAGTGATTGGTTCTCAGTGAATGTAGGTTTGCGGCAGGGGTGTGTGATGTCTCCATGGTTGTTTAATTTGTTTATGGATGGGGTTGTTAGGGAGGTGAATGCAAGAGTTTTGGAAAGAGGGGCAAGAATGAAGTCTGTTGGGGATGAGAGAGCTTGGGAAGTCAGTCAGTTGTTGTTTGCTAATGATACAGCGCTAGTGGCTGATTCATGTGAGAAACTGCAGATGTTGGTGACTGAGTTTGGTAAAGTGTGTGAAAGAAGAAAGTTAAGAGTAAATGTGAATAAGAGCAAGGTTATTAGGTACAGTAGGGTTGAGGGTCAAGTCAATTAGGGGGTAAGTTTGAATGGAGAAAAACTGGAGGAAGTAAAGTGTTTTAGATATCTGGGAGTGGATCTGGCAGCGGATGGAACCATGGAAGCGGAAGTGGATCATAGGGTGGGGGAGGGGGCGAAAATTCTGGGAGCCTTGAAGAATGTGTGGAAGTCGAGAACATTATTTCGGAAAGCAAAAATGGGTATGTTTGAAGGAATAGTGGTTCCAACAATGTTGTATGGTTGCGAGGCATGGGCTATGGATAGAGTTGTGTGCAGGAGGATGGATGTGCTGGAAATGAGATGTTTGAGGACAATGTGTGGTGTGAGGTGGTTTGATCGAGTGAGTAACGTAAGGGTAAGAGAGATGTGTGGAAATAAAAAGAGCGTGGTTGAGAGAGCAGAAGAGGGTGTTTTGAAATGGTTTGGGCACATGGAGAGAATGAGTGAGGAAAGATTGACCAAGAGGATATATGTATCGGAGGTGGAGGGAACGAGAAGTGGGAGACCAAATTGGAGGTGGAAAGATGGAGTGAAAAAGATTTTGTGTGATCGGGGCCTGAACATGCAGGAGGGTGAAAGGAGGGCAAGGAATAGAGTGAATTGGATCGATGTGGTATACCGGGGTTGACGTGCTGTCAGTGGATTGAATCAGGGCATGTGAAGCGTCTGGGGTAAACCATGGAAAGCTGTGTAGGTATGTATATTTGCGTGTGTGGACGTATGTATATACATGTGTATGGGGGTGGGTTGGGCCATTTCTTTCGTCTGTTTCCTTGCGCTACCTCGCAAATGCGGGAGACAGCGGCAAAATATATATATATATATATATATGATGTGTGTATATATATATATATATATATGTGATGTGTGTATATATATATATATATATATATATATACATATATATATTTTTGTTTTTTTTATTTATTTATCTCGCTTTGTCGCTGTCTCCAGCAGGGGGCTGGAAATCCTCCCCTCTCTTTTTTTTTTTCCAAAAGAAGGAACAGAGAAGCGGGCCAGGTGAGGATATTCCCTCAAAGGCCCAGTCCTCTGTTCTTAACGCTACCTCGCTAATGCGGGGAATGGCGAATAGTATGAAAGAAAGAAAAAAGATATATATATATATATATATATATATATTTTTTTTTTCATACTATTCGCTATTTCCCGCGATAGCGAGGTAGCGTTAAGAACAGAGGACTTGGCCTTTGAGGGAATATCCTCACCTGGACCTCTTCTCTGTTCCTTCTTTTGGAAAAAAAAAAAAAAAAACGAGAGGGGAGGATTTCCAGCCCCCCGCTCCCTTCCCTTTTAGTCGCCTTCTACGACACGCAGGGAATACGTGGGAAGTATTCTTTCTCCCCTATCCCCAGGGAAATATATATATATATATATATATATATATATATATATATATATATATATATATATATATATATATATTTTTTTTTTTTATACTTTGTCGCTGTCTCCCGCGTTTGCGAGGTAGCGCAAGGAAACAGACGAAAGAAATGGCCCAACCCCCCCCATACACATGCATATACACACGTCCACCCACGCAAATACACATACCTACGCAGCTTTCCATGGTTTACCCCAGACGCTTCACATGCCTTGATTCAATCCACTGACAGCACGTCAACCCCGATATACCACATCGCTTCAATTCACTCTATTCCTTGCCCTCCTTTCACCCTCCTGCATGTTCAGGCCCCGATCACACAAAATCTTTTTCACTCCATCTTTCCACCTCCAATTTGGTCTCCCTCTTCTCCTTGCTCCCTCCACCTCCGACACATATATCCTCTTGGTCAATCTTTCCTCACTCATTCTCTCCATGTGCCCAAACCATTTCAAAACACCCTCTTCTGCTCTCTCAACCATGCTCTTTTTATTTCCACACATCTCTCTTACCCTTACGTTACTTACTCGATCAAACCACCTCACACCACACATTGTCCTCAAACATCTCATTTCCAGCACATCCATCCTCCTGCGCACAACTCTATCCATAGTCCACGCCTCGCAACCATACTACATTGTTGGAACCACTATTCCTTCAAACATACCCATTTTTGCTTTCCGAGATAATGTTCTCGACTTCCACACATTCTTCAAGGCTCCTAGAATTTTCGCCCCCTCCCCCACCCTATGATCCACTTCCGCTTCCATGGTTCCATCCGCTGCCAGATCCACTCCCAGATATCTAAAACACTTGACTTCCTCCAGTTTTTTTCCATTCAAACTCACCTCCCTATTGACTTGACCCTCAACCCTACTGTACCTAATAACCTTGCTCTTATTCACATTTACTCTCAACTTTCTTCTTTCACACACTTTACCAAACTCAGTCACCATATATATATATATTTATTTATTTTATTTATTTTGCTTTGTCGCTGTCTCCCGCGTTTGCGAGGTAGCGCAAGGAAACAGACGAAAGAAATGGCCCAACCTACCCCCATACACATGTATATACATACACGTCCCCACACGCAAATATACATACCCTTACATCTCATTGTACATGTATATATATACACACAGACATATACAAATACACACATGTACATAATTCATACTGTCTGTCTTTATTTATTCCCATCGCCACCTCGCCACACATGGAATAACATCCCCCTCCCCCCCTCATGTGTGCGAGGTAGCGCTAGGAAAAGACAACAAAGGTCCCATTCGTTCACACTCAGTCTCTAGCTCTCATGTAATAATGCCCGAAACCACAGCTCCCTTTCCACATCCAGGCCCCACAGAACTTTCCATGGTTTACCCCAGATGCTTCACATGCCCTTATTCAATCCACTGACAGCACGTCAACCCCGGTATACCACATCGCTCCAATTCACTCTATTCCTTGCCCTCCTTTCACCCTCCTGCATGTTCAGGCCCCGATCACACAATATCTTTTTCACTCCATCTTTCCACCTCCAATTTGGTCTCCCTCTTCTCCTCGCTCCCTCCACCTCCGACACATATATCCTCTTGGTCAATCTTTCCTCACTCATCCTCTCCATGTGCCCAAACCACTTCAAAACACCCTCTTCTGCTCTCTCAACCACGCTCTTTTTATTTCCACACATCTCTCTTACCCTTACGTTACTCACTCGATCAAACCACCTCACACCACACATTGTCCTCAAACATCTCATTTCCAGCACATCCATCCTCCTGCGCACAACTCTATCCATAGCCCACGCCTCGCAACCATACAACATTGTTGGAACCACTATTCCTTCAAACATACTCATTTTTGCTTTCCGAGATAATGTTCTCGACTTCCACACATTCTTCAAGGCCCCCAGAATTTTCGCCCCCTCCCCCACCCTATGATCCACTTCCGCTTCCATGGTTCCATCCGCTGCCAGATCCACTCCCAGATATCTAAAACACTTGACTTCCTCCAGTTTTTCTCCATTCAAACTCACCTCCCAATTGACTTGACCCTCAACCCTACTGTACCTAATAACCTTGCTCTTATTCACATTTACTCTTAACTTTCTTCTTTCACACACTTTACCAAACTCAGTCACCAGCTTCTGCAGTTTCTCACATGAATCAGCCACCAGCGCTGTATCATCAGCGAACAACAACTGACTCACTTCCCAAGCTCTCTCATCCCCAACAGACTTCATACTTGCCCCTCTTTCCAAAACTCTTGCATTCACCTCCCTAACAACCCCACCCATAAACAAATTAAACAACCATGGAGACATCACACACCCCTGCCGCAAACCTACATTCACTGAGAACCAATCACTCTCCTCTCTTCCTACACGTACACATGCCTTACATCCTCGATAAAAACTTTTCACTGCTTCTAACAACTTTCCTCCCACACCATATATTCTTAATACCTTCCACAGAGCATCTCTATCAACTCTATCATATGCCTTCTCCAGATCCATAAATGCTACATACAAATCCATTTGCTTTTCTAAGTATTTCTCACATACATTCTTCAAAGCAAACACCTGATCCACACATCCTCTACCACTTCTGAAACCACACTGCTCTTCCCCAATCTGATGCTCTGTACATGCCCTCACCCTCTCAATCAATACCCTCCCATATAATTGTATACGTGTATATATATACATATATATATACACGTATGCATATTCACACTTGCTCCCTTCATTCGCTGGACAGGAAACAGCATACCTCTCCCCCTTCCGGCAAGGTAGTGCCAGGAAGAGACAAAAAGGCCACATTAATTCACACTCAATCTATAGCTATCATGTGTAATGCACCGAAACCACAGCTCCCTTTCTACATCCAGGCCCCAAAGACCTTTCCATGGTTTACCCCAGACGCTTCATATGCCCTGATTCAATCCACTGACAGCACATTGTCCCTGGTATACCATATTGTTACAATTCACTCTATTCCTTACATGCCTTTCACCCTCCTGTATGTTCATTCCCCAATTCATCAAAATGTTTTTCACTCCATCCTTTCATTTCCAATTTGGTCTCTCACTTATCCTTGTTCCCTCGACCTCTGACACATATATCCTTTTTGTCAATCTCTCGTCACACTTTCTCTCCATATGTCTAAACCATTTCAACGCACCTCTGCTCTCTCAACCACACTCTTTTTATTACCACACATCACTCTTACCCTTTCAATACTTAATCGATCAAACCATGTCCTCAAACATTTCATTTCCCACACTTCCACCCTCCTCTGTACAACCCTATCTATAGCCCTTGCTTTGCAACCATATAACATTGTTGGAATCACTGTTCCTTCAAACATACCCATTTTTGCACTCCAAGATAATGCTCTCGCCTTCCACAGATTTTTTCAGTGCTCCCAGAACCTTTGCCCCCTCCCCTACCTTCCAATTCCATGGTTCCATCCACTGCTAAGTCCACTCCCAGATATCTAAAACACTTCACTTTCTCCATTTTTTCTCCATGCAAACTTCCCTCCCACTTGACTTGCCCTTCAGCCCTACTGAACCTGATAACTTTGCTCTTATTCACATTTACCCTTTCACACACTTTAATAAACTCAGTCACCAAACTCATCAGTTTCTCACCTGAGTCAGCCATCAGTGCTGTATCATCAGCGAACAACAACTGACTCACTTCCCAGGCCCTCTCATCTGCAACAGACTGCATACTTGCCCCTCTCTCCAAAACTCTTGCATTCACTTCCTTAACCACCCCATCCATAAACAAATTAAACAACCATGGAGATATCACACACCCATACCACAAACCGACATTCACTGGGAACCAATCCCTTTCCCCCTTTCCTACTCGTACACATGCCACCATCCTTGGTAAAACTTCTTAATGCTTCTAGCAACTTACCTCCCGCTCCATATACTCTCAAAACTTTCCTCAAAGCATCTCTATTAACCCTGTCATATGCCTTCTTGAGATCCATAAATGCTTCATACAAATCCATCTGTTTTCTAACAATTTCTCATGTACAATCTTCAAAGAAAACACCTGATCCACACATCATCTACCACTTCTGAAACCACAGTGCTCTTCTCCAGTGTGATGCTCTGTACATGCCTTCACCTTCTCAGTTAATGCCCTTCCATATAATTTCCTAGAAATACTCAACAAACTTATGCGTCTGTAGTTTGAACACTCACCTTTATCCCTTATGCCTTTGTACAATGGCACTATGCATGCATTCCGCTAATCCTCAGGCACTTCACCATTGTCCATACATACATTGGATATCCTTACCAACCAATCAACAACACAATCACCACCTTTTTTGATAAATTCCACTGCACTATCTTTCAAACCCGCTGCCTTGCCGGATTTCATCTTCCACTTCTGATAAGGTTGATAGAGATGTTTTGTGGAAGGTTTTAAGAGTGTATGGTGTGGGAGGTAAGTTGCCTGAAGCAGTGAAAAGTTTTTACCAAGTATGTAAGGCATGTGTATGCCTCATAACCATACAACATTGTTGGAACTAGTATTCCTTCAAAGATACCCATTTTTGCCCTCTGTGTTAATGTTCTCTCCTTCCACACATTCTTCATCACTCCCAGAACCTTCGCCTCCTCCCCCACCCTGTGACTCACTTCTGCTTCCATGGTTCCATCTGCTGCTAAGTTCGCTCCCTGATATCTAAAACACTTCACATCCTTCAGATTTGATAACTCACTTTTGTTCCCCTTGCCCGTATATATTAGAACTATGCAGGCATTCCACCAGTCATTTCACCATGATCCATGCACACACACTGAAAATCTTAACTGACCAATCAACAACAGTCATCTGCTCTCTTTAGAAATTCTCATGCAATACCAACCACTCCTGGCACTGTGCCACATTTCACTATCTTTTATCTTCACCAAACCTCATTAACGTTGCATGCCTCCCCAACCCAAAAACCCTACATGTGAACCATATCATGAAATGTATTCTTCTGTCCTTCAAAGTACTCACTTTGTCTCTTCATTGCATTTCTGCCTGCTCCCACTTTCCGATTTGTCCCCCTTAACAATGTTCCCATTGGGTCTTTTCTCACAGTGTGTACCTCCTTCCAACACATATCCTTATTCTCCTTAAAGTTTGATACTCATATGCCCCAATTTTCATATACCTTCTATTTTAGCTCATGTACCCACCTCTTGAACTCCTGCCGATTTCCCAGGTACATCTCCCACTCACTTGCACTTATTCCTTGTAAGTAAGGCCCATATGTGTTTTTTTTCTTTATCATTAGCAATGTAAGTTCCTCTTCCCACTGCTCACTACCCTTTCTCGTTTGTCCACCTCCCTCCTTCCACATACCTCACACATCTCTCACATGCCATCACTGCTTTCCGAAATACCTTCCATTCCTTGCCTGCTTCCCTACCTTCATTTGCAGACACCAGTTGCTGTCCAACATTCAATGTCTCCTAGTACCTCTTTAAACATGCCTCTTTTTCAGGCTCACCTACTTTCACTACATTCTTCTCACCCACATCATTTTCTTTTTTCCTATATAAGTGTTAACCCTCACCTCAACCAAGTAATGATCAGACATCCCATCAACTATCCCTCTCAGCACATTCACATACAAGAGTCTGTTTTACATGCCTGTTAGTCAGTACATAATCCAATATACCCTGCTTATGATCTTTCATACTCCAGGTTTATTTATTTATGCCCCCTCCCTGATTTTATATCAGGTATTCCCAGTCACCAGTACTTTGTCAACACATAACTCCAAAAGCTGTTCAGCATTGTCATTCACTTCACTTGATAATTCCCCCTGCCTCAATTTATACCTCACGTGCCACAGTACCCACTTTCACATTCGAATCACCCTTCATTATAATCTAATCTCTTGGATCAAAACTTCTGACACATCCACTCAGCTAGCTACCAAAGCATTCTCCTCCCTTCCTTATCTTTCTTGTGTCAAGATGCATAAGCACTAATAATTGCCCACCTTTCCAATCCACTTTCCTTTTACTCACATCATTCTGAAGCTCACTTCCTTACACTCTTTCACACATTCCCACACCTCCTTCAGGAGTGCTACCCCTTCCTTAGCTTTTGCCCACATATTAACCCCTCACTTTACCGCTAAGACATTCCAAAATCATTCTTCCCCTTACCATTTCGCTTTGTTTCACTCAGAACTAGAACTTTCAGGTTCCTTACCTCAAACATACTACCTATCTCTCCATCCATTTCATATCGTTTATATCCACACACATTCAGACACCCCAGGTGCCTGAACTTTCATCAGGGATAGCACTCCTTGCTTGGTGCCTCTTCTCCAGTTTTTAGATTATGGAATGCACAAAAGGGAGGGTTTCCAGCTCCCTGCTCCTGCCTCTCATAGTCACCATCTACAACATGCAGGGAGTATTTAAATCCCTCATAAAATCCTACTGAATTTCACCATATCTTGAAGTTTCATGGTCTGTTTGCGGTATGTGTTTATATTATACATGTTTATGTTGTATTATCTGATTCTTCATTATGGGTTGAAAGTTTTACACTCATGGGGTGCTGTCTCTTATATGATTTGTACCATCAAGAAGACCTTTAGATCTTTGTAATTTGCTTGTGTTCATAATTTCTTTGCTGTAACCGTTCCAACCATCTTCCTTCTTACGCTAAGCCAGTAATTCTTTACTTCCTTTTTAACCATCCTCTTTCTCAGCCTCTGATTATGGCCTCTAATAAGTCTGGTACTCCCTCTTGTGAAGAGCTGTTAATTGTCAACATGATCCAGTTGATGTAGGAAGTTAAATGCTGTTATCAAGTCACCCTTTCCCTTCTCTCCTCTAAGATGGACAGCTATGTAGCCTTCAGTCTTTCATAGTAACTAAGCTCTCTTAATTCCAGTACAGTATCACTTTTTGGTTGCTCATTTTTGGACCTTCTGATTCATATGTTTGTGTTTCTTTAGGTGCATTGACCAGACTTGGGAAGCATAATCCAGTTTCGATCTAATATATGTTGCGTGTAGCTACCAAACCTTTTCTTGTCCATATAATTGAATGAAATTTTGATATTTCTAGCAAACAGTTTACTTATTTTATGTTTCCTGTAATTTGAAACTTGAAACATATTAGGAACATTGTCAACCTCTAGATCTCTTTCACACGTCAATTCCTGTCGTTTATTTCATGCTAAGTAGTCTTCTTACCTGGGCCTTCTTTTGCTGTATCCCATCCTCAGTACTTCCCTCTTATTTGGATTGAATTTCATTATCTATTTTATCTTGCATGCATTTGGACTGAATTTTATCATCCATTTGTAAGACTAACTCTGGAGTCTATCCAGGTCCTTCTATAAGCAGTCCTTATTTCCCACATGACCTTGGCATCATCTGCAAACATTTTTGGGAAATGGTCTTTCCATTTAGCAGTCAGCTTACAGCCAACTCAGCTTCTGAATTGATTCTCCCCTTAGGGGATGGTCAATAAGTAGATATATGTCTCAAGTAAAGATATGTATGTGTTTGTATACATATGGTTAAGACATGATATCAGTACAAGGTTAAGGGCCAGGGCAACATGAGTATAAATCTCTCTTTTTTAACATACAAATTATATCTACTTATTCTCTATGTAAGGTCCTTTTTCTTTTCATCTTCAATTTGCTTTCCTTTTAGTTCTTTTTATCCGTTTAATGTAATTTTAGACAAAAACTCTTATGTTACCTTTCATTTCTTTTTTCAATACTTTGTTTTTCAAACATGGATATAATTTTCTTTGAGTTTTTTGATTTTACACGATCCAAAGGACATAGAATCATAATGATTCTGGAAGAAACTTTGTTGTTATCTGCATTAAGATGATTACTTTTACAGCTTGATTTGTCTGTAGTCATTTTATGAATTGTTTATAAAGAAATTTTGTACAGGGACACCATGTACTACATATTGTACATATTAATGATGAAGGTTGCAAGTTGATACTGAGTTGGAAAGATGTGCTTATTCATGTTAACTTTCTGTCATTCTTAAGTTGTTCAGGAAGAGTATCACTTCTTTTGTTTGTGTATTTTTTGTAAAGCAGTACACTTGGTCCCTGCCACCCAACAGTCCACTTTCTGGTGATGTGCTTGTCTTTTGTTATTGGATAAAGGTTCGAGAAAAGTGATAGAACAATGAAGACAAACACAATTTTTAAGAAAAAAAAAATGCAGCAATAGCAGCCAATTGCTCAGTTGATCTGTAGCAAGTAGCAGCATCCAGCAGAGCATATACAGTGTACACCAGCATCATTCTCTCACTAGTACGGGCTCCACAACTTTTGTAGGTGGCAAAAATGATAATCTGTAAAAAAGGAATCATGAATGAGGTCGAATGGGAGACTTTAGATGATGGTGGTAGGGTAGGCAGGAAGTGAGAAATTAACGTCCACCACTGGGCCATTTGTATTTCTTAGGGTGAAAGTACAGTCTGAATTCTTGTTATAATTTTTTCATTGTGCAAATTGAGAATTATTTCAATACAAACAAATTAGAAAAAATAGGGTATTTAAACTTTTTTTGGAAACATCTCTACTGCATCATGGATGAACTTAAGTAATGTCATTTCCTTACTGATGTGGAATCCACCATATAAGTGGTAAACTGAAATGATAATCTGTCTTCCAGAAAAGTAAATAACCACTCCCATGAGTGAGGTTGAAAGGCAAACTGTAGGCAGCAGTGCACTGGTGGTGGAGGAATGGTGAGCTGTGGGGAAGCAGGCACCTTCCGTGATGGGTTATTATCATGTGAATCACTTTCCTTCTTTAATTTCATACTCATTATTTGAATATCTTATTATTGTTTTCCTCAAATGTGAAAGAGTGGATATTTGTAATGAAATAGACAAGAGGCATGTGGTAACATGAAGTGCCACCACCTTTCCCCCACTTTTGCTTATGTCAACACTGTGGGCCCTCACAGATTGCTTTCTTTGATTGATTGTTTTTGGTAAATCTCTTTCCCTCTGATATTTTACATTCAGTGTTGCACATTACATTGTTTTGTTTACCATAGATGTTATACAATCAGTATCAGTAAGTGATTGACAGGATCTCTGACAAACTGATGAATGCCCTTGTCACCTTGTGGAGTTTTCTTATAGTTCATTTGTATTAACATTTATGACTTTATGAAATAAGTTCATTGTGTATAAATTTTCCTCTTATGAATGTCAAGAATGAATGATAAGAAGGGGTATGGGGATAGATGGGCCAAGATTCAGTAAAGTATCCCCATCTCTTACATATTATGATGCTGGGTAACATGTATGTTATACTTTTGTATGATATTCTGTGCTTCACTTTTTATTTAATTGCTTAGACTGATAACTTGCCTTACTTGAACTGTACCGTATGTTTCCTGACTTGTTATTTACATTTTTGTCTGAAAGGTAGGCAAAGAAATCACCACCAGAAGCATGACCCTCCCCTTATTCATTTGAATCATAGAGTAATATATGATCCATCAACTGCTGTTTCCATTAAGTTGCGATTTCCAGGAACACATCCCAAATATTAAGCAGGGACCAGGTGTATGTTGCTGTCTATGATTATAGCAGGCTGTTCAGTGGAAGATGTCCTTCACACACCATGGTTATGTTGTCTCTGCATTTACATTTATAGCTTTACCCTTTATACTATCTATCTATCTATCTATCTTTGTCTCTGATACCTGTTCCCACTTGGAACTCCCTCATTGGGGTGGCCAGTAACTCCAGTGCCACTTCTTCGCCTTTAGTGTCGAAGAATTAATAAGCCACTGGCAGAGGGGCAACTCTAGCAGTGCTTGCAGAGGCTTTAACCAGATATTCCTACTGACTACCAATTACTCCTACCAACTACTTCTACCTATATGCTCCAGCATTACATACATACTCTTACATTTCATTTTCAGCCCAGGTTAAAACCTACTCAGTATTTATACCCACTCCATTTGCTTAATGTGAATTCTTAATTATTCATTCCCCATCCATATTTTCTCTTTGTTGTAACACTGTATTCCTTTCACATTGATTTTCTTTCCCACATTCTTCCCAGTTTTGTTTGTATATCAGTTTACTCAGATTGCTTCTGTAACCCTCTTCCTAAACCCTTACCACCTGAAATCATTATACTGAATTAAGTTCACTCAGACAAGTTGTGATATATATGATACTGTGTCAGAAGTCCAGCACTTGCATATCTTTTAGCATTCCCACTAAGGGTTTCACCCTTCATTTCACCATCGCTGTGAGTAGACTACCTGGATTTATGCTTTTCTGAGCCTGGGTTTATTTTTTTTTCCACAGCCAAAGTTCTTAGTTCAGTTTCACCATTTTGTCTTATACAGACTTCTTTATTTCTGCAGTGCTGTCTGCTGATAGATGTTTATCATATGTATGCAGTAGCATTCCCATTGACCACTTCTTCCCATCAATCATTTAAGTTCCTCATCTGCTCTCATATTTCCACCTTTGCCAATCTTTTTAAGATAGTGGTAGGTCAGTGCACGCTGTTTCAACATCAACATTTGTTTTTTGGATCTTAGGGTATATTACTCCAAAGAAATTTCAGGGAAAAAACATTTAGGTTCTCTCCTCTAATCTGTGAAAACAAAAACAGAAATATTCATGAATTTAGCTGGGAGTCTTTATGCTGTTTAATAGTAATGGAATGAGCATCCATATATGAATCAATATCTCGTCAATCATATGTTTCATTACCTTTAAAAAGAATGATGGTAAAATTTTGTAAACCAGAATGATTTGTTCCTAAAACTGGTCAATAGCAGAGAGGTCTTGAAATGGCTTGCGTATAGCATGATTAAATAGGCTGAGAGAGTAGGTATCTCTGTTTCTTTTTGATACCATCTTTCCCTTTCATTTAGAGCTGAAGGTTCCATATGATGAAAATATGGGATAGCCGTAATGTCATGTCTGACCATTAACTTCATACCTATCTTTCACTTTTCCATGACACTTATGCTATACACTATTCATCATACTTTCCATTTTCAGAAGCACTCATCCACATTCCATGAAATTTACTGAATTACTCCACTTTTTTGTTTTGAGATTATTGTTATGGAGCACTACCTCATGTAGCAGTTTCAAACATTTTTTCCAATTTTTTATGTAAAATCTCATTTTGCACACATGGTCCACTTTGCCACTTTTCTGGGGAAATCTGTTGTACTCATCGATCACATTCCCTTTCAATTGTTTAATTTTCTCCTTGTCTTACCACACCTTTGTGAGTATTGAATTAATTCTTTGCGCCATTTACCCTATAGGAGAATAGTAGTAGAATGGTGAAGTCACTTGATCAAAGCTATTGTACATAATGCTTGAAAGGCAGTAAAGTATTACTTACTGTCTGTATCATATCCATGTAGCAGTTTGGTATCTTTCTTAAGTTTTTATTACTGTATTTCAGCTTCTGAATTGTTTTATTTTTCTATATTCTATGCCCCACACTTTCATTTTCACTCCCCTTTTTTCATTGGAATGAGAGTTAGACATTTTCACTAGTTCTAAGTATGTTTCCAGAAATAGATTGATGAGATTATGCAAACAAGAAATATTTTTTTTGTATAGCTTAATTTCTTAGGGCATAGAAGTTGTAAAACAATTATATGTGCTTTTGTTTACCTTGTACAGTTTTCTAATATGTCCTTCCTCCTTTCATAGGTGGAAATTTGTCCTTCACCCCAGATACTTGCAGACACATATTCCCACCTACTAAATGACAGGTAAGGTAGCTTCTGTACAATATTGCAGCCTTCTGTTGTCTTTCTTTATGTTCTTAATCTCCAATTTGTGTGCTATGTTTTAGGGTCTGAATGTGCCTCCTAAGAATGCTTTATTTATCACTATATCTTTGATATTCTTTTTCTTGCTGTATCTCTTCACATTAGTTTTAAGACTGCTATGTACAGTAATGTTTGCATTAGTTTTGCTTCAGACTTCTACTAGTTTTAGTATCATTAGCTATATGAAGTAATGATGTTTTCCTGTAATGAGTCATCAGAGTATGTAATTTCTTTTGTACTTCTATTTGTGGAAAAGATTGTTTGCTTAGTCATGCAGTTTAATGAGCTAAAAGGAGACACATCCATTCCATTTGTTTTGTCAGTGACGTTACAGACCTGAGTGTGAGCTTGTGCAGTTTTCAGTAAGGCACCATTTTGTACAAGCCAGTGAACTTAGAGACATATGCCTAAGACCTTTGATAAAGAAGGGTTCCATAGATATCCATAAAATTTCATGTCAAACAACAAAACATAGTTATATGATTCCCTCGTCTTCAAATTAGTGGTTGCTAAGAGTTTTTAGTCTGAGCCAATTTAACTTAAACCATCCAGTCAGGACACAAATTGCCTTTGTTGATGTGTAATCAACTCCATTCATTAGCTAGTATCTCCCTGTTTTGAAATTAACAGTTGAGTTGGTTTCGTGATGTTTATCTGTTTGACCCTTGAAAGGTGGTTGATCTCATATGAGACATCATACACTGGGTGCAGCTGATCCCATATGAGGTACAGTTCTTTAATTGGCTGCCTCTGCCTCTAGACAAAATATGCTGCCATTGGTAGTTTTAGTGGCATCCATGGATTGTTTCCAGGCTTTACATTTCTAAACTTTTCCATATATTTGTTTGCATATGTGGAGAAATTAAGGATTCTTGTACAGGATCTGCACCCACATGGTATGCAATAATATCTAAATTATCTTACAAGACATAAGACAATAGATACAGTATTACTAATGAAAACCATTAGTAATCATATTTGTTTACAAGACATTAGACAATTGATACTATAGCACTGATGAAAATCTTTAGTAATTATATTTGCTTATGAGGTAAGCACATATGAAATACCACACATCTCACTTGGTATGCCTAAAGATACCTCTGGAGTACCTTGCTCATCTGGCATTGGTATAGCATAAGTTGAAGTGTGTGCAGCTCTCACAGACAGTGCCTCATCAGCTAGAGCTGTATATAATTTGATTTAGAAAATTACATGCTAATTAGCCTGAAGAACAAACTTTAGAAGTTATTTTTTTATGTATTTCAGTATTTGCCTTTGCTGTGCATGGAAAATCATGGCAATTGTATCATGTAAGGGTTAATGTTCAGGTTCACATAATAGCCTTGCAAACCTAGTATTTCAGAAAGTAAGTGTAGTAAATGTTTTTGGGTGCATTGACTGTACTGTGAGATATTTAGTCACAAGATTTCTGTGAGGAAAATCTAGAAACCTCACCCAAAGTTTGTGAAGAATATTATCTCTTACTTGTCATTGACTTCACAATTTCACATCTTTATAAAGATCCTCAAATCTTTATATGCTGAAACTTCATATACTCCACAGACTTCTAGGTTGCAGCCTGCTTAGGCAATACAGGTTTCATAACCTCTACTGACTGCTCAGGTTTCATTAGCTTTGGAAACTATAGTCATTGTTTATTTTGTAAGATTCACTTATTACTGCCTTACTCTGTTGATGAAAGGAATGATGCATATTGTTTCCAAGATCTGATGACTAGGTGAAGGTTGTGAGTTCACTTATTGCTGCCTTACTATGTTGATGAAAGGAATGATGCATATTGTTTCCAAGATCTGATGACTAGGTGAAGGTTGTGAGTTGCTCTGTTGCACAAAAATAAAGGGACAAAAAATTATATAAAAATAATTGTGGTGTACATGTTCACAGAATATTGCTTTATGTAAGAGCAAAGATTTTGATTGATCATATAAGAAGGATTATATTAAACTTCTTTTGGTTAAGAAGGTGAATTTTAGAATGGAATATGGTATGTAAATCAGAGTTTAACACTTATGCTGGAAGTTTTGAGAAAAACAAAAATTTTTATCATCATACTTGATTGGCTGTCTCCCATGTTAGTGAGGTAGCGCAAGGAAACAGACGAAAGAATGGCCCAACCCACCCACATACACGTGTGTACATACACGTCCACTCACGCACATATATATACCTTTACATCTCAACATATATATCTTTTCTTTCATTCATACTATTCGCCATTTCCCGCATTAGCGAGGTAGCGTTAAGAACAGAGGACTGGGCCTTAGAGGGATATATATATATATATATATATGTATTCCCTGGGGATAGGGGAGAAAGAATACTTCCCACGTATTCCCTGCGTGTCGTAGAAGGCGACTAAAAGGGAAGAGAGTGAGGGGCTGGAAATCCTCCCCTCTCTTTTTTTTTTTTTTTTTCCAAAGGAAGGAACAGAGAAGGGGGCTGGATGAGGATGTTTCCTCAGAGGCCCAGTCCTCTGTTCTTAACGCTACCTCGCTGACGCGGGAAATGGCGAATAGTATGAAAGAAAAAGAAAGAATATATATATATATATATATATATATATATATATATATATATATATATATATATATATATATATATATATATATATATTGATTAAATTGGTTAAATTGATGAGAACTACTATTGACGTTTGTGTAAATAAATTAAACATTTCCTTTTTCCACAGCCAGAGGTTGAACCATTATGTGACATTCATTTTTTCATTTCATTTCAAGCTAGAAGTTTTCAGTTTTCTAAAGTGTTTCTTACATTTTTCATATGTATATATATATGTATGTGTATGTATGTGTATATGTGCGTTTGTGTGTGTATGTGTATATATATATATTTATATTATCCCTGGGGATAGGGGTGAAAGAATACTTCCCACGCATTCCTCGCGTGTCGTAGAAAGCGACTAGAGGGGACGGGAGCGGGGGGCCAGAAATCCTCCCCTCCTTGTATTTTTTTAACTTTCTAAAATGGGAAACAGAAGAAGGAGTCACGCGGGGAGTGCTCATCCTCCTCGAAGGCTCAGATTGGGGTGCCTAAATGTGTGTGGATGTAACCAAGATGTGAAAAAAGGAGAGATAGGTAGTATGTTTGAGGAAAGGAACCTGGATGTTTTGGCTCTGAGTGAAACGAAGCTCAAGGGTAAAGGGGAAGAGTGGTTTGGGAATGTCTTGGGAGTAAAGTCAGGGGTTGGTGAGAGGACAAGAGCAAGGGAAGGAGTAGCACTACTCCTGAAACAGGAGTTGTGGAAGTATGTGATAGAATGTAAGAAAGTAAATTCTCGATTAATATGGGTAAAACTGAAAGTTGATGGAGAGAGATGGGTGATTATTGGTGCATATGCACCTGGGCATGAGAAGAAAGATCATGAGAGGCAAGTGTTTTGGGAGCAGCTGAATGAGTGTGTTAGTGGTTTTGATGCACGAGACCGGGTTATAGTGTTGGGTGATTTGAATGCAAAGGTGAGTAATGTGGCAGTTGAGGGAATAATTGGTATACATGGGGTGTTCAGTGTTGTAAATGGAAATGGTGAAGAGCTTGTAGATTTATGTGCTGAAAAAGGACTGATGATTGGGAATACCTGGTTTAAAAAGCGAGATATACATAAGTATACTTATGTAAGTAGGAGAGATGGCCAGAGAGCGTTATTGGATTACGTGTTAATTGACAGGCACGCGAAAGAGAGACTTTTGGATGTTAATGTGCTGAGAGGTGCAACTGGAGGGATGTCTGATCATTATCTTGTGGAGGCTAAGGTGAAGATTTGTATGGGTTTTCAGAAAAGAAGAGTGAATGTTGGGGTGAAGAGGGTGGTGAGAGTAAGTGAGCTTGGGAAGGAGACTTGTGTGAGGAAGTACCAGGAGAGACTGAGTACAGAATGGAAAAAGGTGAGAACAATGGAAGTAAGGGGAGTGGGGGAGGAATGGGATGTATTTAGGGAATCAGTGATGGATTGCGCAAAAGATGCTTGTGGCATGAGAAGAGTGGGAGGTGGGCAGATTAGAAAGGGTAGTGAGTGGTGGGATGAAGAAGTAAGAGTATTAGTGAAAGAGAAGAGAGAGGCATTTGGACGATTTTTGCAGGGAAAAAATGCAATTGAGTGAGAGACTATAAAAGAAAGAGACAGGAGGTCAAGAGAAAGGTGCAAGAGGTGAAAAAAAGGGCAAATGAGAGTTGGGGTGAGAGATTATCATTAAATTTTAGGGAGAATAAAAAGATGTTCTGGAAGGAGGTAAATAAAGTGCGTAAGACAAGGGAGCAAATGGGAACTTCAGTGAAGGGCGCAAATGGGGAGGTGATAACAAGTAGTGGTGATGTGAGAAGGAGATGGAGTGAGTATTTTGAATGTTTGTTGAATGTGTTTGATGATAGAGTGGCAGATATAGGGTGTTTTGGTCGAGGTGGTGTGCAAAGTGCGAGGGTTAGGAAAAATGATTTGGTAAACAGAGAAGAGGTAGTAAAAGCTTTGCGGAAGATGAAAGCCGGCAAGGCAGCAGGTTTGGATGGTATTGCAGTGGAATTTATTAAAAAAGGGGGTGACTGTATTGTTGACTGGTTGGTAAGGTTATTTAATGTATGTATGACTCATGGGGAGGTGCCTGAGGATTGGTGGAATGCGTGTATAGTGCCATTGTACAAAGGCAAAGGGGATAAGAGTGAGTGCTCAAATTACAGAGGTATAAGTTTGTTGAGTATTCCTGGTAAATTATATGGGAGGGTATTGATTGAGAGGGTGAAGGCATGTACAGAGCATCAGATTGGGGAAGAGCAGTGTGGTTTCAGAAGTGGTAGAGGATGTGTGGATCAGGTGTTTGCTTTGAAGAATGTATGCGTGAAATACTTAGAAAAGCAAATGGATTTGTATGTAGCATTTATGGATCTGGAGAAGGCATATGATAGAGTTGATAGAGATGCTCTGTGGAAGGTATTAAGAATATATGGTGTGGGAGGCAAGTTGTTAGAAGCAGTGAAAAGTTTTTATCGAGGATGTAAGGCATGTGTACGTGTAGGAAGAGAGGAAAGTGATTGGTTCTCAGTGAATGTAGGTTTGCGGCAGGGGTGTGTGATGTCTCCATGGTTGTTTAATTTGTTTATGGATGGGGTTGTTAGGGAGGTGAATGCAAGAGTTTTGGAAAGAGGGGCAAGTATGAAGTCTGTTGGGGATGAGAGAGCTTGGGAAGTGAGTCAGTTGTTGTTGGCTGATGATACAGCGCTGGTGGCTGATTCATGTGAGAAACTGCAGAAGCTGGTGACTGAGTTTGGTAAAGTGTGTGAAAGAAGAAAGTTAAGAGTAAATGTGAATAAGAGCTAGGTTATTAGGTACAGTAGGGTTGAGGGTCAAGTCAATTGGGAGGTGAGTTTGAATGGAGAAAAACTGGAGGAAGTAAAGTGTTTTAGATATCTGGGAGTGGATCTGGCAGTGGATGGAACCATGGAAGCGGAAGTGGATCATAGGGTGGGGGAGGGGGCGAAAATTCTGGGGGCCTTGAAGAATGTGTGGAAGTCGAGAACATTATCTCGAAAAGCAAAAATGGGTATGTTTGAAGGAATAGTGGTTCCAACAATGTTGTATGGTTGCGAGGCGTGGGCTATGGATAGAGTTGTGCGCAGGAGGATTGATGTGCTGGAAATGAGATGTTTGAGGACAATGTGTGGTGTGAGGTGGTTTGATCGAGTAAGTAACGTAAGGGTAAGAGAGATGTGTGGAAATAAAAAGAGCGTGGTTGAGAGAGCAGAAGAGGGTGTTTTGAAATGGTTCGGGCACATGGAGAGAATGAGTGAGGAAAGATTGACCAAGAGAATATATGTGTCAGAGGTGGAGGGAACGAGGAGAAGAGGGAGACCAAATTGGAGGTGGAAAGATGGAGTGAAAAAGATTTTGTGTGATCGGGGCCTGAGCATGCAGGAGGGTGAAAGGAGGGCAAGGAATAGAGTGAATTGGAGCGATGTGGTATACCGGGGTTGACGTGCTGTCAGTGGATTGAATCAAGGCATGTGAAGCGTCTGGGGTAAACCATGGAAAGCTGTGTAGGTATGTATATTTGCGTGTGTGGACGTATGTATATACATGTGTATGGGGGTGGGTTGGGCCATTTCTTTCGTCTGTTTCCTTGCGCTACCTCGCAAACGCGGGAGACAGCGACAAAGCAAAAAAAAAATATATATATATATATATATATATATATATATATATATATATATATATATACACACAACGAAGAGACGTAGCTAGGGCACCATTTGGTAAACATGCGATTGTCCAAGGCAGACAACAAGTGTATCATAAACTTATTATGTGGACAAGAAGGTGAATTGTTTACAAATTCTATCAACAATAAAGTTATCCAATTTATCCAATTTATATAGACCATCACTAAGATTAAGATTGTAATTCTTTGTGTATTTGATAATAGAAAATTCAATGATATTTCTCATGGTAATAGAGTTAGATAACTGAGATGGCATCACTCCAGTCAATACAATGATCATAGTTTTTAATGTGGTTAAACAAGGCATTTGAATCTTGTCTCGTTCTTATACTATATTTATGTTGCTTAAGTCCAAGAGAAAGATCCTTACCAGTCTGCCAACATAAAACTTATCACAATTTCTACATGGCACTTTATAAATGCACCCAGGAGAATTTTCTGGTGAATTCCTGATTCAGATATACTTTATTATATTATTTTTGCTGAAGGCACCATTAACATTAAAGGATTTAAGCAACATGGGAAGTAAAGTAAAACTATTATTAAAAGGGAGAACTAAAAGAATCTTGTGTCAGTGGGAGGTTTAGGATCAACTCTATAAAATGATTTTTTACTAACTTAATGGACTTATAAATAAAAGATCTAGGGTACTTTAACTTAGATCCAATAGAATATATCCTCTCAAACTCATCATCAATATGCTCTGGACTGCATATACATAATGCCCTAAGGAACATAGATTGAAATGATGATGATTTTATCTGTCATGTTGAGATGAGTAATAATGGATATATGAGCATACATTGGTAGGTTTTCTGTATACGCTAAACTTAAACTTATTTTCTTGCCTATGGATCATGCAATCAAAAAATGGAAACATACCATTAGTTTCATTTTCTGTAGTAAATTTGATGGAAGGTACTAAATTGTTATATAAGGGGAGAAATATTTGTAATTTTCATTTTTTGGCCAAACACAAACATCATCATCTACATACCTAAACCAAATTGCATTAGAAGGTAAGATGTCCTTTAGTAATTTTGTTTCAAAAAATTCCATATAAAGATTACTTAGTACAGGTGAAAGGGAAAAATGGAAACATACCATTAGTTTCATTTTCTATAGTAAATTTGATGGAAGGTACTAAATTGTTAAATAAGGGGAGAAATATTTGTAATTTTCATTTTTTGGCCAAACACAAACATCATCATCTACATACCTAAACCAAATTGCATTAGAAGGTAAGATGTCCTTTAGTAATTTTGTTTAAAAAAATTCCATATAAAGATTACTTAGTACAGGTGAAAGAGGGTTACCCATTGCCATACCAAATTTTTGAGCATAATAATCTCCATTGAATTGAAATACACAGTCTTATATGCACAAATTTATCAGTTCATGAAAACAGATTTTGAAACAGGTAGATGAATATCATCCAAGACATCAGATAAATATTCTAAAAGGTCATCAACTGGAATTTTTGTGAAAAGTGAGGAAACATCAAAGCTAACAAGTTTGAAATCAAAATTAACATTGATATTGTTAAGCTTGTTAACTAAGTCTACATTGTTCATGATATTAGAATTTGATGTCTTACCCACTAAAGGGGAGCGGGGGGCTGGAAGGGAGCTGGGGGCTGGAAACCCTCCCCTCCTTGTATTTTAAATTTCTAAAAGGGGAAACAGAAGAAGGAGTCAAGTGGGGAGTGCTCATCCTCCTCAAAAGTTCAGATTGGGGTGTCTAAATGTGTGTGGATGTAACCAAGATGAGAAAAAAGGAGAGATAGGTAGTATGTTTGAGGAAAAGAACCTGGATGTTTTGGCTCTGAGTGAAACAAAGCTAAAGTGTAAAGGGGAAGAGTGGTTTGGGAATGTCTTGGGAGTAAAGTCAGGGGTAAGTGAGAGGACAAGAGCAAGGGAAGGAGTAGCACTACTCCTGAAACAGGAGTTGTGGGAGTATGTGATAGAGTGTAAGAAAGTAAATTCTAGATTGGTATGGGTAAAACTGAAAGTGGATGGGGAGAGATGGGTGATTATTGGTGCATATGCACCTGGGCATGAGAAGAAAGATCATGAGAGGCAAGTGTTTTGGGAGCAGCTGAGCAAGTGTGTTAGTTTTGATGCACGAGACCGGGTTATAGCGATGGGTGATTTGAATGCAAAGGTGAGTAATGTGGCAGTTGAGGGAATAATTGGTGTACATGGGGTGTTCAGTGTTGTAAATGGAAATGGTGAAGAGCTTGTAGATTTATGTACTGAAAAAGGACTGGTGATTGGGAATACCTGGTTTAAAAAGAGAGATATACATAAGTATACGTAAGTAGGAGAGACGGCCAGAGAGCGTTATTGGATTAAGTGTTAATTGATAGGCATGCAAGAGAGACTTTTGGATGTTAATATGCTGAGAGGTGCAACTGGAGGAATGTCTGATCATTGTCTTATGAAGATTTTTGGAGGTTTTCAAAAAAGAAGAGAAAATGTTGGGGTGAAGAGAGTGGTGAGAGTAAGTGAGCTTGGGAAGGAGACTTGTGTGAGGAAGTACCAGGAGAGAGTGAGTACAGAATGGAAAAAGGTGAGAACAAAGGAGGTAAGGGGAGTGGGGGAGGAATGGGATGTATTTAGGGAAGCAGTAGTGGCTTGCGCAAAAGATGCTTTTGGCATGAGAAGCGTGGGAGGTGGGCAGATTAGAAAGGGTAGTGAGTGGTGGGATGAAGAAGTAAGATTATTAGTGAAAGAGAAGAGAGAGGCATTTGGACGATTTTTGCAGGGAAATAATGCAAATGAGTGGGAGATATATAAAAGAAAGAGGCAGGAGGTCAAGAGAAAGGTACAAGTGGTGAAAAAGAGGGCAAATGAGAGTTGGGGTGAGAGAGTATCATTAAGTTTTAGTGTAGGAAGAGAGGAAAGTGATTGGTTCTCAGTGAATGTAGGTTTGCGGCAGGGGTGTGTGATGTCTCCATGGTTGTTTAATTTGTTTATGGATGGGGTTGTTAGTGAGGTAAATGCAAGAGTTTTGGAAAGAGGGGCAAGTATGAAGTCTGTTGGGGATGAGAGAGCTTGGGAAGTAAGTCAGTTGTTGTTCGCTGATGATACAGCGCTGGTGGCTGATTCATGTGAGAAACTGCAGAAGCTGGTGACTGAGTTTGGTAAAGTGTGTGGAAGAAGAAAGTTAAGAGTAAATGTGAATAAGAGCAAGGTAATTAGGTACAGTAGGGTTGAGGGTCAAGTCAATTGGGAGGTGAGTTTGAATGGAGAAAAACTGGAGGAAGTGAAGTGTTTTAGATATCTGGGAGTGGATCTGGCAGTGGATGGAACCATGGAAGCGGAAGTGGATCATAGGGTGGGGGAGGGGGCGAAAATTCTGGGGGCCTTGAAGAATGTGTGGAAGTCGAGAACATTATCTCGGAAAGCAAAAATGGGTATGTTTGAAGGAATAGTGGTTCCAACAATGTTGTATGGTTGCGAGGCGTGGGCTATGGATAGAGTTGTGCGCAGGAGGATGGATGTGCTGGAAATGAGATGTTTGAGGACAATGTGTGGTGTGAGGTGGTTTGATCGAGTGAGTAACGTAAGGGTAAGAGAGATGTGTGGAAATAAAAAGAGCGTGGTTGAGAGAGCAGAAGAGGGTGTTTTGAAGTGGTTTGGGCACATGGAGAGGATGAGTGAGGAAAGATTGACCAAGAGGATATATGTGTCGGAGGTGGAGGGAACGATGAGAAGTGTGAGACCTAATTGGAGGTGGAAAGATGGAGTGAAAAAGATTTTGTGTGATCGGGGCCTGAACGTGCAGGAGGGTGAAAGGAGGGCAAGGAATAGAGTGAATTGGAGCGATGTGGTATACCGGGGTTGACGTGCTGTCAGTGGATTGAATCAAGGCATGTGAAGCGTCTGGGGTAAACCATGGAAAGCTGTGTAGGTATGTATATTTGCGTGTGTGGACGTATGTATATACATGTGTATGGGGGGGGGGTTGGGCCATTTCTTTCGTCTGTTTCCTTGCGCTACCTCGCAAACGCGGGAGACAGCGACAAAGTATAATAAAAAAATTAAAAAAAAAAAAGATTTTTGGAAGGAGGTAAATAAAGTGCGTAAGACAAGGGAACAAATGGGAACTTCAGCGAAGGGGGCTAATGGGGAGGTGATAACGAGTAGTGGTGATGTGAGATGGAGTGAGTATTTTGAAGGTATGTTGAATGTTTTTGATGATAGTGTGGCAGATATAGGGTTTTTGGTCGAGGTGGTGTGCAAAGTGAGAGGGTTAGGGAGAATGATTTGATAAACAGAGAAGAGATAGTAAAAGCTTTGCGGAAGATGAAAGCCGGCGAGGCAGTGGGTTTGGATGGTATTGCTGTGGAATTTATTAATAAAGTGGTGACTGTATTGTTGAATGGTTGGTAAGTTTAGTTAATGTATGTATGACTCATGTTGAGGTGCCTAAGGATTGGCAGAATGCTTGCATAGTGCCAGTGTACAAAGACAAAGGGGATAAAAGTGAGTGCTCAAATTACAGAGGTATAAGTTTGTTGAGTATTCCAGGTAAATTATATGGAAGGGTATTGATTGAGAGGTTGAAGGCATGTACAGAGCATCAGATTGGGGAAGAGCAGTGTGGTTTCAGAAGTGGTAGATAATGTGTGGATCAGGTGTTTGCTTTGAAGCATGCATGTGAGAAATACTTAGAAAAGCAAATGGATTTGTATGTAGCATTTATGGATCTGGAGAAGGCATATGATAGAGTTGATAGAGATGCTCTGTGGAAGGTATTAAGAATACATGGTGTGGGAGGCAAGTTGTTAGAAGCAGTGAAAAGTTTTTATTGAGGATGTAAGGCATGTGTACATGTAGGAAGAGAGGAATGTGATTGGTTCTCAGTGAATGTTGCTTTTTGGCAGGGGTGTGTGATGTCTCCATGGTTGTTTGATTTGTTTATGGATGGGGTTGTTAGGGAGGTGAATGCAAGAGTTTTGGAAAGAGGGGCAAGTAAACAGTCTGTTGTGGATGAGAGAGCTTGGGAAGTGAGTCAGTTGTTGTTCGCTGATGATACAGCGCTGGTGGCTGATTCGGGTGAGAAACTGCAGAAGCAGGTGACTAAGTTTGGTAAAGTGTGTGAAAGAAGAAAGCAGAGAGTAAATGTGAATGAGAGCAAGGTGTTAGGTACAGTAGGGTTGAGGGATAAGTCAATTGGGAGGTAAGTTTGAATGGAGAAAAACTGGAGGAAGTGAAGTGTTTTAGATATCTGGGAGTGGATTTGGCAGCAGATGGAACCATGGAAGCGGAAGTGAATCATAGGGTGGGGGAGGATGCGAAAGTTCTGAGAGCATTGAAGAATGTGTGGAAGTCGAGAACATTATCTCGGAAAGCAAAAATGGGTATGTTTGAAGGAATAGTGGTTCCAACAATGTTATATGGTTGCGAGGCTTGGGCTATGGATAGAGTTGTGCGGAGGAGGGTGGATATGCTGGAAATGAGATGTTTGAGGACAGTTTGTGGTGTGAGGTGGTTCAATCGAGTAAGTAATAATAGGGCAAGAGAGATGTGTGGTAATAAAAAGAGTGTGTGAGGATATATGTGTCTGAGATGGAGGGAACAAGAAGTGGGAGACCAAATTGGAGGTGGAAAGATGGAGTGAAAAAGATTTTGAGTGATTGGGGCCTGAACATGCAGGAGGGTGAAAGGCATGCAAGGAATAGTGTGAATTGGAATGATGTGGTATACTGGGGTCGATGTGCTGTCAATGGATTGGACAAGGGCATGTGAAGAGTCTGGGGTAAATCACTGAAAATTCTGTGGGCCTGGATGTCGAAAGGGAGCTGTGGTTTCAGTGTATTATACATGACAGCTAGAGACTGAATGTGAACGAATGGGGCCTTTGTTGTCTTTTCCTAGCGCTACCTCGTGCACATGCGGGGGATGGGGTTGTTATATCATGTGTGGCGGGGTGGCGATGGGAATGTATAAAGTCAGACAGTATGAATTATGTACATGTGTATATATGTATATGTCTGTGTGTGTATATATATGTATACGTTGAGATGTATAGGTATGTATATTTGCGTATGTGGGCGTGTATGTATATACACGTGAATGTGGGTGGGTTGGGCCATTCTTTCATCTGTTTCCTTGTGCTACCTCGCTAACGTGGGAGACACCGACAAAGCAAAATAATGATAATGAAAAAATATATATATAAAAAGTGTGTGAAAGAAGAAAGCTAAGAGTAAATGTGAATAAGAGCAAGGTTATTAGGTGCAGTAGGGTTGAGGGACAAATCAATTGGGAGGTAAGTTTGAATGGAGAAAAACTGGAGGAAGTGAAGTGTTTTAGATATCTGGGAGTGGATTTGGCAGCGGATGGAACCATGGAAGCAGAAGTGAATCACAGGTTGGGGGAGGGGGTGAAAGTTCTGGGAGCGTTGAAGAATGTGTGGAAGTCGAGAACATTATCTCAGAAAGCAAAATGGGTATGTTTGAAGGAATAGTGGTTCCAACAGTGTTATATGGTTGTGAGGCGTGGGCTATAGATAGGGTTGTGCGGAGGAGGGTGGATGTGTTGGGAATGAGATGTTTGAGGACAGTATGTGGTGTGAGGTGGTTTGATCGAGTAAGTAATGAAAGGGTAAGAGAGATGTGTGGTAATAGAAAGAGTGTGGTTGAGAGAGCAGAAGAGGATGTATTGATATTATTTGGTCACATGAAGAGAATGAGTGAGGAAAGATTGACAAAGAGTATATATGTGTCAGAGGTGGAGGGAACGAGGAGAAGTGAGAGACCAAATTGGAGGTGGAAGGGTGGAGTGAAAAAGATTTTGAGTGATCGGGGCCTGAACATGCAGGAGGGTGAAAGGCGTTCAAGAAATAGAGTGAATTGGAACGATGTGGTATACCAGGGTCGACATGTTGTCAGTGGATTGAACCAGTGCATTACCTCTGGGGTAATCCATGGAATGTTTTGTGGGGCCTTGATGTGGAAAGGGAGCTGTGGTTTCGGTGCTTTATACATGACAGCTAGAGACTGAGTGTGAATGAAGATGGCCTTTGTTGTCTTTTCTTATTTAGCACTACCTTGCGCACATGCAGGGGAAGGGGGATGTCATTTCGTGTGTGGCAGGGTGGCTACTTGAATGAATAAGGGCAGACAGCATGAATTATGTGCATGTGTATATATGTATATGTCTGTGTGTGTATATTTATGAATATGTTGAGATGTATAGGTATGTATATGTGCGTGTGGACGTGTATGTATATACATGTGTATATGGGTTGAGCCATTCTTTCGTCTGTTTCCTTGCGCCACCTTGCTAACGCAGGAGACAGCGACAAAGTATAATAAATAGATATATATGTATATATATATATGATACAGCGCTGGTGGCTGATTCATGTGAGAAACTGCAGAAGCTGGTGACTGAGTTTGGTAAAGTGTGTGAAAGAAGAAAGTTAAGAGTAAATGTGAATAAGAGCAAGGTTATTAGGGACAGTAGGGTTGAGGGTCAAGTCAATTGGGAGGTGAGTTTGAATGGAGAAAAACTGGAGGAAGTGAAGTGTTTTAGATATCTGGGAGTGGATCTGGCAGCGGATGGAACCATGGAAGCGGAAGTGGATCATAGGGTGGGGGAGGGGGCGAAAATTCTGGGAGCCTTGAAGAATGTGTGGAAGTCGAGAACATTATCTCGGAAAGAAAAAATGTGTATGTTTGAAGGAATAGTGGTTCCAACAATGTTGTATGGTTGCGAGGCGTGGGCTATGGATAGAGTTGTGCGCAGGAGGATGGATGTGCTGGAAATGAGATGTTTGTGGACAATGTGTGGTGTGAGGTGGTTTGATCGAGTAAGTAACGTAAGGGTAAGAGAGATGTGTGGAAATGAAAAGAGCGTGGTTGAGAGAGCAGAAGAGGGTGTTTTGAAATGGTTTGGGCACATGGAGAGAATGAGTGAGGAAAGATTGACCAAGAGGATATATGTGTCGGAGGTGGAGGGAACGAGGAGAAGAGGGAGACCAAATTGGAGGTGGAAAGATGGAGTGAAAAAGATTTTGTGTGATCGGGGCCTGAACATGCAGGAGGGTGAAAGGAGGGCAAGGAATAGAGTGAATTGGAGCGATGTGGTATACCGGGGTTGACGTGCTGTCAGTGGATTGAATCAGGGCATGTGAAGCGTCTGGGGTGAACCATGGAAAGCTGTGTAGGTGTGTATATTTGCGTGTGTGGACGTATGTATATACATGTGTATGGGGGTGGGTTGGGCCATTTCTTTCGTCTGTTTCCTTGCGCTACCTCGCAAACGCGGGAGACAGCGACAAAGCAAAAAAAAAAATATATATATATATATATATATATGATTCATGTGAGAAACTGCAGAAGCTGGTGACTGAGTTTGGTAAAGTGTGTGAAAGAAGAAAGCTAAGAGTAAATGTGAATAAGAGCAAGGTTATTAGGTACAGTAGGGTTGAGGGTCAAGTCAATTGGGAGGTAAGTTTGAATGGAGAAAAACTGGAGGAAGTAAAGTGTTTTATATATCTGGGAGTGGATCTGGCAGCGGATGGAACCATGGAAGCGGAAGTGAATCATAGGGTGGGGGAGGGGGCGAAAATCCTGGGAGCCTTGAAGAATGTGTGGAAGTCGAGAATATTATCTCGGAAAGCAAAAATGGGTATGTTTGAAGGAATAGTGGTTCCAACAATGTTGTATGGTTGCGAGGCGTGGGCTATGGATAGAGTTGTGCGCAGGAGGGTGGATGTGCTGGAAATGAGATGTTTGAGGACAATGTGCGGTGTGAGGTGGTTTGATCGAGTAAGTAATGTAAGGGTAAGAGAGATGTGTGGAAATAAAAAGAGCGTGGTTGAGAGAGCAGAAGAGGGTGTTTTGAAATGGTTTGGGCACATGGAGAGAATGAGTGAGGAAAGATTGACCAAGAGGATATATGTGTCGGAGGTAGAGGGAATGAGGAGAAGTGGGAGACCAAATTGGAGGTGGAAAGATGGAGTGAAAAAGATTTTGTGTGATCGGGGCCTGAACATGCAGGAGGGTGAAAGGCGGGCAAGGAATAGAGTGAATTGGATCGATGTGGTATACCGGGGTTGACGTGCTGTCAGTGGATTGAATCAGGGCATGTGAAGCGTCTGGGGTAAACCATGAAAAGTTGTGTGGGGCCTGGATGTGGAAAGGGAGCTGTGGTTTCGGGCATTATTGCGTGACAGCTGGTGACTGAGTGTGAACGAATGGGGCCTTTGTTGTCCTTTCCTAGTGCTACCTCGCACACAGGAAGGGGGAGGGGGATGGTATTCCATGTGTGGCGAGGTGGCGATGGGAATGAATAGGGGCAGACAGTGTGAGTTGTGTGCATGGGTATATAGGTATGTGTCTGTGTGTGTATATATATGTGTACATTGAGATGTATAGGTATGCATACTTGCGTGTGTGGGCGTGTGTGTGTGTACATTGTGTATTGTGGTGGGTTGTGCCATTTCTTTCGTCTGTTTCCTTGCGCTACCTCGCAAACGCGGGAGACAGTGACAAAAAAAAAATATATATATATATATATATATATATATATATATATATATATATATATATATATATATATATATATATCACCATATACACGTTTACAAATTTATACTTGGTTGCCTTCATCCATTCGGAACGCTACCCCTCCCCACAGGAAACAGGATTTTTAACCCCTGCTACAGTGAGGTAGCATCACGAAAACAGACAAAAAAGGCCACATCCACATCCACATCCAAGTCCCACAGACTTTTCCATGGTTTATCCCAGATGTTTCACATTCCCTGCTTCAGTCCACTGACAGCACGTTGACCCTGGTATACTACATCATTCCAATTCACAAAAATACATATAGACTTTTCAGATTTGGAAATAGCATATGGGAAAAGTAGGAAATGGGTTTAGGTTATGACTCATTTGCATGGAAGATGTTTCTTTGATAAAGGCCTTTATGATGGAAGAAGTGGATTTGTGAGAGAGTAAATGGAGGTATTCAGTGGCATAAGAATGTGGAAGTGCATTTCATGTGACCTTCATGGTTTTTCAGTGTTATCATGGATGGAACATTACGTATAATGAGATGCAAAGTGAAATGTAGCATAACCATAATCAAACGAATTATATGCTTCAGTCCATTGACAGCACGTTGACCCTGGTATACCACATCGTTCCAATTCACAAAAATACATATAGAATCTTCAGATTTGGAAATTGCATATGGGAAAAATAGGAAATGGGTTTACGTTATGGCTCATGTGCATGGAAGATGTTTCTTTGTTAAAGGCCTTTATGATGGAAGAAGTGGATTTGTGAGAGAGTAAATGGAGGTATTCAGTGGCAAAAGAATGTGGAAGTACATATCATGTGACCTTCATGGTTGTTCAGTGTTATCATGGATGGAACATTACATATAATGAGATGCAAAGTGAAATGTAGCATAGCCGTAATCAAACAAATTATAAGTTACCACATTTATTGTTTGCCTATGGGGTTAATCTTTTTTGGTGAATTAGAGGAGTTAGAATAGTAATTTGATTTGATGATAAGTTTAGGAGGAGGATCTATCTATCTGTCTATATTTCTGATGCTCATTCCCTCTGGGAACTTCCATCAAGAGGGTGGCTAAGTCAGAAGAGTCTCTACTTACCTGTCCTTACATGCCTCCCTCACATACACCATTCCACACATTCTTCCCCCATATCTCTCCCTCCGATACTTTTCCACTCTATGTCCCCTTGTAGTCTTACTTTCAAACCAACCCCTATAATTGTACTATCATACACTCTCCTTATAAACTCTCCATCTTGCATTCTTTCTACAAGACCAAACCACCACAAAGTATTATGTTTCACCCACTCTTCCACTCCACAATTCATTCCCTTTGCATTTCCTGCCTTACCAGATATGTTCTACACTCCCTCATTTCTTTCTTCATTCCATTTAGTCATGTCACATGCTTCTCTCATATAACTAATTTCCACAGCCTGGATTCATGGCTTCTGACTCATCCCATGTCCATGTTTTAGTTGCATAGGTCAAGGTTGCCAAATGTTCCTAGCTTCTAGTAACATTTTGTCAAAAGGCAGGGCTAGCATACATTGCTCACCAAAGGAAAATCTAAATCTAGAGTTACAAAGAATGAGCTGTGTGAGTTAAGTGTTGTCAAATGTTGCGCATGACAAGGAGATTTTGTATGCTCGTGGACAATCACAACATTGTATATGATCCATTGTTACTGCAGTTCCTTTTCATCTCTCTTGACCAACGTTGGCTTCCCTTCTGTACATCAGAAATGAAACGAATCCTATTTGCAATCTTCTTGCACATTCTCCTTCCAAAATATTCACATTCTGCTGGATAGTTTGACATGATTTTTATGGCTGGTTTTATAGCCATTATTTCTGAATGGTTACAGGTATGTCTCTATGGTTTAAACTTAGTACAGAAGAAATGGATTTTCATATTTCAGCTCTAACTTTCTTTTCAGTCTTAGATCAGTCTCATGCATCGTTATGTTGCTGAACATGTATAACCATATACTTGTACATACTTTACGATACTGTGTGATTTTCCTTAACATTGTGAAATGATTTTTTCATTACTGCTTTCTTTCTCTTATGTGTTAATTTGTTTCTTGGGGCTTTTTTTATTTTGTTTTATTTCTGTGCCAAATGTGACATTGCTTACTAGAAACCCTTTTTTAGTAGTCCATATTTTCAAAACTTTTACTTTAAATGCAATTTTGCTTCCATAAAATGATAGCTTTTTTGTGAAGCTGGTAATGCTGCTGTCTTTTGTGTGTGTGTGTGTGTGTGTGTGTGTGTGTGTTACAACCCTTGCTAAGCAGTTTTGTGAATGCCACTGCAGTTTAAGTCTTGTGTGATGCATGTGATTGGATTCTTCAGTTGGTAAGTATTGATCATCCCTTTGAAGTAATAGTTGTTTTGTGAAATATGTGAAACAGTGAAATTTGTTCTTTCCATGTCTCTGAGAAGGCCTGGTGGCACTGGTTTGGAGACGCAGACCAGCAACTCCATCACAAGCAACACCACCACCTCTTCCACCATCACTACCACCATGTCCTCCTCCTTCAACACCATCATCACCTCCTCTACTCATCCTCCATTTGACCCCAGTGCCGCCTCCGAGTCAGAGTGTAGTGAACATCCTGCCGATGGATCCAGCAGCAAGCACCATATGGAACGCAAGAAGATTCGAAAGAAGAAAACCCTTGACCGATTTCCAAAGTTGACGGTTTTGAGTGTGACAGATACAATGGTTGAATGCCAGCTAGAAACTGTCAAACAGAAGACTATTACTTTCAAGTTTGACATTACAGATAATGACCCTCAAGATGTTGCCAACAAATTGGTAAGAAATTCTTAAGTTGTATCAAATCATCATTAATCAAAACTCTTTTTAGTTAAACATCTAATATGCATTATTTCAATACTAACAGTGCTTATAACTGATTAGGACCCTTAATTTTTTACCAAAGAAATAGGGAGACACTTCAGAATATATCAAGATACCTTTAATACCATGTACTGTAGTAAATTATGTTGCAAATTTTTTTTCTCAAAAAAACTCATAATGTATTTGATGGTACCCAATTATCAGGTCTCAAATGACAGTGGATTAGAAAAAAATCCTAATGTGCAGAAAGATACAGTTTCACCAATTCTGATTTTATTTTTGAGTTTACTTAACAGTGCTTAAAACTTAGTTAAAACTCTTATGTTGCTGAGTAAGAACATGAATATATTTGAGAAGGGAAAGAATATATACAGATGTATTATGAACCAGTAATGTATATAAATGAATGATTACATAGGTAAAATCTAAAACTCTTGAGAAGTTATCCTATGCTGATAAAACTACATAATTCATACAACAGCATATCAATTCCAACTTACCACAACCATTTTATTTATTATATATAATCGCCATTTCCTGTGTCAGCAAGGTAGCACCAGGAAACAGATGAAGAATGACCCATCCACTCTTAAACACATATATATGTGCATAAGCACCCCACATGAAACAGCATCTCTACCCCCTGCTTCAGCGAGGTATCACCAGGAACACAGACAGAAAGGCCACATGTGTTCTCACTTAGTCTCTAGCTGTCATGTGTAATGCACTGAAACCAGAGCTCCCTATCCACATCCAGGCCCCACAGACCTTTCCATGGATTACCTCAGATGCTTTACATGCCCTGGTTCAGTCCATTAACAGCACGTTGACCCCAGTATATCACATCGTTCCAATTCACTCTATTCCTTGCACGCCTCACACCCTCCCGTATGTTTAGGCCCCAAGCGCTCGGAATCTTTTTCACTCCATCCTTCCACGTGGCTCCAATTTGGTCTCCCGCTTCTCTTTGTTCCCTCCACCTCTGACACATATATCCTCTTTGTCAACCAATCCTCACTAATTCTCTGCATATGTCCAAACCATATCAATACACCCTCTTCTGCTCTCTCAATCACACTTTTTATTTCCACACATCTCTCATACCCTTTCATTACTTACTTGATCAAATCACCTCACACCACATATTGTCCTCAGACATCTCATTTCCAGCACATCCACCCTCCTCCATACAACCCTATCTATAGTCCATGCCTTGCAACCATATAATATTGTTGGAACTACTATTCCTTCAAACACAAACATTTTTGCTCTGCAAGGTAAGGTTTTCTCTTTCCACACATTGTTCATTGCTGTCAGAACCTTTGCCCCCTCCCCAACCCTGTGATTTAAGTCCGCTTTCATGCTACTTCCACTCCCAGATATCTAAAACACTTCACTTCCTCCAATTTTCTCCACTCAAAATTATATCCCAACTAACTTGTCCCTCAACCCTGCTGAACCTAATAGCCTTGCTCTTATTCACATTTACTCACAACTTTCTCCTTTTGCACACTTTTCCAGACTCAGTCACCAGGTTCTGGAGTTTCTTACTCGAATCAGCTACCAGTGCTGTATTATTGACGAACAACAACTGGCTCACTTCCCGGGCCCTCTCATCCCATACAGACTGCATACTCTCCCCACTCTCCAAAACTCTTGCATTCTCTTCCCTAAACACCCCATCAATAAAGAAATTAAACAACCATGGGGACTTGTACACATTCCTTACTTGCTTGATAAAAACTTTTCCCTACTTATAGCTGCTTACCTCCCACACCATGTACTCTTAAGTCCTTCCACAAAACACCTCTATCATCCCTATCATATGCCCTCTCCAGATCCATAAATGCTACATACGGATCCATCTTTTTTTCTAAGTATTTCTCACACATTCTTTAAAGCAAACACCTGATCCACACACCCTCTACCACTTCTGAAACCACACTACTCCTCCCCAATCTGATTCTCTGTACATACTTTCACCCTCTCAATCAATACCCTCCCATACAATTTCCTAGGAACACTCAAGAAACTTATTCCTCTGTAGTTTGAACATTCACCTTTATTCCCTTTGCCTTTTTACAGTGGCACTATACATGCATTCCGCCAATCCTCAGGCACTTTACCATGATCAATACATACAATGAATATCCTTACTAACCAATCTACAGTCGAGTCATCCCCTTTTTTTTTTAAATAAATTCCACTCTAATACCAGCCAAACCTGCCTCCTTGCTGGATTTCATCATCTGCAAAACTTTTACCAGCTCTTCTTTCTTAACCAGACTTATTCTCTCTGACCCTCTCACTTTGCACACCACCCCAATCAAAACACCCTACATCTGCCTCTCTTTTCTCTTTCACTAACAGCTTTACTTCTTCATCCCACCACTCGCTACCCTTTCTAATCTGCCCATCTCCCACCCTTCTCATGCTACATGCATCTTTTGCACATGCAATCACTGCTTCCTTAAATACATCCCATTCCTCACACACTCCCCTCGCATCATTTGCTTTCACATTTTGCCATCCTGCACTTATTCTCTCCTTGTACTTCCTCACACAAGTGTCCTTTCCATGCTCGCTCACTTTCACCACTCTCTTCTCCCCCAACATTTTATCTTCTTTTTTTGGAAACCTCTACAAATCTTCACCTTCGCGAAGATGGAAGGATGGAGTGAAAATGATTTTGAGCGATCAGGCCTGAACATACAGGAGAGTGAGAGGCATGCAAGGAATAGAGTGAATTGGAACAATGTGATACACCGGGGTCGACGTGCTATCAGTGGCTTGAACCCGGGCATGTGAAGCATCTGGGGTAAACCATTGAAAGTTCTGTGAGGCCTGGATGTGGATATGTAGCTGTGGTTTTGGTGCATAGGTGCATAGGTAGAGGCTGAGTGTGAAGGATGAGGCCTTTTCAGTCTGTTTTTCCTGGCCCTACCTTGCTGAAGTTGGGATAGCGATGCTGTTTCCTGTGGAGTGGGGTAGGAACAGGAATGGATGAAGGCAAGCAAGTATGAATATGTGTATTTGTTTATATGAATATGTCTGTGTATGTATTTATTTGAATATGTCTGTGCATGTGTATATGTTGATATGTATATGTGTGTATATGGTCATTTATGTATATTATTATTATTATTATTATTATTATTATTATTATTATTAATATTATTTTGCTTTGTCGCTGTCTCCCGCGTTTGCGAGGTAGCGCAAGGAAACAGACGAAAGAAATGGCCCAACCCACCCCCATACACCTGGTGTGCAAAGTGAGAGGGTTAGGGAAAATGATTTGGTAAACAGAGAAGAGGTAGTGAAAGCTTTGCGGATGATGAAAGCCGGCAAGGCAGCAGGTTTGGATGGTATTGCAGTGGAATTTATTAAAAAAGGGGTTGACTGTATTGTTGACTGGTTGGTAAGGTTATTTAATGTATGTATGACTCATGGTGAGGTGCCTGAGGATTGGCGGAATGCGTGCATAGTGCCATTGTACAAAGGCAAAGGGGATAAGAGTGAGTGCTCAAATTACAGAGGTATAAGTTTGTTGAGTATTCCTGGTAAATTATATGGGAGGGTATTGATTGAGAGGGTGAAGGCATGTACAGAGCATCAGATTGGGGAAGAGCAGTGTGGTTTCAGAAGTGGTAGAGGATGTGTGGATCAGGTGTTTGCTTTGAAGAATGTATGTGAGAAATACTTAGAAAAGCAAATGGATTTGTATGTAGCATTTATGGATCTGGAGAAGGCATATGATAGAGTTGATAGAGATGCTCTGTGGAAGGTATTAAGAATATATGGTGTGGGAGGAAAGTTGTTAGAAGCAGTGAAAAGTTTTTATCGAGGATGTAAGGCATGTGTACGTGTAGGAAAAGAAGAAAGTGATTGGTTCTCAGTGAATGTAGGTTTGCGGCAGGGGTGTGTGATGTCTCCATGGTTGTTTAATTTGTTTATGGATGGGGTTGTTAGGGAGGTAAATGCAAGAGTTTTGGAAAGAGGGGCAAGTATGAAGTCTGTTGGGGATGAGAGAGCTTGGGAAGTGAGTCAGTTGTTGTTCGCTGATGATACAGCGCTGGTGGCTGATTCATGTGAGAAACTGCAGAAGCTGGTGACTGAGTTTGGAAAAGTGTGTGGAAGAAGAAAGTTAAGAGTAAATGTGAATAAGAGCAAGGTTATTAGGTACAGTAGGCTTGAAGGTCAAGTCAATTGGGAGGTGAGTTTGAATGGAGAAAAACTGGAGGAAGTGAAGTGTTTTAGATATCTGGGAGTGGATCTGGCAGCGGATGGAACCATGGAAGCGGAAGTGGATCATAGGGTGGGGGAGGGGGCGAAAATTCTGGGGGCCTTGAAGAATGTGTGGAAGTCGAGAACATTATCTCGGAAAGCAAAAATGGGTATGTTTGAAGGAATAGTGGTTCCAACAATGTTGTATGGTTGCGAGGCGTGGGCTATGGATAGAGTTGTGCGCAGGAGGATGGATGTGCTGGAAATGAGATGTTTGAGGACAATGTGTGGTGTGAGGTGGTTTGATCGAGTAAGTAACGTAAGGGTAAGAGAGATGTGTGGAAATAAAAAGAGCGTGGTTGAGAGAGCAGAAGAGGGTGTTTTGAAATGGTTTGGTCACATGGAGAGAATGAGTGAGGAAAGATTGACCAAGAGGATATATGTGTCGGAGGTGGAGGGAACGAGGAGAAGAGGGAGACCAAACTGGAGGTGGAAAGATGGAGTGAAAAAGATTTTGTGTGATCGGGGCCTGAACATGCAGGAGGGTGAAAGGAGAGCAAGGAATAGAGTGAATTGGAGCGATGTGGTATACCGGGGTTGACGTGCTGTCAGTGGATTGAATCAAGGCATGTGAAGCGTCTGGGGTAAACCATGGAAAGCTGTGTAGGTATGTATATTTGCGTGTGTGGACGTATGTATATACATGTGTATGGGGGTGGGTTGGGCCATTTCTTTTGTCTGTTTCCTTGCGCTACCTTGCAAACGCGGGAGACAGCGACAAAGCAAAAAAAAAAAAAAAATATATATATATATATATATATATATATATATATATATATATATATATATATATATATATATATATGTGTGTGTGTGTGTGTGTGTGTGTGTGTATGTATATGATGCTCTGTACATGCCTTCACCCTCTCATTCAATACCCTCCCATATAATTTACCAGGAATACTCAACAAACTTATACCTCTGTAATTTGAGCACTCACTCTTATCCCCTTTGCCTTTGTACAATGGCACTATGCACGCATTCCGCCAATCCTCAGGCACCTCACCATGAGTCATACATACATTAAATAACCTTACCAACCAGTCAATAATACAGTCACCCCCTTTTTTAATAAATTCCACTGCAATACCATCCAAACCTGCTGCCTTGCTGGCTTTCATCTTCCGCAAAGCTTTTACTACCTCTTCTCTGTTTACCAAATCATTTTCCCTAACCCTCTCACTTTGCACACCACCTCGACCAAAACACCCTATATCTGCCACTCTATCATCAAACACATTCAACAAACCTTCAAAATACTCACTCCATCTTCTCACATCACCACTACTTGTTATCACCTCCCCATTTGCCCCCTTCACTGAAGTTCCCATTTGCTACCTTGTCTTACGCACTTTATTTACCTCCTTCCAGAACATCTTTTTATTCTCCCTAAAATTTAATGATACTCTCTCACCCCAACTCTCATTTGCCCTCTTTTTCACCTCTTGCACCTTTCTCTTGACCTCCTGTCTCTTTCTTTTATACATCTCCCACTCAGTTGCATTCTTTCCCTGCAAAAATCGTCCAAATGCCTCTCTCTTCTCTCTCACTAATAATCTTACTTCTTCATCCCACCACTCACTACCCTTTCTAATCAACCCACCTCCCACTCTTCTCATGCCACAAGCATCTTTTGCGCAATCCATCACTGATTCCCTAAATACATCCCATTCCTCCCCCACTCCCCTTACTTCCATTGTTCTCACCTTTTTCCATTCTGTACTCAGTCTCTCCTGGTACTTCCTCACACAAGTCTCCTTCCCAAGCTCACTTACTTTCACCACCCTCTTCACTCCAACATTCACTCTTCTTTTCTGAATCTGGTTCTGGAGAAGGCATATGATAGAGTTGATAGAGATGCTCTGTGGAAGGTATTAAGAATATATGGTGTGGGAGGCAAGTTGTTAGAAGCAGTGAAAAGTTTTTATCGAGGATGTAAGGCATGTGTACGTGTAGGAAGAGAGGAAAGTGATTGGTTCTCAGTGAATGTAGGTTTGTGGCAAGGGTGTGTGATGTCTCCATGGTTAATTTGTTTATGGATGGGGTTGTTAGGGAGGTGAATGCAAGAGTTTTGGAAAGAGGGGCAAGTATGAAGTCTGTTGTGGATGAGAGAGCTTGGGAAGTGAGTCAGTTGTTGTTCGCTGATGATACAGCGCTGGTGGCTGATTCATGTGAGAAACTGCAGAAGCTGGTGACTGAGTTTGGTAAAGTGTGTGAAAGAAGAAAGTTGAGAGTAAATGTGAATAAGAGCAAGGTTATTAGGTTCAGTAGGGTTGAGGGTCAAGTCAATTGGGAGGTAAGTTTAAATGGAGAAAAACTGGAGGAAGTAAAGTGTTTTAGATATCTGGGAGTGGATTTGGCAGCGGATGGAACCATAGAGGTGGAAGTGAATCATAGGGTGGGGGAGGGGGTGAAAATTCTGGGAGCTTTGAAGAATGTGTGGAAGTCAAGAACATTATCTTGGAAAGCAAAAATGGGTATGTTTGAAGGAATAGTGGTGCCAACAATGTTGTATGGTTGCGAGGCATGGGCTATGTATAGAGTTGTGTGAAGGAGGGTGGATGTGCTGGAAATGAGTCGTTTGAGGACAATATGTGGTGTGAGGTGGTTTGATCGAGTAAGTAATAATAGGGTAAGAGAGATGTGTGGTAATAAAAAGAGTATGGCTGAGAGAGCAGAAGAGGGTGTTTTGAAATGGTTTGGGCACATGGAGAGAATGAGTGAGGAAAGACTGACCAAGAGGATATATGTGTCAGAGGTGGAGGCAACGAGAAGTGGGAGACCAAATTGGAGGTGGAAAGATGAAGTGAAAAAGATTTTGAGTGATTGGGGCCTGAACATGCAGGAGGGTGAAAGGCGTGCAAGGAATAGAGCGAATTGGAACGGTGTTGTATACCAGAGTCGACATACTGTCAATGGATTGAACCAGCGTCTGCGGGTAAACCATGGAAAGTTGTGTGGGGCCTGGATGTGGAAAGGGAGCTGTGGTTTCGGTGTATTATTACATGACAGCGAGAGACTGAGTGTGAATGAATGTGGCCTTTGTTGTCTTTTCCTAGCGCTACCTTGCGCACATGAAGGGCTTATACCACATCATTTCAGTTCACTCTATTCCTTCCACACCTTTAACCCTTATGTATGTTCAGGTTCCAGTTGCTCAAAATCTTTTTCACTCCATCCTGCCCCCTCCAGTTTGGTCTCCGGCTTCTTGTTGCCTCCACCTCTGACACAAATATCCTCTTTTGTCAATCTTTCCTCACTAATTCTCTCCATGTGTCCAAACCATTTCAATACACCCTCTTCTGCTCTCTCAACCACACTTTTTATTACCACACATCTCTCTTATCCTTTCATTACTTACTCGATAAAGAATATGTGAAAGTAGAGAATGTAGAATTCCTTCCCTGTACCATTCAAATAGGTAATAACGTTTTCATATGTGCACCTGCATGCACACACACTGTTAACAGCTTTAGATTTCATTGAATGAAAAGAAATTTTTCATCAAGAATGCAATGAAATATTCATCTTCAGGTGATGACAAATTTGTTGCCTGGAAACCATGCTGAAGTTGTAATCAACTACATTGAAGATATCATACGTCAGCTGCAGGCCAACCCCAATGTTCTCCCAGTTGTGTCCACCCTGGGTCTAGATTCTCGCAGCCAACAACATCAAGAAGGTCATGCTCGTTCTCCATCTTCTTCTAGACGCCATCGTGATGATCCTGAAGCGAGGGTAAGTAACACTTATCCATTAGAATGTCTCTCTCTCTCTCTCTCTCTCTCTCTCTCTCTCTCTCTCTCTCTCTCTCTCTCTCTCTCTCTCTCTCTCTCTCTCTCTCTCTCTCTCCAAGGAAATATGGTGAATGTTGATTGAACAGTATGAATAATTATTCATTTGAAAATGCAAGGAGGCACTGGGAGATGTATTGTTTAGTTAGTTTGTTGAAAATGCCCTCAGATATTGAAATACTGGAAGATGACACAACCAGAGTGATTGATTAGCCTAGAGAAAATACAGCTCCTAGACCAGTTGAAATTCCAACCATATTTCTCAAAAAGACAAAGACAGTGATAGCAGAGCCAATGATATCATTACTGAGGCAAAATTTCAGAAATTCACAATTTGGCATGTGTTACAAAGATACACAAAGGAGGATCCAGACTGATACCTAACAACACAAGCCATTTAGCTTGACTTCACATGTTATAAAAGCCTTTGGAGGAGTTATAAAGGACATATTTTAAACAGTTCAGTCAAGAGCATTAACATAAATGAAGGCCTACATGAATGTGTGCAACAAATATATGCGCGCTAGCTATTAGCTCTTTATGGTGACATATGTGAGTTTAATCGTAGGAAAAAAATAGTTACCGTTTTTCTTGATTTTGCAAAAGCATTTGACCAAGTAAACCACAAGATTTTATTTTAGAAAGAAGCTAATCATAACATAAAGGATTAAAAAGTTTTTGAGCAACAGAAAGTTCAAAGGGCTAGCAATTGGAAAAATGTCTGGAGGAAGATGTCATTTATGGGGTAGCACAGGGAATGATATTAGCCTGTATACTCTTTGTTAATGATAGCATACAGTGACTGCAAAGTAAAGGAAAGTATAGTAAGGTACTTTGCTGATAACACCAGAATAAGGAGAATGATTGAATCAGAAACTGATCAGAACGAGATGCAAAAAGACTGACATCCTTTACAAACGGACTGAAATGAACCTCATAGAATTTGATGAAAATGTTTGAGAAAATACGGTATGGAATAAGGAAGAATACATTAGTGATAACATGTAAAGGCTTAACAGAGAGAGTGATAGAAAGGCTAACAAATTAGAAAAAATTGGTTCATCATAAATGAGAAACTAGATTTGAGAAAGCATATCGAGAATATAGTTTGATCAAGTCAGTGATTAGAGGAATGATTTTGAGGACTTTTAATGTGGGAGACAGAAAAATGTTGATGAGAATGTTTAATGTGTATATAGGATAAACAAGTTGCGAATACTTGAAATGTTGTTGATGTCATTTCCAAAAATAGATAATTATATAATGCAGGCAGTTGCTGAGAAGAATAGTTTTATTCATCAAGCAAGTCGTGTTGTGACTGCTGTGGGCTAGCACCCTGCTGTTATGGCTGAATCTCATCCAGAAAAGTACTAAATGTTTCATGAATATACTTTAATCTTAGAGAGATAGCAAATTAAGTGCAACATAGCAGTGAAGTGGGAATACTTGTAAAGGATTTAAGAAGTCTCAAGCACTTTACAATAATATGATCGCTGTTTAACAAAAAAAAAGATTACATGTATTAGGAATTAAGTGCAGCATTCTTAGAAAAGGAGGGACATCATTGAAATAAAGGAAACTAATACAGTGATTAACAGGACTGTATATGTTAAAAGATATGAATTTGACAATGAATATCAAATTTGATAGACTGAGGAACTTAAAAACTACATTAAAGCAGAAAACTTTTGTGCGGAAACAATATGAAAAATGAATGTAGAAAAATGACGTTATAAACCTTAGAAGGATATGGGTTTTTTGAAAAATTATTTATACAAAAGCAGAGATTGCTGCTAAGAGATTTCAGCTTTCTGACATCTTGGCGTAGAGTGTCATGATATTGTAATTACACACAGTTTTTATTACTATTAACCTTTTTGTTAATTTATGCTCCAGTCACAGACAAAAGTCCACATCAAGGATGGGCCTTAATTGAAATATAAAGATGTTATTGAAAGGGAGAATAAAGAGATAAGAAAAAATATTTAAGAATTTTGAAGTGAAAAACTTCTTTTAAAGTCAGCCTGGTCATAGTTAATGGGAAAGACATCAGAGGGAAGAGAATTCCAAAGTTCTGAGGTGCATGGAAGAAACTATCAAAATGGCCCACAGCCACACAGTAATCTTGAGATTCTATAGCTTGCTGAGTATTGTGTAGTGTAGATAATGATGAGGGCAAACAAGCAGCAGCTCTCAGGAGCAGAAACCAAAGTAATGCCCAAGAAGAGGGAAAGTGAACGAACGTTGTGGTGTAGGGCAAGTGGGTCAAGTTTTAAGTTAGTTTAGTAGAATTTATAAGTTGGACTAGTTTGGCAGTAAGTCAGTATTCAGACATTATAAAACATAAGGATAGTAGTATCAATATTAGGGTAAACCCAGAAAGAACCGACAAATTAGGTTATACTTGAGAAGTAAAAAGGAACAACAGAAATAAATCTTGAATATCAGCTTGAAACTTGATTGAAATATGAGATATGATGAATAAAGAAAGAATAGAGAAAAAGGTTGAGAGTTAGCATGAAATTTTATATCTAAATTCTCTATAGATAGAAAATATGATAAAAGCAACTATTGGATGTCTTATAACAAGCAAGAAGGTTTTTCTCGTGGAAAGAAATGACTCAAGATGATCATGATAGCACCAGTAATTCAATTATTGATGCATTAGTAGTCTCTGGTAGAGATGAACTTATTAAACTGGTAAGATGCTATGAATATAGTTGTAAATTAAAGATTGAAGGGATAATATGCAGAATCATTAATGCAAAGAGTTTGAAGAGAAATATATGAATGCAAAAACAATAATCCATTGAGAACACAAGGCATATGTACCTGTTAGACCATTGAAAAACAGACAAATTCTGTACCTTGCTCATACAAAAACCTGAGAACTGTCTTTTTAGCAATATGTTGGAAAATGCAAGTTGTGGTATATAGTAGACAGATATTTATATATTTCTTTTTTTTATTTTATTTTGTCGCTGTCTCCTGCAAGGAATCAGATGAAAGAATGGCCCAACCCACCCACATACACATGCATATACATACACATCCACACACACACACACATATATACCTATACATTTTAACATATACATAATATACATACACAGACATATACATGTACACACTTGCTTCCTTCATTCATTCCCGTTGCCACCCCGCCACACATAAAATAACAACCCCCTCCCCGAGCATGCGCGAGAGGTAGCACTAGGAAAAGACAACAAAGGCCACATTTGTTTCACCCTCAGTCCATAGCTGTCATGTTAATGCACGAAACCAGAGCTCCCTATCCACATCCAGGCCCCACAAACCTTTCGATGGTTTACCTCAGAGCTTACATGCCCTAGTTCAATCCATTGACAGCACGTTGACCCCGGTATATACACATCGTTCCAATTCACTCTATTCCTTGCATGCCTTCACCCTCCGATGTTTCAGGCCCAGCGCTCGAATCTTTTTCACTCCTATCCTTCACTCCAATTTGGTCTCCCCATCTTGTTCCCTCCACCTCTGACACATATATCCTCTTTGTCAACCATTCCTCACTAATTCTCTGCATATGTCCAAACCATATCAATACACCCTCTTCTGCTCTCTCAATCACACTTTTTATTTCCACACATCTCTCATACCCTTTCATTACTTACTTGATCAAATCACCTCACACCACATATTGTCCTCAGACATCTCATTTCCAGCACATCCACCCTCCTCCATACAACCCTATCTATAGTCCATGCCTTGCAACCATATAATATTGTTGGAACTACTATTCCTTCAAACACAAACATTTTTGCTCTGCAAGGTAAGGTTTTCTCTTTCCACACATTGTTCATTGCTGTCAGAACCTTTGCCCCCTCCCCAACCCTGTGATTTAAGTCCGCTTTCATGCTACTTCCACTCCCAGATATCTAAAACACTTCACTTCCTCCAATTTTCTCCACTCAAAATTATATCCCAACTAACTTGTCCCTCAACCCTGCTGAACCTAATAGCCTTGCTCTTATTCACATTTACTCACAACTTTCTCCTTTTGCACACTTTTCCAGACTCAGTCACCAGGTTCTGGAGTTTCTTACTCGAATCAGCTACCAGTGCTGTATTATTGACGAACAACAACTGGCTCACTTCCCGGGCCCTCTCATCCCATACAGACTGCATACTCTCCCCACTCTCCAAAACTCTTGCATTCTCTTCCCTAAACACCCCATCAATAAAGAAATTAAACAACCATGGGGACTTGTACACATTCCTTACTTGCTTGATAAAAACTTTTCCCTACTTATAGCTGCTTACCTCCCACACCATGTACTCTTAAGTCCTTCCACAAAACACCTCTATCATCCCTATCATATGCCCTCTCCAGATCCATAAATGCTACATACGGATCCATCTTTTTTTCTAAGTATTTCTCACACATTCTTTAAAGCAAACACCTGATCCACACACCCTCTACCACTTCTGAAACCACACTACTCCTCCCCAATCTGATTCTCTGTACATACTTTCACCCTCTCAATCAATACCCTCCCATACAATTTCCTAGGAACACTCAAGAAACTTATTCCTCTGTAGTTTGAACATTCACCTTTATTCCCTTTGCCTTTTTACAGTGGCACTATACATGCATTCCGCCAATCCTCAGGCACTTTACCATGATCAATACATACAATGAATATCCTTACTAACCAATCTACAGTCGAGTCATCCCCTTTTTTTTTTAAATAAATTCCACTCTAATACCAGCCAAACCTGCCTCCTTGCTGGATTTCATCATCTGCAAAACTTTTACCAGCTCTTCTTTCTTAACCAGACTTATTCTCTCTGACCCTCTCACTTTGCACACCACCCCAATCAAAACACCCTACATCTGCCTCTCTTTTCTCTTTCACTAACAGCTTTACTTCTTCATCCCACCACTCGCTACCCTTTCTAATCTGCCCATCTCCCACCCTTCTCATGCTACATGCATCTTTTGCACATGCAATCACTGCTTCCTTAAATACATCCCATTCCTCACACACTCCCCTCGCATCATTTGCTTTCACATTTTGCCATCCTGCACTTAATCTCTCCTTGTACTTCCTCACACAAGTGTCCTTTCCATGCTCGCTCACTTTCACCACTCTCTTCTCCCCCAACATTTTATCTTCTTTTTTTGGAAACCTCTACAAATCTTCACCTTCGCGAAGATGGAAGGATGGAGTGAAAATGATTTTGAGCGATCAGGCCTGAACATACAGGAGAGTGAGAGGCATGCAAGGAATAGAGTGAATTGGAACAATGTGATACACCGGGGTCGACGTGCTATCAGTGGCTTGAACCCGGGCATGTGAAGCATCTGGGGTAAACCATTGAAAGTTCTGTGAGGCCTGGATGTGGATATGTAGCTGTGGTTTTGGTGCATAGGTGCATAGGTAGAGGCTGAGTGTGAAGGATGAGGCCTTTTCAGTCTGTTTTTCCTGGCCCTACCTTGCTGAAGTTGGGATAGCGATGCTGTTTCCTGTGGAGTGGGGTAGGAACAGGAATGGATGAAGGCAAGCAAGTATGAATATGTGTATTTGTTTATATGAATATGTCTGTGTATGTATTTATTTGAATATGTCTGTGCATGTGTATATGTTGATATGTATATGTGTGTATATGGTCATTTATGTATATTATTATTATTATTATTATTATTATTATTATTATTAATATTATTTTGCTTTGTCGCTGTCTCCCGCGTTTGCGAGGTAGTGCAAGGAAACAGACGAAAGAAATGGCCCAACCCACCCCCATACACCTGGTGTGCAAAGTGAGAGGGTTAGGGAAAATGATTTGGTAAACAGAGAAGAGGTAGTGAAAGCTTTGCGGAAGATGAAAGCCGGCAAGGCAGCAGGTTTGGATGGTATTGCAGTGGAATTTATTAAAAAAGGGGTTGACTGTATTGTTGACTGGTTGGTAAGGTTATTTAATGTATGTATGACTCATGGTGAGGTGCCTGAGGATTGGCGGAATGCGTGCATAGTGCCATTGTACAAAGGCAAAGGGGATAAGAGTGAGTGCTCAAATTACAGAGGTATAAGTTTGTTGAGTATTCCTGGTAAATTATATGGGAGGGTATTGATTGAGAGGGTGAAGGCATGTACAGAGCATCAGATTGGGGAAGAGCAGTGTGGTTTCATAAGTGGTAGAGGATGTGTGGATCAGGTGTTTGCTTTGAAGAATGTATGTGAGAAATACTTAGAAAAGCAAATGGATTTGTATGTAGCATTTATGGATCTGGAGAAGGCATATGATAGAGTTGATAGAGATGCTCTGTGGAAGGTATTAAGAATATATGGTGTGGGAGGAAAGTTGTTAGAAGCAGTGAAAAGTTTTTATCGAGGATGTAAGGCATGTGTACGTGTAGGAAAAGAAGAAAGTGATTGGTTCTCAGTGAATGTAGGTTTGCGGCAGGGGTGTGTGATGTCTCCATGGTTGTTTAATTTGTTTATGGATGGGGTTGTTAGGGAGGTGAATGCAAGAGTTTTGGAAAGAGGGGCAAGTATGAAGTCTGTTGGGGATGAGAGAGCTTGGGAAGTGAGTCAGTTGTTGTTCGCTGATGATACAGCGCTGGTGGCTGATTCATGTGAGAAACTGCAGAAGCTGGTGACTGAGTTTGGAAAAGTGTGTGGAAGAAGAAAGTTAAGAGTAAATGTGAATAAGAGCAAGGTTATTAGGTACAGTAGGCTTGAAGGTCAAGTCAATTGGGAGGTGAGTTTGAATGGAGAAAAACTGGAGGAAGTGAAGTGTTTTAGATATCTGGGAGTGGATCTGGCAGCGGATGGAACCATGGAAGCGGAAGTGGATCATAGGGTGGGGGAGGGGGCGAAAATCCTGGGGGCCTTGAAGAATGTGTGGAAGTCGAGAACATTGTCTCGGAAAGCAAAAATGGGTATGTTTGAAGGAATAGTGGTTCCAACAATGTTGTATGGTTGCGAGGCGTGGGCTATGGATAGAGTTGTGCGCAGGAGGATGGATGTGCTGGAAATGAGATGTTTGAGGACAATGTGTGGTGTGAGGTGGTTTGATCGAGTAAGTAACGTAAGGGTAAGAGAGATGTGTGGAAATAAAAAGAGCGTGGTTGAGAGAGCAGAAGAGGGTGTTTTGAAATGGTTTGGTCACATGGAGAGAATGAGTGAGGAAAGATTGACCAAGAGGATATATGTGTCGGAGGTGGAGGGAACGAGGAGAAGAGGGAGACCAAACTGGAGGTGGAAAGATGGAGTGAAAAAGATTTTGTGTGATCGGGGCCTGAACATGCAGGAGGGTGAAAGGAGAGCAAGGAATAGAGTGAATTGGAGCGATGTGGTATACCGGGGTTGACGTGCTGTCAGTGGATTGAATCAAGGCATGTGAAGCGTCTGGGGTAAACCATGGAAAGCTGTGTAGGTATGTATATTTGCGTGTGTGGACGTATGTATATACATGTGTATGGGGGTGGGTTGGGCCATTTCTTTTGTCTGTTTCCTTGCGCTACCTTGCAAACGCGGGAGACAGCGACAAAGCAAAAAAAAAAAAAAATATATATATATATATATATATATATATATATATATATATATATATATATATATATATATATATATGTGTGTGTGTGTGTGTGTGTGTGTGTGTGTATGTATATGATGCTCTGTACATGCCTTCACCCTCTCATTCAATACCCTCCCATATAATTTACCAGGAATACTCAACAAACTTATACCTCTGTAATTTGAGCACTCACTCTTATCCCCTTTGCCTTTGTACAATGGCACTATGCACGCATTCCGCCAATCCTCAGGCACCTCACCATGAGTCATACATACATTAAATAACCTTACCAACCAGTCAATAATACAGTCACCCCCTTTTTTAATAAATTCCACTGCAATACCATCCAAACCTGCTGCCTTGCTGGCTTTCATCTTCCGCAAAGCTTTTACTACCTCTTCTCTGTTTACCAAATCATTTTCCCTAACCCTCTCACTTTGCACACCACCTCGACCAAAACACCCTATATCTGCCACTCTATCATCAAACACATTCAACAAACCTTCAAAATACTCACTCCATCTTCTCACATCACCACTACTTGTTATCACCTCCCCATTTGCCCCCTTCACTGAAGTTCCCATTTGCTACCTTGTCTTACGCACTTTATTTACCTCCTTCCAGAACATCTTTTTATTCTCCCTAAAATTTAATGATACTCTCTCACCCCAACTCTCATTTGCCCTCTTTTTCACCTCTTGCACCTTTCTCTTGACCTCCTGTCTCTTTCTTTTATACATCTCCCACTCAGTTGCATTCTTTCCCTGCAAAAATCGTCCAAATGCCTCTCTCTTCTCTCTCACTAATAATCTTACTTCTTCATCCCACCACTCACTACCCTTTCTAATCAACCCACCTCCCACTCTTCTCATGCCACAAGCATCTTTTGCGCAATCCATCACTGATTCCCTAAATACATCCCATTCCTCCCCCACTCCCCTTACTTCCATTGTTCTCACCTTTTTCCATTCTGTACTCAGTCTCTCCTGGTACTTCCTCACACAAGTCTCCTTCCCAAGCTCACTTACTTTCACCACCCTCTTCACTCCAACATTCACTCTTCTTTTCTGAATCTGGTTCTGGAGAAGGCATATGATAGAGTTGATAGAGATGCTCTGTGGAAGGTATTAAGAATATATGGTGTGGGAGGCAAGTTGTTAGAAGCAGTGAAAAGTTTTTATCGAGGATGTAAGGCATGTGTACGTGTAGGAAGAGAGGAAAGTGATTGGTTCTCAGTGAATGTAGGTTTGTGGCAAGGGTGTGTGATGTCTCCATGGTTAATTTGTTTATGGATGGGGTTGTTAGGGAGGTGAATGCAAGAGTTTTGGAAAGAGGGGCAAGTATGAAGTCTGTTGTGGATGAGAGAGCTTGGGAAGTGAGTCAGTTGTTGTTCGCTGATGATACAGCGCTGGTGGTTGATTCATGTGAGAAACTGCAGAAGCTGGTGACTGAGTTTGGTAAAGTGTGTGAAAGAAGAAAGTTGAGAGTAAATGTGAATAAGAGCAAGGTTATTAGGTTCAGTAGGGTTGAGGGTCAAGTCAATTGGGAGGTAAGTTTAAATGGAGAAAAACTGGAGGAAGTAAAGTGTTTTAGATATCTGGGAGTGGATTTGGCAGCGGATGGAACCATAGAGGTGGAAGTGAATCATAGGGTGGGGGAGGGGGTGAAAATTCTGGGAGCTTTGAAGAATGTGTGGAAGTCAAGAACATTATCTTGGAAAGCAAAAATGGGTATGTTTGAAGGAATAGTGGTGCCAACAATGTTGTATGGTTGCGAGGCATGGGCTATGTATAGAGTTGTGTGAAGGAGGGTGGATGTGCTGGAAATGAGTCGTTTGAGGACAGTATGTGGTGTGAGGTGGTTTGATCGAGTAAGTAATAATAGGGTAAGAGAGATGTGTGGTAATAAAAAGAGTATGGCTGAGAGAGCAGAAGAGGGTGTTTTGAAATGGTTTGGGCACATGGAGAGAATGAGTGAGGAAAGACTGACCAAGAGGATATATGTGTCAGAGGTGGAGGCAACGAGAAGTGGGAGACCAAATTGGAGGTGGAAAGATGCAGTGAAAAAGATTTTGAGTGATTGGGGCCTGAACATGCAGGAGGGTGAAAGGCGTGCAAGGAATAGAGCGAATTGGAACGGTGTTGTATACCAGAGTCGACATACTGTCAATGGATTGAACCAGCGTCTGCGGGTAAACCATGGAAAGTTGTGTGGGGCCTGGATGTGGAAAGGGAGCTGTGGTTTCGGTGTATTATTACATGACAGCGAGAGACTGAGTGTGAATGAATGTGGCCTTTGTTGTCTTTTCCTAGCGCTACCTTGCGCACATGAAGGGCTTATACCACATCATTTCAGTTCACTCTATTCCTTCCACACCTTTAACCCTTATGTATGTTCAGGTTCCAGTTGCTCAAAATCTTTTTCACTCCATCCTGCCCCCTCCAGTTTGGTCTCCGGCTTCTTGTTGCCTCCACCTCTGACACAAATATCCTCTTTTGTCAATCTTTCCTCACTAATTCTCTCCATGTGTCCAAACCATTTCAATACACCCTCTTCTGCTCTCTCAACCACACTTTTTATTACCACACATCTCTCTTATCCTTTCATTACTTACTCGATAAAGAATATGTGAAAGTAGAGAATGTAGAATTCCTTCCCTGTACCATTCAAATAGGTAATAACGTTTTCATATGTGCACCTGCATGCACACACACTGTTAACAGCTTTAGATTTCATTGAATGAAAAGAAATTTTTCATCAAGAATGCAATGAAATATTCATCTTCAGGTGATGACAAATTTGTTGCCTGGAAACCATGCTGAAGTTGTAATCAACTACATTGAAGATATCATACGTCAGCTGCAGGCCAACCCCAATGTTCTCCCAGTTGTGTCCACCCTGGGTCTAGATTCTCGCAGCCAACAACATCAAGAAGGTCATGCTCGTTCTCCATCTTCTTCTAGACGCCATCGTGATGATCCTGAAGCGAGGGTAAGTAACACTTATCCATTAGAATGTCTCTCTCTCTCTCTCTCTCTCTCTCTCTCTCTCTCTCTCTCTCTCTCTCTCTCTCTCTCTCTCCCTCTCTCTCTCTCTCTCTCTCTCCAAGGAAATATGGTGAATGTTGATTGAACAGTATGAATAATTATTCATTTGAAAATGCAAGGAGGCACTGGGAGATGTATTGTTTAGTTAGTTTGTTGAAAATGCCCTCAGATATTGAAATACTGGAAGATGACACAACCAGAGTGATTGATTAGCCTAGAGAAAATACAGCTCCTAGACCAGTTGAAATTCCAACCATATTTCTCAAAAAGACAAAGACAGTGATAGCAGAGCCAATGATATCATTACTGAGGCAAAATTTCAGAAATTCACAATTTGGCATGTGTTACAAAGATACACAAAGGAGGATCCAGACTGATACCTAACAACACAAGCCATTTAGCTTGACTTCACATGTTATAAAAGCCTTTGGAGGAGTTATAAAGGACATATTTTAAACAGTTCAGTCAAGAGCATTAACATAAATGAAGGCCTACATGAATGTGTGCAACAAATATATGCGCGCTAGCTATTAGCTCTTTATGGTGACATATGTGAGTTTAATCGTAGGAAAAAAATAGTTACCGTTTTTCTTGATTTTGCAAAAGCATTTGACCAAGTAAACCACAAGATTTTATTTTAGAAAGAAGCTAATCATAACATAAAGGATTAAAAAGTTTTTGAGCAACAGAAAGTTCAAAGGGCTAGCAATTGGAAAAATGTCTGGAGGAAGATGTCATTTATGGGGTAGCACAGGGAATGATATTAGCCTGTATACTCTTTGTTAATGATAGCATACAGTGACTGCAAAGTAAAGGAAAGTATAGTAAGGTACTTTGCTGATAACACCAGAATAAGGAGAATGATTGAATCAGAAACTGATCAGAACGAGATGCAAAAAGACTGACATCCTTTACAAACGGACTGAAATGAACCTCATAGAATTTGATGAAAATGTTTGAGAAAATACGGTATGGAATAAGGAAGAATACATTAGTGATAACATGTAAAGGCTTAACAGAGAGAGTGATAGAAAGGCTAACAAATTAGAAAAAATTGGTTCATCATAAATGAGAAACTAGATTTGAGAAAGCATATCGAGAATATAGTTTGATCAAGTCAGTGATTAGAGGAATGATTTTGAGGACTTTTAATGTGGGAGACAGAAAAATGTTGATGAGAATGTTTAATGTGTATATAGGATAAACAAGTTGCGAATACTTGAAATGTTGTTGATGTCATTTCCAAAAATAGATAATTATATAATGCAGGCAGTTGCTGAGAAGAATAGTTTTATTCATCAAGCAAGTCGTGTTGTGACTGCTGTGGGCTAGCACCCTGCTGTTATGGCTGAATCTCATCCAGAAAAGTACTAAATGTTTCATGAATATACTTTAATCTTAGAGAGATAGCAAATTAAGTGCAACATAGCAGTGAAGTGGGAATACTTGTAAAGGATTTAAGAAGTCTCAAGCACTTTACAATAATATGATCGCTGTTTAACAAAAAAAAAGATTACATGTATTAGGAATTAAGTGCAGCATTCTTAGAAAAGGAGGGACATCATTGAAATAAAGGAAACTAATACAGTGATTAACAGGACTGTATATGTTAAAAGATATGAATTTGACAATGAATATCAAATTTGATAGACTGAGGAACTTAAAAACTACATTAAAGCAGAAAACTTTTGTGCGGAAACAATATGAAAAATGAATGTAGAAAAATGACGTTATAAACCTTAGAAGGATATGGGTTTTTTGAAAAATTATTTATACAAAAGCAGAGATTGCTGCTAAGAGATTTCAGCTTTCTGACATCTTGGCGTAGAGTGTCATGATATTGTAATTACACACAGTTTTTATTACTATTAACCTTTTTGTTAATTTATGCTCCAGTCACAGACAAAAGTCCACATCAAGGATGGGCCTTAATTGAAATATAAAGATGTTATTGAAAGGGAGAATAAAGAGATAAGAAAAAATATTTAAGAATTTTGAAGTGAAAAACTTCTTTTAAAGTCAGCCTGGTCATAGTTAATGGGAAAGACATCAGAGGGAAGAGAATTCCAAAGTTCTGAGGTGCATGGAAGAAACTATCAAAATGGCCCACAGCCACACAGTAATCTTGAGATTCTATAGCTTGCTGAGTATTGTGTAGTGTAGATAATGATGAGGGCAAACAAGCAGCAGCTCTCAGGAGCAGAAACCAAAGTAATGCCCAAGAAGAGGGAAAGTGAACGAACGTTGTGGTGTAGGGCAAGTGGGTCAAGTTTTAAGTTAGTTTAGTAGAATTTATAAGTTGGACTAGTTTGGCAGTAAGTCAGTATTCAGACATTATAAAACATAAGGATAGTAGTATCAATATTAGGGTAAACCCAGAAAGAACCGACAAATTAGGTTATACTTGAGAAGTAAAAAGGAACAACAGAAATAAATCTTGAATATCAGCTTGAAACTTGATTGAAATATGAGATATGATGAATAAAGAAAGAATAGAGAAAAAGGTTGAGAGTTAGCATGAAATTTTATATCTAAATTCTCTATAGATAGAAAATATGATAAAAGCAACTATTGGATGTCTTATAACAAGCAAGAAGGTTTTTCTCGTGGAAAGAAATGACTCAAGATGATCATGATAGCACCAGTAATTCAATTATTGATGCATTAGTAGTCTCTGGTAGAGATGAACTTATTAAACTGGTAAGATGCTATGAATATAGTTGTAAATTAAAGATTGAAGGGATAATATGCAGAATCATTAATGCAAAGAGTTTGAAGAGAAATATATGAATGCAAAAAACAATAATCCATTGAGAACACAAGGCATATGTACCTGTTAGACCATTGAAAAACAGACAAATTCTGTACCTTGCTCATACAAAAACCTGAGAACTGTCTTTTTAGCATATGTTGGAAAATGCAAGTTGTGGTATATAGTAGACAGATATTTATATATTTCTTTTTTTTATTTTATTTTGTCGCTGTCTCCTGCAAGGAATCAGATGAAAGAATGGCCCAACCCACCCACATACACATGCATATACATACACATCCACACACACACACACATATATACCTATACATTTTAACATATACATATATATACATACACAGACATATACATGTACACACTTGCTTCCTTCATTCATTCCCGTTGCCACCCCGCCACACATAAAATAACAACCCCCTCCCCGAGCATGCGCGAGAGGTAGCACTAGGAAAAGACAACAAAGGCCACATTTGTTCACCCTCAGTCCATAGCTGTCATGTATAATGCACCGAAACCACAGCTCCCTTTCCACATCCAGGCCCCCACAAAACTTTCGATGGTTTACCTCAGACGCTTCACATGCCCTAGTTCAATCCATTGACAGCACGTTGACCCTGGTATACCACATTGTTCCAGTTCACTCTATTCCTTGCATGCCTTTCACCCTCCTGCATGTTCAGGTCCCGATCGCTGAAAATCTTTTTCACTCTATCCTTTCACCTCCACTTTGGTCTCCCACATCTTGTTCCCTCCACCTCTGACACATATATCCTCTTTGTCAATCTTTCCTCACTCATTCTCTCCATGTTACCAAACCATTTCAAAACATCCTCTTCTGCTCTCTCAACCACACTCTTTTTATTACCACACATCTCTCTTACCCTTTCATTACTTACCCGATCAAACCACCTCACACCACATATTGTCCTCAGACATCTCATTTCCAACACATCCACCCTCCTCTGCACAGCTCTATGTATAGCCCATGCCTCGCAACCATATAACATTGTTGGAACCACTATTTCTTCATACATACCCATTTTTGCTTTCTGAGATAATGTTCCCGCCTTCCACACATTTTTCAATGCTTTCAGAACTTTTGCCCCCCTCCCCCACCCTGTGACTCACTTCCTCTTCCATGCTTCCATCTGCTGCCAAATCCACTCTCAGATATCTAAAACACTTCACTTCCTCCAGTTTTTCTCCATTCAAACTTACCTCCCAATTGACTTGTCCCTCAACCCTACTGTACCTAATAACCTTGTTCTTATTCACATATACTTTCAGCTTTCTTCTTTCACACACTTTACCAAACTCAGTCACCAGCTTCTGCAGTTTCTCACCCGAATCAACCACCAGCGCTGCATCATCAGCGAACAACAACTGACTCACTTCTCAAGCCCTCTCATCCACAACAGACTGCATACTTGCCCCTCTCTCCAAAACTCTTGCATTCACCTTCCTAGCAACTCCATCCATGAACAAATTAAGCAACCATTGAGACATCAGGCACCCCTGCCACAAACCGACATTCACTGAGAACCAATCACTTTCTTCTCTTCCTACTCATACACATGCCTTACATCCTCGATAAAAAGTTTTCATTGCTTTTAGCAACTTGCCTCCCACACCCTATATTCTTAATACCTTCCACAGAGCATCTCTATCAACTTTATCATATGCCTTCTCCAGATCCATAAATGCTACATACAGATCCATTTGCTTTTCTAAGTGTTTCTCACATACATTCTTCAAAGCAAACACCTGATCCACACATCCTCTACCACTTCTGAAACCACACTGCTCTTGCCCAATCTGAGGCTCTGTACATGCTTTCACTCTCTCAATCAATACCCTCCCTTATAATTTCCTCTGTAATTTGAGCACTCACCTTTATCCCTTTTGCCTTTGTACAGTGGCACTATGCAAGCATTCCTCCAGTCCTCAGGCACCTCACCATGAGTCATACATACATTGAATGTCCTTACCAACCAGTCAACAACACAGTCACTTCCCTTTTTAATACATTTCACTGCAATGCCATCCAAACCCACTGCCTTGCCGGCTTTCATCTTCCGCAAAGCTTTTACTACCTCTTCTCTGTTACCAAATCATTCTCCCTAACCCTCTCACTTCGCACACCAACTCTGCCAAATCACCCTATATCTGCCACTCTATTATCAAACACATTCAACAAACCTTCAAAATACTCACTCCATCTCCTTCTCACATCACCACTACTTGTTGTCACCTCCCCATTATCCCCCTTCACTTATGTGCCCATTTGTTCTCTTGTCTTCTGCACTTTATTTACCTCCTTCCAAAACATCTTTTTATTATCCCTAAGTTTTAATAATACTCTCTCCCCAACTCTCATTTACCCTCTTTTTCACCTCTTGCAACTTTCTCTTGACCTCCTGCCTCTTTCTTTTATACATCTCCCAGTCATTTGCAATATTTCCTCGCAAAAATCATCCAAATGCCTCTCTCTTCTCTTTCACAAATAATCTTACTACTTCATCCCACCACTCACTACCCTTTCTAATCTGCCCACCTCCCACGCTTCTCATGCCACGAGCATCTTTTGCACAAGCCATCACAGCTTCCCTAAATACAGATATATTTTACCTAAAACTATCCAGAAGAGATGAAACTGGACTTAAATTGGGATATGATCATGGGAACTGCATAGAACTTGAAAATTTTTTGTGATAACATTATTAGGTAACATGGTTCAAAATCGTGAAACTAAGACATTGTGGTGAAAGGTTTGTGAAATTTACAATGCAGGAATGTGAACATGTGTACTTCTAGCTTCAGATATAAAGAGGAAAATAAAGAAAGAGGGAAGAATGTTTAAATTGAAAATAACAAAAAATAATGGAACTTTGAAATGCATAGTGGTGTAGATGTAGGAGACACTCCAGCCAGCGAGTTTATGTGAGGTATGAGAGAGCAAGGAATGAGCATACCAGGATAAGAAAGGAGGAACAGAGAAACTTTGAAGGGAATATTGAAGACAAGCCATATGAGAATCCAAATCTTGTCCATAAATTTGTTGGAAGTAGATTGTCAGTTAAAGAGCAAGCTAATCAAGTTAGGGTATTCAGAGGAAATAATAATTGATGATATAATGGATATTTGAGGATTTAAATAGCAAGTTCAAAAGGATTTTCAGAGTGGAAGACACTTTAGCCCCAAACAGTAGTGAGATGGGATAGAGAGGAGGCTTTAGAAAATACTGAGATATCTAGAAAAGACATTAAAAGAATACTGAAGGGTCTTGGCCTATACAAGGATCATGGTCCTGGCAAAATGTTATCATATATGCTAAAGATGTAGGCTGATACACAAGACAGACCTCTTGAAATACTCTTCAAGATATTGCTGGTGAAAGGCAGGGAGTGGAAAAAGGCAAATATCTTACCCACCTGTAAGAAAGGATCACTTTCTACTGTGGAGAAATTACCCAAGTGAGAGGTAACACAGGTTTAGGGAAAAGAGAGTATTTGTAGCAAGCCTCATATTTCTATGAGAATGTGAGCTCTGTCTGAGACAAAAGGGAAGGCTAGGTAACTTATTTGTTTCTTGAGTACCAGAAAACATTTGAGTCAAACATGAAAGGCTGATTAAGAGACATCACCAGGCAGGTAAAGGGGGAGACTCCCCCAATGGACATATTATCTTTGTGGATGGGAACAAAGGACACATGTCAGAGGAGCCATCTCCAAATGGGTGAGGTCACTAGTAGAGTGCCCCAGGGTTTTGTTTTGGAACTGTTATTTCTCTTGATTTACATGGATTCCTTGCCAGAAGGTATGGACTTCTACCAGAATATTTTTTATAGATGCATAGGTCATGAGAAAAGTGAAAAGTGACCTTTCACTTGTGGTTGAACCTCATGGAGGCAAAGTCTAGTGATACAGCCTTGCCAAAGGTGACCTTTCATTTGTGGTGTAACCTCATGGAGGCATAATTTAGTAATACCACAAATATTAATGACACACATGCACATAAACTCCTTCTCTCACAGTGCTGTTTGTATAGGATAATATTGCATTTACAGCTGTGGTTTCGGTGCATTATACATGACAGCTAGAGACTGAGTGTGAACGAATATGGCCTTTGTTGACTTTTCCTAGCGCTACCTTGCGCACATGCGGGGGGAGGGGGGTGTCATTTCATGTGTGGCTGGATGGCGACGGGAATGAATAAAGGCAGCAAGTATGAATTATGTACATGTGTTTATATGTATATGTCTGTGTATGTATATATATGTATATGTTGAAATGTATAGGTATGTATATGTGTGTGTGTGTGGACATGTATGTATATACATGTGTATGTGGGTAGGTTGGGCCTTTCTTTTGTCTGTTTCCTTGCGCAACTCGCTAAATGTGTGTGGATGTAACCAAGATGAGAAAAAAGGAGAGATAGGTAGTATGTTTGAGGAAAGGAACCTGGATGTTTTGGCTCTGAGTGAAACGAAGCTCAAGGGTAAAGGGTTTGGGAATGTCTTGGGAGTAAAGTCAGGGGTTAGTAAGAAGACAAAAGCAAGGGAAGGAGTAGCACTACTCCTGAAACAGGAGTTGTGGGAGTATGTGATAGAGTGTAAGAAAGTAAATTCTAGATTGATATGGGTAAAACTGAAAGTGGATGGGGAGAGATGGGTGATTATTGGTGCATATGCACCTGGGCATGAGAAGAAAGATCATGAGAGGCAAGTGTTTTGGGAGCAGCTGAATGAGTGTGTTAGCGGTTTTGATGCACAAGACCGGGTTATAGTGATGGGTGATATGAATGCATAGGTGAGTAATGTGGCAGTTGAGGGAATGATTGGTATACATGGGGTGTTCAGTGTTGTAAATGGAAATGGTGAAGAGCTTGTAGATTTATGTGCTGAAAAAGGACTGGTGATTGGGAATACCTGGTTTAAAAATAGGGATATACATAAGTATACGTATGTAAGTAGGAGAGATGGCCAGAGAGTGTTATTGGATTACGTGTTAATTGATAGGCGCGTGAAAGAGAGACTTTTTGATGATAATGTGCAGGGAGGTGCAACTGGAGAGATGTCTGATCATTATCTTGTGGAGGCGAAGGTGAAGATTTGTAGAGGTTTTCAGAAAAGAAGAAAGAATGTTGGGGTGAAGAGAGTGGTGAGAGTAAGTGAGCTTAGGAAGGAGACTTGTGTGAGAAAGTACCAGGAGAGACTGAATACAGAATGGAAAAAGGTGAGAACAAAGGAGGTAAGGGGTGTAGGGGAGGAATGGGATGTATTTAGGGAAGCAGTGATGGCTTGCACAAAAGATGCTTGTGGCATGAGAAGCGTGGGAGGTGGGCTGATTAGAAAGGGTAGTGAGTGATGGGATGAAGAGGTAAGATTATTAGTGAAAGAGTAGAGAGAGGCATTTGGACAATTTTTGCAGGGAAATAATGCAAATGAGTGGGGGATGTATTAAAGAAAGAGGCAGGAGGTCAAGAGAAAGGTGCAAGAAGTGAAAAAGAGGGCAAAAGAGAGTTGGGGTGAGAGAGTATCATTAGATTTTAGGGAGAATAAAAAGAGGTTTTGGAAGGAGGTAAATAAAGTGCGTAAGACAAGGGAACAAATGGGAACTTCAGTGAAGGGGGCTAATGGGGAGGTGATAACAAGTAGTGGTGATGTGAGAAGGAGATGGAGTGAGTATTTTGAAGGTTTGTTGAATGTGTTTGATGATATATATATATATATATATATATATTATATATTTTTTTTTATTATACTTTGTCGCTGTCTCCCGCGTTTGCGAGGTAGCGCAAGGAAACAGACGAAAGAAATGGCCCAACCCCCCCATACACATGTATATACATACGACCACACACGCAAATATACATACCTACACAGCTTTCCATGCCTTGATTCAATCCACTGACAGCACGTCAACCCCGGTATACCACATCGCTCCAATTCACTCTATTCCTTGCCCTCCTCTTACCCTCCTGCATGTTCAGGCCCCGATCACACAAAATCTTTTTCACTCCATCTTTCCACCTCCAATTTGGTCTCCCTCTTCTCCTTGTTCCCTCCACCTCCGACACATATATCCTCTTGGTCAATCTTTCCTCATGTGCCCAAACCACTTCAAAACACCCTCTTCTGCTCTCTCAACCACGCTCTTTTTATTTCCACACATCTCTCTTACCCTTACGTTACTCACTCGATCAAACCACCTCACACCACACATTGTCCTCAAACATCTCATTTCCAGCACATCCATCCTCCTGCGCACAACTCTATCCATAGCCCACGCCTCGCAACCATAGAACATTGTTGGAACCACTATTCCTTCAAACATACCCATTTTTGCTTTCCGAGATAATGTTCTTGACTAATGGGGAGGTGATAACAAGTAGTGGTGATGTGAGAAGGAGATGGAGTGAGTATTTTGAAGTTTTGTTGAATGTGTGTGATGAGAGAGTGGCAGATATAGGGTGTTTTGGTCGAGGTGGTGTGCAAAGTGAGAGGGTTAGGGAAAATGATTTGGTAAACAGAGAAGAGGTAGTGAAAGCTTTGCGGAAGATGAAAGCCGGCAAGGCAGCAGGTTTGGATGGTATTGCTGTGGAATTTATTAAGAAAGGGGATGACTGTATTATTGACTGGTTGGTAAGGTTATTTAATGTATGTATGACTTATGGTGAGGTGCCTGAGGATTGGCGGAATGCGTGCATAGTGCCATTGTACAAAGGCAAAGGGGATAAGAGTGAGTGCTCAAATTACAGAGGTATAAGTTTGTTGAGTATTCCTGGTAAATTATATGGGAGGGTATTGATTGAGAGGGTGAAGGCATGTATAGAGCATCAGATTGGGGAAGAGCAGTGTGGTTTCAGAAGTGTTAGAGGATGTGTGGATCAGGTGTTTGCTTTGAAGAATGTATGTGAGAAATACTTAGAAAAGCAAATGGATTTGTATGTAGCATTTATGGATCTGCAGAAGGCATATGATAGAGTTGATAGATGCTCTGTGGAAGGTATTAAGAATATATGGTGTGGGAGGCAAGTTGTTAGAAGCAGTGAAAAGTTTTTATCAAGGATGTAAGGCATGTGTACATGTAGGAAGAGAGGAAAGTGATTGGTTCTCAGTGAATGTAGGTTTGCAGCAGGGGTGTGTGATGTCTCCATGGTTGTTTAATTTGTTTATGGATGGGGTTGTTAGGGAGGTGAATGCAAGAGTTTTGGAAAGAGGAGCAAGTATGAAGTCTGTTGGGGATGAGAGAGCTTGGGAAGTGAGTCAGTTGTTGTTCGCTGATGATAGCGCTGGTGGTTGATTCATGTGAGAAACTGCAGAAGCTGGTGACTGAGTTTGGTAAAGTGTGTGAAAGAAGAAAGTTAAGAGTAAATGTGAATAAGAGCAAGGTAATTAGGTACAGTATGGTTGAGGGTCAAGTCAATTGGGAGGTAAGTTTGAATGGAGAAAAACTGGAGGAAGTAAAGTGTTTTAGATATCTGGGAGTGGATCTGGCAGCGGATGGAACCATGGAAGCAGAAGTGGATCATAGGGTGGGGGAGGGGGCGAAAATCCTGGGAGCCTTGAAGAATGTGTGGAAGTCGAGAACATTATCTCGGAAAGCAAAAATGGGTATGTTTGAAGGAATAGTGGTTCCAACAGTGTTGTATGGTTGCGAGGCGTGGGCTATGGATAGAGTTGTGCGCAGGAGGATGGATGTACTGGAAATGAGATATTTGAGGACAATGTGTGGTGTGAGGTGGGTTGACCGAGTAAGTAATGTAAGGGTAAGAGAGATGTGTGGAAATAAAAAGAGCGTGGTTGAGAGAGCAGAAGAGGGTGTTTTGAAATGGTTTGGTCACATGGAGAGAATAAGTGAGGAAAGATTGACCAAGAGGATACATGTGTTGGAGGTGGAGGGAACAAGGAGAAGTGGGAGACCAAAATGGAGGTGGAAAGATGGAGTGCAAAAGATTTTGTGTGATCGGGGCCTGAACATGCAGGAGGGTGAAAGGAGGGCGAGGAATAGAGTGAATTGGATCGATGTGGTATACCGGGGTTGACGTGCTGTCAGTGGATTGAATCAGGGCATGTGAAGCGTTTGGGTAAACCATGGAGAGCTGTGTAGGTATGTATATTTGCGTGTGTGGACGTATGTATTTACATGTGTATGGGGGTGGGTTGGGCCATTTCTTTCGTCTGTTTCCTTGCACTACCTCGCAAACGCGGGAGACCAACAAAGCAAAAGATATATATATATATATATATATATATATATATATATATATATATATATATATATATATATATATATATATATATATATATATATATATATTTTTTTTTTTTTTATACTTTTATATATATATGTATGTATTTTATTATTATTATTTTGCTTGGTCGCTGTCTCCCGCGTTTGCGAGGTATATATATATATATTATTATTATTATTTTGCTTTGTCACTGTCTCCCGCATTTGCGAGGTAGCGCAAGGAAACAAATGAAAGAAATGGCCCAACCCACCCCCATACACATGTATATACATACACGTCCACACACGCAAATATGCATACCTACATATCTCAATGTACACATATATATACACACACAGATATATACATATATACACATGTACATAATTCATACTGTCTGCCTTTATTTATTCCCATCGCCACCTCGCCACACATGGAATAACATCCCCCTCCCACCTCATGTGTGCGAGGTAGCGCTAGGAAAAGACAACAAAGGCCCCATTCGTTCACACTCAGTCTCTAGCTGTCATGTAATAATGCCCGAAACCACAGCTCCCTCTCCACATCCAGGCCCCACAGAACTTTCCATGGTTCACCCCAGACACTTCACATGCCCTGATTCAATCCATATTTTATTTTTTATATTTTGCTATACTTTGCCACTGTCTCCTGCATTAGCGAGGCAGCGCAAGGAAACAGACGAAAGAATGGCCCAACCCACCCACATACACATGTATGTACATAAATGCCCACACATGCACAGATTCATACCTATACATTTCAACGTATACATACATATACATACACAGACATATACATATATACACATGTACATGTTCATACTTGCTGCCTTCATCCATATCCATCGCCACCCCACCACACATGAAATGGCATTCCCCTCTCCCCGCATGCGAGGTAGTGCAAGGAAACAGATGAAAGAATGGCCGTACCCACCTACATACACATGTATATACTTACATGGCCACACACGCACATACACATACCTATACGTCTCAACGTATACATATATATTTATACACATAGACATATACATATATACACATGTACATAATTCATACTGTCTGCCCTTATTCATTCCCGTCACCACCCAGCTACACATGAAATGACAACCCCCTCCCCCCACATGTGCGCGAGGTAGCAATAGGAAAAGACAACAAAGGCCACATTTGTTCACACTCAGTCTCTAGCTGTCATGTATAATGCATTAAAACCACAGCTCTCTTTCCACATCCAGGCCACACAAAACTTTCCATGGTTTACCCCAGATGCTTCACATGCCCTGGTTCAATCCATTGACAGCACGTCAACCCCAGTATACCACATCGTTCCAATTCACTTTATTCTTTGCATGCCTTTCACCCTACTGCATGCTCAGGCCCCAGTCACTCAAAATCTATTTCACCCCATCTTTCCACCTCCAGTTTGGTCTCCCACTTCTCCTCGTTCCTTCCACCTGTGACACATATATCCTCTTTGTCAATCTTTCCTCTCTCATTCTGTCCATGTGACCAAACCATTTTAAAACACCCTCTTCTGGTCTCTCAACCATACTTTTTTTATTACCACACATCTCTTGTACCCTTTCATTACTTAATCAAACCACCTCCCACCACATACTGTCCTCAAACATCTCATATCCAACACATCCACCCCCTCTGCACAGCCCTATCCATCACCCATGCCTCACAACCATATAACATTGTTGGAACCACTATTCCTTCAAACATACCTCCTTTCGCTTTCCAAGATAACGTTCTCACCTTCTACACATTCTTCGACGCTCCCAGAACCTTCGCCCCCTACCCCACCCTGTGACTCACTTCCACTTCCATGGTTCCATCCGCTGCCAAATTCACTCCCAGATTTCTGAAACACTTCACTTCCTCCAGTTTTTCTCCATTCAAACTTACTTCCCATTTTACTTGTCCTCAACCCTACTGAACCTAATAACCTTGCTCTTATTCACATTTACTCTCAGCTTTCTTCTTTCACACACTTTACCAAACTCGGTCACCAACTTCTGCAGTTTCTCACCTGAATCAGCCACCTGCGCTGTATCATCAGCGAACAATAACTTACTTGCTTCTCAAGCCCTCTCATCCCCAATAGACTACATACTTGCCCTTCTCTCCAAAACTCTTGCATTCACCACCCTAACAACCCCATCCATAAACAAATTAAACAACCATGGAGGCATCACACACCCCTGCCTCGAACCGACATTTACTGGGAACCAATCACTTTTCTCTCTTCCTACTTGTACACTTGTCTTACATCCTTGGTTATAGCTTTTCACTGCCTCTAGCAACTTACCTCCTACACCATATACTCTTAATACCTTCCACAGAGTATCTCTATCAACTCTTATCATATGCCTTCTCCAGATCCATAAATGCCACATACAAATCCATCTGCTTTTCTAAGTATTTCTCACATACATTCTTCAAAGCAAACACCTGATCCACACATCCTCTACCACTTCTGAAACCACACTAGTCCTCCCCAGTCTGATGCTCTGTATATGCCTTCACCCTCTCAATCAATAACCTCCCATATAATTTCCAAGGAATACTCAACAAACTTTTACCTATGTAATTTGAACACTCACCTTTATCACCTTTGTCTTTGTACATTGGCACTGTACATGCCTTCCGCTAATCCTCAGGCCCTTCACCATGAACCATACATATATTGAATATTCTAACCAACCAGTCAACAACACAGTCACCCCCTTTTTTAATAAATTCCACAGCAATACCATCCAAACCTGCCACCTTGCTGGCTTTCATCTTTTGCAAAGCTTTAACTACCTCTTATATGTTTACCAAATCATTCTCCCTGACCCTCTCACTTCGCACACCACCTTGACCAAAACACCCTATATCTCCCACTTGATCATCAAACACATTCAGTATTTTCATTTTTTATGATTACTTTGGTTAGTATAAGTGTCCAGGTTTGTTATAGTGCTTTTAGAGTTTTGTTGGCATGTACGGTTTTGTTGTTAGCAGTTTCAAGAAACAATCTGTCCTCATGTAGTGTGCAGTTATTCAACATAGAATACATTATAGTCTTGGCAGTACTATACCGACATGATATGATATAACTACATTCTGTAAAATTTTACCCTTCATTGTGTTAGAAGATGCTTGAGGTAGTTGCAGTGGGGTGGGTCGGAAGGGAGTAGGTGCTTGAGGTAGTTGCAGTGGGGTGGGTCAGAAGGGAGTAAGTTACCCATGAAGTCTTCCAGTATAAATGTATGATATATAGAGAAACAGTCTCCAAGACACAGTGGAACATCAGTGTCATATGCAGAATATGATTCAAACTATAGCAAGGCTTCGTCCAGCATGTCAGCACCTAAAGCAACAGTCAGATGTTGGCCATATGCACACATGAAGCAGGGCATTGTAACAGGGCTGAATACATTGCTTTTTATGTTATAAGAACCTGCATATCCTGATATATAATGACATATGTATTTATAACAATTTACAACATTTTACATCACTCTTACTGAAGAATAAGATATTTATCATACGCACAGCAGGGTATTAATTATGAGACAGCTGTGGTTCACAAACAAATGACAGTTGCAAGTTTGAAATTGTGAAATATCATACAATAACCACTTTATGAACACTTTGCAAACAGTTTTACAAGCAAACGTTACTGCACAGTGGAATGCAGGACTGAGCGAGATAGATTAGAGAAAATTTTTAAAAGGCTTGTGAACAGCACCCTCCAGAATGGCTATTGGAAGGTAACTGATGCACTTCTGGCATGCTTTACGTAGCATTGCCATATATGTCAGTGAATATGGAGTACCATGAGAGTATAGATTGAGGAATGATGCACCAAAATTTTGAATATGAATTGCAGTTATTCAATTTTAAGTGAATTTTTTTTAGTTTGAATGATGTGAGTGTTGCATAAGGTGTCAATTGGATGAGACTCGATACTGATGTGTCATGGTCCTCAAGAGTGTTAATATGGGTATCTGCAGAAACATGTTCAAAGTTTATGGTGTCTGAAGGTTATGCTAGAACCTTTTTGTTTTGTACCAGAAGATGGCTAATATATTGGAGGCATAGTTAGGTAGATGTTTTGACTAAAGCTGAAAAAAAGCTTCTTATAATATTTCTTTTTTTTTAAGTATATTGTCATCATTATTTTCCCCTCTTGAAAATACTTTTCCCTTCTAATGTACCATAAGTCATGATACCTGTACTGTAAGAAATACTGACACTATACAATTAAGAGATTATTTACAGTTGAGAGTGCAGGAATGCTTCATGGTTTTATTTAACAGTAATAAGATTTTAAGTGATATAAAAAGTGTACAATACTAAGATTGATGTCAATTACCCAAATTTCTTTTGAATATACCTTAATTTTACAACGATCAGGACAAACTTTTTCTTTGAAAAATTGACGTATTAGTAATTGGCTGTTTTCTTTATTGGATATAAGGATGAATGTTAATGTGAAGTGTTATCGCTAAAGATGTTAATTGTTGTTAGTGATTTAGTGATTAGAAAAAAAGTTTAAAAGACAAAATATCTGGGAATGGTCACTGAATCCAGAACAACTTGCAAAACATTAAGTAATATTGTCAACTATTTCATACAGAAAAGTGGTTTAGCAATTATTTTTCTTACTCATTTGGCAGGAGTGTCATTCCATTTAACTTTGTTTTCTTAAGCCATGTCAATTTGGTGTTTAGAAAGTTTGAAGTATGTCTGATGTTTATGAGTGTTTTGGACCTATAATGACAGTGGTGTACATCAGAGGTTGTATTATTTATTTTTGTGTGGTGTGCTAGGCTCGGTACCTGGCCAGGAAGCTGAGTCGATCCTCCCCTAAACGGCGGCGGCGACACAGCTCAGTAAGTAATCATACTGGAAATCCAATAGGTTTGTGTCAGAAGTCTGAGAATGCTACCTAGATACTGGCTGAGGAGCATGACTGATGCCTCAAGTCACCATCACAGCCAGTCAGACTTGTCATGTGATTTTTGGACTTATTTGTGGCCTGCTAGTCTCAGGTGCCACTGTTCATTTAGTACTTGTAGATTGTCTATGACAAGCCTGGCTGAGCTCATGAAATGTATCATCAGACGTGTGGCCACCCAAGACTATGCAGGTCTAGAGTGCTCGCGTGCTTCCCTGCCTTATTCTTCACAAATCTCCTTTCTCACGTTTGTGTTGTGCTCACTGTAGCTTCTCCTTTTCTTAGTTTTAAGATCTTTATCGTCATTAGTGTATATTCACTTGAGTACAGTAATCCATCTTGAGAATATATGTATTTGATTTCTTTATATCGATTATTGGCATACATAGAATATGGGAAGCAATTGTGAACGGTAAAATTAGGACATCACATCTGTCTCATTCATTCTGTAATGCTGCACCCTTACTCATCATGCACAAACGATTTAGGAAGCTCTCAGAATACACTTTCACTCTAGAATAATAGAAATGAAGAACAATTTAAATGATCTTTGAAGAATTTTGTATGACTTTCAAAATGAATATTGCTACTATTTGCATACATAGGAATGTATTCCTCTTAATCTTGCAGAGCTTCATTTTCATGTGTGTATTCGATGCAGATATCCTGTCTCTTAATTTTTATGAGTTCAATATGATTTTCTTTACTCAAACACATAGATTGTTTTCAGCACTACTTAATGAACATATTTACTATACATCTTCATTGTATTTTGAAACCATTTGCACCTTTTAACCATTTGTTAGGTCTAGTCTATTCATAGGTAGAAAACTTATTTTAGACCTGGTTTTATTCCCTTTCTTGGAGTTGTACACATTTTGAACAAGGCTTAGAATGTTTTCACATGGTTGTTACAAGATGAATAAAGTTGACTGATGTGCCATTTGATACTCAAGTAGCAGTGGCAAGGTAATGATTGATCATCTTCACAGAAGCAAATTCAGTAACTCAGTGTATATACTGCAGACTTTGATTAGCATATTGCCATATTTTATACTTAGTTGAAAATAGATGTCTAGATTTAGAAATAGAAAATAATGTTTTAAATATTAGTGATTTATAATAGACTGAGATAAACCCATCCTAAATGACTTTGTTGTGTGTGTTGACTGTAAAAGATAAGACTTTTCTTCATGCAGATCATCATCTTATGTTCAAGTACCATACAGTGCTTCAGAGTAATTTATATGGGATATTAATTATTCAGTAATTATTGAGCCTTGAAAGTGTACCTTTCAATGCTTTTTTTTCACATGTTATGGGAAAGGATAAGCAAAAGTTGCTACACTCATCTATGCATCCACTCACATGCATAGTTATATTTTCATGAAATAAATAATGATAATTGATTGCTTCAGCTTTGCTGTTCTCAGCTAGTATAGTAGCATATGAGTAGTTACCAGTGGTAGTAAGTGATGCATTTTGACTTTTTTTCTGGTAGTAAATTAATTGATAATTTGAGGAATATAAAAGAAAATTAAAACAGAAAAATCCTTGTGCAATACCTGTTGTACCATACAGTAGAACTGTAATGAGAAAATGTTTTTTTTAGATTATTTACTAACGATGATAAAGAAGATTACAGGTTAATGAATATGAGTATTTTGGAAAATGGATTAACCTTCATAAATGTGCCTTGGTGAGTATGACATTGTATTAAATGTAGTTAAGATGGATTTTATAAGAATTATTAGCATGTTTAGTTGAAAAGACTTATTAACAAAATGGAATGTATGGAAATGAGAGGATAACGATTGGAAATATTTATAAGAAATAGTTATAAGATGTAGCAAATATGAGAAGAATTGACTGAGAAAAAGAATATAGTAAACTGAATAATTTTGCATTAAACAAATGATTAGTTTGTGATTGAATTGATATTTGGTTTGGTAATAATTAGAATTGGAAGAACAAGACTTTCTGTTTAAGATTTGTGATTACTGAGCATGAATTATGTGGAAATTCCAGGTGAACTTTATAATTAGCAGCTTCAGTGATATTTTCCTCCCTTTTAGCATTATTTGGTGCATGATATATTAACCAGTTTTCTTTACTTCATATCATATGTAGATGCTACGTCAGTCATTGATTTATAGGAAGTGTAGAATCATGTTGGTTTATTACATAATACGTAATTAAAATCTATTCGTAGGAACAGGGATATTGCGGAGTGAAACTGTTGTAACTTAAGATCATAATCATAATGGTTTTGGTCTTTATTAATTAACAGTAGTAGCTCAGGACAAATTGGGTATCAAACTTAATAGATGGATCTTTTGATATTTCCAGATTTTTCCCTAAAATACTTTGCCAGTACGATATATTTTCTGGTAAAAGTCAGTGATGTTGAATCATTCAGGGATAGGTTGATGTCTTATATCGTGATGTGCCATGGAATTGAATGTACTGGCACAGGTACAGGTCTTCTCTTATAGAAAATTCATAATTGCTATATTCACATATATGTGAAACATTTTTTTCTCATACTCATATTCGCCATTTCCCATGTTAGTGAGGTAACGTTAAGAACAGAGGACTGAGCCTAAGAGGAAAAATCCTCACTTGGCCTTTGGCTCCCTTCTCTAGAGAAGTTCCTCTTTTGCAAAAGTTGAAACTGGAAGGGAGGATTACCATCCCCCTGCTTGCTACCCAAAATTCAATTTTACTTAGCTCAGATTTGTACATATGAATTTAGGCCATAACTATCATAGATATGAAGAGAATAAGCATTTATTTCATGTTTTTGATGGATATACTTTAAGACCATGTTTTCTTATTAGTGATAACTGAATAATGAGTAAAAAATGGCATTATTGAGGGTTAATATTGTTAACAAACTAATTGAATTAAGGCATCAGCCAAGCATTGGCCCTTTCGTCCTCCTCATTGTGTTGCAAGAGAAAAATACTATGATTCATGCTTATCTGAAGGTGATGAAATACCCTCAAATCTATCAAATTACCAACATTCACTTGTGAACTAGAAAGAATAAAGAAATTATTGAGAAGGAAGTGGTAGACAGGCAGCAGGCATTCTTCTCTTCCCATGTGTTTGACATGAATTTATGCATGTCTGAAAATGATAGAAAATACTAGAAGCCTGTTTACTTATAATTATTGTTATTTTTTTTTATTTTTTTATTTTGCTTTGTCGCTGTCTCCCACGTTTGCGAGGTAGCGCAAGGAAACAGACGAAAGAAATGGCACAACCCACCCCCATACACAATGTACACACACACACGCCCACACACACAAATGTACATACCTATACATCTCAATGTACACATATATATACACACACAGACACATACATATATACCCATGCACACAATTCACACTGTCTGCCCCTATTCATTCCCATCGCCACCTTGCCACACAAGGAATACCATCCCCCTCCCCCCTCATGTGTGCGAGGTAGCAGTAGGAAAAGACAACAAAGGCCCCATTTGTTCACACTCAGTCTCCAGCTGTCACGCAATAATGCCTGAAACCACAGCTCTCTTTCCACATCCAGGCCCCACACAACTTTCCATGGTTTACCCCAGACGCTTCACATGCCCTGATTCAATTCACTGACAGCACGTCAGCCCCAGTATACCACATCGATCCAATTCACTCTATTCCTTGCCCGCCTTTCACCCTCCTGCATGTTCAGGCCCCTATCACTCAAAATCTTTTTCACTCCATCTTTCCACCTCCAATTTGGTCTCCCACTTCTCGTTCCCTCCACCTCCGACACATATATCCTCTTGGTCAATCTTTCCTCACTCATTCTCTCCATGTGCCCAAACCATTTCAAAACACCCTCTTCTGCTCTCTCAACCACGCTCTTTTTATTTCCACACATCTCTCTTACCCTTACATTACTTACTCGATCAAACCACCTCACACCACACATTGTCCTCAAACATCTCATTTCCAGCACATCCATCCTCCTGCGCACAACTCTATCCATAGCCCACGCCTCGCAACCATACAACATTGTTGGAACCACTATTCCTTCAAACATACCCATTTTTGCTTTTTGAGATAATGTTCTCAACTTCCACACATTCTTTAAGGCTCCCAGGATTCTCGCCCCCCTCCCCCACCCTATGATTCACTTTCACTTCCATGGTTCCATCCGCTGCCAGATCCACTCCCAGATATCTAAAACACTTTACTTCCTCCAGTTTTTCTCCATTCAAACTTAACTCCCAATTGACTTGACCCTCAACCCTACTGTACCTAATAACGTTGCTCTTATTCACATTTACTCTTAACTTTCTTCTTTCACACACTTTACCAAACTCAGTCACCAGCTTCTGCAGTTTCTCACATGAATCAGCCACCAGCGCTGTATCATCAGCGAACAACAACTGACTCACTTCCCAAGCTCTCTCATCCCCAACAGACTTCATACTTGCTCCTCTTTCCAAAACTCCAAACCTCCCTAACAACCCCATCCATAAACAAATTAAACAACCATGGAGACATCACACACCCCTGCCGCAAACCTACATTCACTGAGAACCAATCACTTTCCTCTCTTCCTACACGTACACATGCCTTACATCCTCGATAAAAACTTTTCACTGATTCTAACAACTTGCCTCCCACACCATATATTCTTAATACCTTCCACAGAGCATCTCTATCAACTCTATCATATGCCTTCTCCAGATCCATAAATGCTACATACAAATCCATTTGCTTTTCTAAGTATTTCTCACATACATTCTTCAAAGCAAACACCTAATCCACACATCCTCTACCACTTCTGAAACCACACTGCCCTTCCCCAATCTGATGCTCTGTACATGCCTTCACCCTCTCAATCAATACCCTGCCATATAATTTACCAGGAATACTCAACAAACTTATACCTCTGTAATTTGAGCACTCACTCTTATCCCCTTTGCCTTTGTACAATGGCACTATGCACGCATTCCGCCATTCCTCAGGCACCTCACCATGAGTCATACATACATTAAATAACCTTACCAACCAGTCAACAAGACAGTCACCCCCTTTTTTGATAAATTCCACTGCAGTACCATCCAAACCTGCTGCCTTGCCGGCTTTCATCTTCCGCAAAGCTTTTACTACCTCTTCTCTGTTTACCAAATCGTTTTCCCTAACCCTCTCACTTTGCACACCACCTCGACAAAAACACCCTATATCTGCCACTCTATCATCAAACACATTCAACAAACCTTCAAAATACTCACTCCATCTCCTTCATTATTGTTATTATTATTATTATTATTTTATTTCGTACTTGATCATCATTTCCCATGTGAGTGGGGCAGTACCAGGAACAGACGAAGAAAGGCCATATCCTCTTCATGTCCATTTCCTAGCTGTCATGTATAATGCACCGAAACCATAGCTCCCTATCCACAACCAGCTCCCACAGAACATTTCATGTTGTACCCTGAACACTTCACATCCCCTGGTTTACTCCTCTGACAGCAAAGTGACTCCCCACATACCACAGTGTTCCAGTTGACCCTATCATGAGCATGCCTTTCACCCTCTGCATGTTTAAGCCCTGATTGCTTAAAATTATTTTCACTTCATCCTTCCATCTCCAATTTGGTCACCCTGTTCTCCTTGTTCCTTCCACATCTGACACATATATCCTATTTTGTCAACCATTCCTCACTCATTCTCTCTTATGTCCAATCACTACCCTCCCATATAATTTCCCAGGAATACTCAACAAACTTATACCTCTGTAATTTGAGCACTCACTCTTATCTCCTTTGCCTTTGTACAATGGCACTATGCAAGCATTCTGCCAATCCTCAGGCACCTCACCATGAATCATACATACATTAAATAACCTTAGCAACCAGTCAACAATACAGTCACCCCCTTTTTTGATAAGTTCCACTGCAATATCATCCAAACCCGCTGCCTTGCTTCTTTCATCTTCCGTAAAGCTTTTACTACCTCTTCTCTGTTTACCAAATTATTCTCCCTAACCCTCTCACTTTGCACACCACCTCAACCGAAACACCCTATATCTGCCACTCTATCATCAAACACATTCAACAAACCTTCAAAATACTCACTCCACCTCCTTCTCACATCACCATTACTTGTTATCACCTCCCCATTTACCCCTTCACTGATGTTCCCATTTGTTCCCGTGTCTTATGGATTTTATTTACCTCCTTCCAAAGCATTTCTCTATTCTCCTTAAAATTTAATGATTCTCACCCCAACTCTCATTTGCCCTCTTTTTCGCCTCTTGCACCTTTCTCTTGACCTCCTGCCTTTTCTTTTATACATCGCCCATTCATTTGCATTATTTCCCTGCAAAAATCATCTAAATGCCTCTCTTCTCTTTCACTAATAATCTTACTTCTTCATCCCATCACTAACTACCCTTTCTAATCTGCCCACCTCTTATGCTTCTCATGCCACAAGCATCTTTTGCACAAGCCATCACTGCTTCCCTAAATACATCCCATTCCTCCCCTACTCCCCTTATGTCCTTTGCTCTCACCTTTTTCCATTCTGTACTCAGTCTCTCCTGGTACTTCCTCGCACAAGTCTCCTTCCCAAGCTCACTTACTCTCACCACTCTCTTCACCCCAACATTCTCTCTTCTTTTCTGAAAACCTCTACAAATCTTCACCTTTGCCTCCACAAGATAATGATCAGACATTCCTCCAGTTGCACCTCTCAGCACATTAACATCCAAAAGTCTCTCTTTCGAGTGCCTGTCAATTAACACGTAATCCAATAACGCTCTCTGCCATCTCTCCTACTTACATACGTATATTTATGTATATCTTTCTTTTTAAACCAGGTATTCCCAATCACCAGTCCTTTTTCAGCACATAAATCTACAAGCTCTTCACCATTTCCATTTACAACACTGAACACCCCATGTACACCAGTGATTCCCTCAACTGCCACATTACTCACCTTTGCATTCAAATCACCCATCACTATAACCTGGTCTCGTACATCAAAACTACTAACACACTCACTCAGCTGCTCCCAAAACACTTGCCTCTCATGATCTTTCTTCTCATGCCCAGGTGCATATGCACCAATAATCACCCATCTATCTCCATCCACTTTCAGTTTTACCCATACCAATCTAGAGTTTACTTTCTTACACTCTATCACATACTCCCACCACTAGAGTAGTGCTTCTCCTTCCCTTGCTCTTGTCCTCTCACTAACCCCTGTCTTTACTCCCAAGACATTCCCAAACCACTCTTCCCCTTTAGCCTTGAGCTTTGTTTCACTCAGAGCCAAAACATCCTGGTTCCTTTCCTCAAACATACTACCTATCTCTCCTTTTTTCTCATCTTGGTTGAATCCACACATATTTAGACACCCCAATCTGAGCCTTCGAGGAGGATGAGCACTCCCCACGTGACTCCTTCTTCTGTTTCCCCCTTTTTCTGTTTCCTCGTTTAGAAAGTTAAAATACAAGGAGGGGAGGTTTTCTAGCCCCCCCGCTCCTGTCCCCTTTAGTTACTTTCTACGACACTTGAGAAATACGTGGGAAGTATTTTTTCTCCCCTATCCCCAGGGATATATATATCCTTGAGGATGGAGGAGAAAGAATACTTCCCATGCATTCCTCACGTGCCGTAGGAGACAACTAAAGAGGACGGTAGCGGGGGGCTAGAAACCCTCCCCTCCTTGTATTTTAACTTTTTAAAAGGGGAAACGCAGGGAGTGCTCATTCTCATTGAAGGCTCAGATTGGGGTGTCTAAATGTGTGTGGGTGTAACCAAGATGAGAAAAAAGGAGAGATAGGTGATATGTTTGAGGAAAAGAACCTGGATGTTTTGGCTCTGAGTGAAACGAAGCTCAATGGTAAAAGGGAAGAGTGGTTTGGGAATGTTTTGGGAGTAAAGTCAGGGGTTAGTGAGAGGACAAGAGCAAAGGAAGGAGTAGCACTACTCCTGAAACAGGAGTGGTGGGAGTATGAGATAAAGTGTAAGAAAGTAAACTCTAGATTGATATGGGTAAAACTGAAAGTGGATGGAGAGAAATGGGTGATTGATTATTGGTGCCTATGCACCTGGGCATGAGAAGGAAGATCATGAGAGGCAAGTGTTTTGGGAGCAGCTGAGTGAGTGTGTTAGTAGTTTTGATGCACAAGACCAGGTTATAGTGATGGGTGATTTGAATGCAAAGGTGAGTAATGTAGCAGTTGAGGGAATAATTGGTGTACATTGGGTGTTCAGTGTTGTAAATGGAAATGGTGAAGAGCTCGTAGATTTGTGTGCTGAAAAAGGACTGGTGATTGGGAATAACTGGTTTAAAAAGAGAGATATACATAAGTATACGTATGTAAGTAGGGGAGATGGCCAGAGAGCGTTATTGGATTACATGTTAATTGATAGGCGTGTGAAAGAGAGACTTTTGGATGTTAATGTGCTTAGAGTTGCATCTAGAGGGATGTCTGATCATTAACTTGTGGAGGTGAAGGTGAAGATTTGTAGAGGTTTTCAGAAAAGAAGAGAGAGTGTTGGGGTGAAGAGAGTGGTGAGAATAAGTGAGCTTGGGAAGGAGACTTGTATGATGAAGTACCAGGAGAGACTGAGTGCAGAATGGAAAAAGGAGAGCAAAGGATCTAAGGGGAGTGGGGGAGGAATGGGATGTATTAAGGGAAGCAGTGATGGCTTGTGCGAAAGATGCTTTTGGCATGAGAAGCATGGGAGGTGGGCAGATTAGAAAGGGTAGTGAGTGGTGGAATGAAGAAGTAAGATTAATAGAGAAAGAGGAGAGAGGCATTTGAATGATTTTTGCAGGGAAATAGTGCAAATGACTGGGAGATGTATAAAAGAAAGAGGCATGAGGTCAAGAGAAAGGTGCAAGAGGTGAAAAAGAGGGCAAATGAGAGTTGGGGTGAGAGAGTATCATTGAATTTTAAGGAGAATAAAGAGACGTTTTGGAAGGAGGTAAATAAAGTGCGCAAGACAAGGGAACAAATGGGAACATTGGTGAAGGGGGCTAATGGAGAGGTAATAATAATTAGTGGTGATGTGAGAAGGCAATGGAGTGAGTATCTTGAAGGTTTGTAGAATGTGTTAGATGATAGAGTGGCAGATATAGGGTGTTTTGATTGAGGTGGTGTGCGAAGTGAGAGGGTTAGGGAGAGTGATTTGATAAACAGAGAAGAGGCAGTAAAAGCTTTGTCGAAGATAAAAGCCGGCAAGGCAGTGATTTTGGATGGTATTGCAATGGAATTTATTAAAAAAGGGAGTGACTATGTTGCTGACTGGTTGGTAAGGATATTTAATGTATGTTTAACTCATGGCGAGGTGCCTGAGGATTGGCAGAATGCATGCATAGTGCCATTGTACAAAGACAAAGGGGACAAAGGTGAGTGCTCAAATTACAGAGGTATAAGTTTGTTGAGTATTCCTGGGAATTATATGGGAAGGTATTGATTGAGAGGGTGAAAGCATGCACAGAGCATCAGATTGGGGAAGAGCAGTGTGGTTTCAGAAGTGGTAGAGGATGTGTGGATCAGGTGTTTGCTTTGAAGAATGTATGTGAGAAATACTTAGAAAGCAAATGGATTTGTATGTAGCATTTATGGATCTGGAGAAGGCATGTGATAAAGATGATAGAGATGCTCTGTGGAAGGTATTAAGAATATATGGTGTGGGAGGCAAGTTGCTAGAAGCAGTGAAAAGTTTTTATCGAGGATGTAAGGCATGTGTACGAGTAGGAAGAGAGGAAAGTTATTGGTTCTTAGTGAATGTCACTTTGCGGCAGTAGTGCGTGATGTCTCCATGGTTGTTTAAATTGCTTATGGATAGGGGTTAGGGAGGTGAATGCAAGAGTTTTGGAGAGAATGGCAAGTATGCAGTTGGTTGTGGATGAGAGAGCTTGGGAAGTGGGTCAGTTGTTGTTCACTGATGATACAATGCTGGTGGCTGATTTAGGTGAGAAACTGCAGAAGCTGGTGACTGAGTTTGGTAAAGTGTGTGAAAGAAGAAAGCTGAGAATAATTGTGAATAAGAGCAAGGTTATTAGGTACAGTAGGGTTGAGGGACAAGTCAATTGGGAAGTAAGTTTCAATGGAGAAAAACTGGAGGAAGTGAAGTGTTTTAGATATCTGGGAGTGGATTTGGCAGCGGATGGAACCATGGAAGCGGAAGTGCATCATAGGGTGGGGGAGGGTGCGAAAGTTCTGGGAGCGTTGAAATATATGTGGAAGGCAAGACCATTATCTCGGAAAGCAAAAATGGGTATGTTTGAAGGAATAGTGGTTCCAACAATGTTGTATGGTTGCGAGGCATGGGCTATAGATAAGAGTTGTGTGGAGGAGGGTGGATGTGGTGGAAATGAGATGTTTGAGGACAATATATGGTATGAGGTGGTTTGATTAAGTAATGAAAGGGTAAGAGATGTGTGGTAATAAAAAGAGTGTTGTTGATAGAGCAGAAGAGGGTGTTTTGAAATGGTTTGATCACATGGAGAAATGAGTGAGGAAAGATTGACAAAGAGGATATATGTGTCAGAGGTGGAGGGAATGAGGAGAAGTGGGAAACCTAATTGGAGGTGGAAAGATGGAGTGAAAAAGATTTTGAGTGATCGGGGCCTGAACATGCAGGAGGGTGAAAGGCGTGCAAGGAATAGAGTTAATTGGAACAATGTGGTATACCAGGGTCGATGTGCTGTCAATGGATTGAACCAGGACATGTTAAGTGTCTGGGGTAAACCATGGAAAGTTTTGTGGAGCCTGGATGTGGAAAGGGATCTGTGGTTTCGGTGTATTACACATGACAGCTAGAGACTGAGTGTGAATGAATGTGGCCTCTGTTGTCTTTTCCTAGCACTACCTTGCACACACGCAGGGGGAGTGGGGTGCCATTTTCATGTGTGACGGGATGGCAGCGGAATGGATGAAGGCAGCATGTATGAATGTGTACATGTGTATATATGTATATGTCTGTGTATGTATATGTATGTATATGTTGAAATGTATAGGTATGTATATGTGCACATTTGTATGTTTATGTATATACATGTGTATGTGAGTGGGTTAGGCCATTCTTTCGTCTGTTTCCTTGTGCTACCTCGCTAACACGGGAGACAGCGACAAAGTATAATAAGTATGAATATACTTGAAGGCTGTTCTGATATTTGCCAGCAGACAATTTGACTCCTCATCTATTCTCTGAATATGGAGCTCAGACAATAAGTTAAGGATGATGCCAACTCCCAAGTCTTTCTTACACATGGAATCCTTAAGCTTGTTTTCAGTTAGATGATAATCATATTAAGGCCTTTGTCTTTGTCACATCCTCATTATTATACATTTGCTTGAGTTGAATTCCATCAACCATGTTTCAGACCAGCTTTGGTGTCTCTGTAGGTCCCCTTACAAGCTGAAACAAGTCTCCTCACTTTTTGCTTCCCTTTTGACCTTTGTATCATCTGCAAACATAATCAAGTAGGAGTCCATGTCTTCAAGCAAGTCATATATATAGATCAGGGACAGTAATTGTCCCAGAACTGAACCATGTGACTTTACATAATTTCTCTTATTTGGAAAGTCATCCTCTTGTTTAATAATTTTTTTTCCAGAATTTTTCCTGCCACATGCATTAGTGCCTATTCCTAGTCTCCTTTCTTTATACATGTATGAAGTTTGCCCTTTTCCATTCCTTTGGCACCTTGCCTCTCTTCAGTGATATATCTTGAACAGCAAATCAAGTGGTTTATCTAGTATGTCTGCACATAGCTTCAGCACATATGGTGAAATTTCATCTGAACTTTGAGCCTTGTATGGGTCAAGTCCTTTTAGTATTCTGTTGATATATTTTCTAGATTTTTTTTATTTTTATTATACTTTGTCGCTGTCTCCCGCGTTTGCGAGGTAGCGCAAGGAAACAGACGAAAGAAATGGCCCAACCCCCCCCCATACACATGTATATACATACGTCCACACACGCAAATATACATACCTACACAGCTTTCCATGGTTTACCCCAGACGCTTCACATGCCTTGATTCAATCCACTGACAGCACGTCAACCCCGGTATACCACATCATTCCAATTCACTCTATTCCTTGCCCTCCTTTCACCCTCCTGCATGTTCAGGCCCCGATCACACAAAATCTTTTTCACTCCATCTTTCCACCTCCAATTTGGTCTCCCTCTTCTCCTCGTTCCCTCCACCTCCGACACATATATCCTCTTGGTCAATCTTTCCTCACTCATTCTCTCCATGTGCCCAAACCACTTCAAAACACCCTCTTCTGCTCTCTCAACCACGCTCTTTTTATTTCCACACATCTCTCTTACCCTTACGTTACTCACTCGATCAAACCACCTCACACCACACATTGTCCTCAAACATCTCATTTCCAGCACATCCATCCTCCTGCGCACAACTCTATCCATAGCCCACGCCTCGCAACCATACAACATTGTTGGAACCACTATTCCTTCAAACATACCCATTTTTGCTTTCCGAGATAATGTTCTCGACTTCCACACATTCTTCAAAGCTCCCAGAATTTTCGCCCCCTCCCCCACCTTATGATCCACTTCCGCTTCCATGGTTCCATCCGCTGCCAGATCCACTCCCAGATATCTAAAACACTTCACTTCCTCCAGTTTTTCTCCATTCAAACTCACCTCCCAATTGACTTGACCCTCAACCCTACTGTACCTAATAACCTTGCTCTTATTCACATTTACTCTTAACTTTCTTCTTCCACACACTTTACCAAACTCAGTCACCAGCTTCTGCAGTTTCTCACATGAATCAGCCACCAGCGCTGTATCATCAGCGAACAACAACTGACTCACTTCCCAAGCTCTCTCATCTCCAACAGACTTCATACTTGCACCTCTTTCCAAAACTCTTGCATTTACCTCCCTAACAACCCCATCCATAAACAAATTAAACAACCATGGAGACATCACACACCCCTGCCGCAAACCTACATTCACTGAGAACCAGTCACTCTCCTCTCTTCCTACACGTACACATGCCTTACATCCTCGATAAAAACTTTTCACTGCTTCTAACAACTTTCCTCCCACACCATATATTCTTAATACCTTCCACAGAGCATCTCTATCAACTCTATCATATGCCTTCTCCAGATCCATAAATGCTACATACAAATCCATTTGCTTTTCTAAGTATTTCTCACATACATTCTTCAAAGCAAACACCTGATCCACACATCCTCTACCACTTCTGAAACCACACTGCTCTTCCCCAATCTGATGCTCTGTACATGCCTTCACCCTCTCAATCAATACCCTCCCATATGATTTACCAGGAATACTCAACAAACTTATACCTCTGTAATTTGAGCACTCACTCTTATCCCCTTTGCCTTTGTACAATGGCACTATGCACGCATTCCGCCAATCCTCAGGCACCTCACCATGAGTCATACATACATTAAATAACCTTACCAACCAGTCAACAATACAGTCACGCCCTTTTTTAATAAATTCCACTGCAATACCATCCAAACCTGCTGCCTTGCCGGCTTTCATCTTACGCAAAGCTTTCACTACCTCTTCTCTGTTTACCAAATCATTTTCCCCAACCCTCTCACTTTGCACACCACCTCGACCAAAACACCCTATATCTGCCACTCTATCATCAAACACATTCAACAAACCTTCAAAATACTCACTCCATCTCCTTCTCACATCACCACTACTTGTTATCACCTCCCCATTTGCGCCCTTCACTGAAGTTCCCATTTGCTCCCTTGTCTTACGCACTTTATTTACCTCCTTCCAGAACAATTTTTTTTTTTTTTTTTTTTTTTTTTTTTTTTTGCGCTGTCTCCCGCGTTTGCGAGGTAGCGCAAGGAAACAGACGAAAGAAATGGCCCAACCCACCCCCATACACATGCCTTGATTCAACCCACTGACAGCACGTCAACCCCGGTATACCACATCGCTCCAATTCACTCTATTCTTTGCCCTCCTTTCACCCTCCTGCATGTTCAGGCCCCGATCACACAAAATGTCTTTCACTCCATCCTTCCACCTCCAATTTGGTCTCCCTCTTCTCCTCGTTCCCTCCACCTCCGACACATACATCCTCTTGGTCAATCTTTCCTCACTCATTCTCTCCATGTGACCAAACCATTTCAAAACACCCTCCTCTGCTCTCTCAACCACGCTCTTTCTACTTCCACACACCTCTCTTACCCCCACGTTACTTACTCGATCAAACCACCTCACACCACACATTGTCCTCAAACATCTCATTTCCAGCACATCTTTTTATTCTCCCTAAAATTTAATGATATTTCAATGATTTCTAAACCTCCTCCCTTCTTCATATCCTTGATGTTGGGGCTGTAGTGCTTCCACTTTAAGAATACTTATAAACTTATTATTCATTTCCTCATATATCCTTCCATCATTCTTTACAAGTTTTCGAGCTGAATCCTTTAGCCTAATGATTATTAAGTGCTCCTTAACTGACAACTGACTCCAGTAAAAATTTTGGAAAAATTTTGGATTTTCTCCTGCCTTTTCCATGATATTTTTTTCCTACTGCTTTTATTCTGTGCTCTCTTTTATCTTGTAAATGCTGGCTGGCTGGAGTGCTGTCTATATCTTTGCCTCTGCTTTTTGACTCTTTTGATAAACCATTCTTTCCTCTTTCTTACCATTTCTTTTGCATTAGAGGCTTGTGGAACCTGTGTGTCTTCTCCATTACAGATTTCACAGAACCTGTCACCACAAATCCCTGGTTCATGACTACTGAACTCTATTTCCTAATCAATGTAACTATAGAAATTATTTAGGTCTATGTGGTTTCCATGATTATTTTTCTTCTTTATGTCATATCTTACTTTGCTCTTTTAATTTCTGTTTACCTCAGTCAAACTTGAGCATTACGTAATCACTTTTTCCTGTTGTTGTATCATCTATATTATTCTTAGTATCCTTTCCAGATTGTTTGAAGATGATGGTTTCCTGTACACATTCTAAGAACTTGTCTCTATGAGTCCTATCACAATTGAGAGTCCAAATTCCTCCATTCTTTCTTTTTATAATTGAAATCCACAATTATTACTTTACCCCCCATAAGAAGTTAGTGTTTCAGTGTTTTATTTATCATCCTCATAACTCCTTCATTGTTATCAGTGTATAAATGTTCTAGATCATTGCAGTTCGTTGAAGAATTTATGTAATATTAACACGACTGTGCACTTCTTTGAAGGATTATGTAATAGTAACACATCTGTGCACTTCTTCCCTTCATTTTCTGTTCCCATTGTGTAATGTCTGAATGGGCTATCTTCCAATATTTATTGAAACTTGACTATCATTTTTTTTATTTGCTTTGTCACTGTCTCCCGCATTAGCGAGGTAGCGCAAGGAAATAGACGAAATAAATGGCCCAACCCACCCACATACACATGTATATACATACACGTCCACACACGCAAATAAACATACCTATACATCTCAACGTATACATATATGTACATACACAGACATATACCTTTACACACATCCATAATTCATACTGTCTACCCTTATTCATTCCCATCGCCATCCCACCACACATGAAATACCAACCCCGCTCCCCCCAAATGTGTGCGAGGTAGCGCTAGGAAAAGACAACAAAGGCCACATTTGTTCACACTCAGTCTCTAGATGTCATGTAATAATGCACTGAAACCACAGCTCCATGGAGACATCACTTCACATGCCATGGTTCAATCCATTAACAGCACGTTGACCTCAGTATACCACATCGTTCCAATTCACTCTATTCCTTGCACATATATATATATATATATATATATATATATATATATATATATATATATATATATATGATACAGCGCTGTCAATGGACTGAACCAGGGCATGTGAAGCATCTGGGGTAAACCATGAAAAGTTCTGTGGGGCCTGGATGTGGAGAGGGAGCTGTGGTTTCAGTGCATTATACATGACAGGTGAAGGAATGGGGCGTTTTTGTCTGTAATCCTGGCGCTGCTTCAATGAAGCAGGGGACAGCATTTCCAATGGGATGAAGTAGCGACAGGAATGAATGAAGATAACCAAGTATGAATATGTACGTGTGTATGTATGTAATGTCTGCACATGAGTAAGTATATGTTGAAATTTATATGTATGTATGGGGCGTTTATGTACATATCCCTGGGGATAGGGGATTAAGAATACTTCCCACGTATTCCCTGCATGTTGTAGAAGGCGACTAAAAGGGGAGGGAGCGGGGGGCTGGAAATCCTCCCCTCTCGTTTTTTTTTTTTAATTTTCCAAAAGAAGGAACAGACGGGGCCAAGTGAGGATATTCCAAAAAAAGGCCCAGTCCTCTGTTCTTAACGCTACCTCACTAACGCGGGAAATGGCGAATAGTTTGAAAGAAAAAGAAAAAAGAAAATATGTATATGAGTGGGTGGGTCATTCTTGATCTGTTTCCTGGCGCTACCTCGCTGACACGGGAAACAGCGATATGTATAATAGTCTCCCGCGTTTGCGAGGTAGCGCAAGGAAACAGACGAAAGAAATGGCCCAGCCCACCCCCATACACATGTATATACATACGTCCACACAAGCAAATATACATACCTACACAGCATTCCATGGTTCACCCCAGACGCTTCACATGCCCTGATTCAATCCACTGACAGCACATCAGCCCCAGTATACCACATCAATCCAATTCACTCTATTCCTTGCCCTCCTTTCACCCTCCTGCATGTTCAGGCCCCGATCACACAAAATCTTTTTCACTCCATCTTTCCACCTCCAATTTGGTCTCCCACTTCTCGTTCCCTCCACCTCCGACACATATATCCTCTTGGTCAATCTTTCCTCACTCATTCTCTCCATGTGCCCAAACCATTTCAAAACACCCTCTTCTGCTCTCTCAACCACGCTCTTTTTATTTCCACACATCTCTCTTACCCTTACGTTACTTACTCAATCAAACCACCTCACACCACACATTGTCCTCAAACATCTCATTTCCAGCACATCCATCCTCCTGCGCACAACTCTATCCATAGCCCACGCCTCGCAACCATACAACAGTGTTGGAACCACTATTCCTTCAAACATACCCATTTTTGCTTTCCGAGATAATGTTCTTGACTTCCATACATTCTTCAAGGCTCCCAGGATTTTCGCCCCCTCCCCCACCCTATGATCTACTTCCGCTTCCATGGTTCCATCCACTGCCAGATCCACTCCCAGATATCTAAAACACTTCACTTCCTCCTGTTTTTCTCCATTCAAACTTACCTCCCAATTGACTTGACCCTCAACCCTACTGTACCTAATTACCTTGCTCTTATTCACATTTACTCTAAACTTTCTTCTTCCACACACTTTACCAAACTCAGTCACCAGCTTCTGCAGTTTCTCACATGAATCAGCCACCAGCACTGTATCATCTGTATCACAACAACTGTATCACAACTACTGACTGACTTCCTAAGCTCTCTCATCCACAGCATATTGCATACTTGCCCCTCTTTCCAAAACTCTTGCATTCACCTCCCTAACAACCCCATCCATAAACAAATTAAACAACCATGTAGACATCACACACCCCTGCTGCAAACCTACATTCACTTAGAACCAATCACTTTCCTCTCTTCCTATACTTACACATGCCTTACATCCTCGATAAAAACTTTTCACTGCTTCTAGCAACTTGCCTCCCACACCATATATTCTTAATACCTTCCACAGAGCATCTCTAACAACTCTATCATATGCCTTCTCCAGGTCCATAAATGCTACATACAAATCCATTTGCTTTTCTAAGTATTTCTCACATACATTCGTCAAAGCAAACACTTGATCCACACATCCTCTCCACTTCTGAAACCACACTGCTCTTCCCCAATCTGATGCGCTGTACATGCCATCACCCTCTCAATCGATACCCTCCCATATAATTTCCCAGGAATACTCAACAAACTTATACCTCTGTAACTTGAGCACTCACTTTTATCCCCTTTGCCTTTGTACAATGGCACTATGCAAGCATTCTGCCAATCCTCAGGCATCTCACCATGTATCATACATACATTAAATAACCTTACCAACCAGTCAACAATACAGTCACCCCCTTTTTTTAATAAATTCCACTGCAATACCATCCAAACCCGCTGCCTTGCCGGCTTTCATCTTCCGCAAAGCTTTTACTACCTCTTCTTTGTTTACCAGATCATTCTCCCTTACCCTCTCACTTTGCACACCACCTCGACCAAAACACCTTATACCTGCCACTCTATCATCAAACACATTCAACAAACCTTCAAAATACTCACTCCATCTCCTTCTCACATCACCACTACTTGTTATCATCTCCCCATTAGTCCCCTTCACTGAAGTTCCCATTTGTTCCCTTCTCTTATGCACTTTATTTACCTCCTTCCAAAACATCTTTTTATTCTCCCTAAAATTTAATGATAATCTCTCACCCCAACTCTCATTTGCCCTCTTTTTCACCTCTTGCACCTTTCTCTTGACCTCCTGCCTCTTTCTTTTTTACATATCCCACTCATTTGCATTTTTTCCCTGTAAAAATCGTCCAAATGCCTCTCTCTTTCACTAACACTCTTACTTCTTCATCCCACCACTCACTACCCTTTCTAATCTGCCAACCTCCCACGCCTCTCATGCCACAAGCATCTTTTGCACAAGCCACCACTACTTCCCTCAGTACATCCCATTCCTCCCCCACTCCCCTTACCTCCTTTGTTCTCACCTTTTTCCATTCTGTCCTCAGTCTCTCCTGGTACTTCCTCACACAAGTTTCCTTCCCAAGCTCACTTACTCTCACCACTCTCTTCACCCCAACACTCTCTCTTCTTTTCTGAAAACCTCTACAAATCTTCACCTTCGCCTCCACAAGATAATGATCAGACATCCCTCCAGTTGCACCTCTCAGCACATTAACATCCAAAAGTCTCTCTTTCGCGCGCCTATCAATTAACACGTAATCCAATAACACTCTCTGGCCATCTCTCCTACTTACATATGTATACTTATGTATATCTCTCTTTTTAAACCAGGTATTCCCAATCACCAGTCCTTTTTCAGCACATAAATCTACAAGCTCTTCACCATTTCCATTTACAACACTGAACACCCCATGTATACCAATTATTCCCTCAACTGCCACATTACTCACCTTTGCATTCAAATCACCCATCACTATAACTTGGTCTCATGCATCAAAACCACTAACACACTCACTCAGCTGCTCCCAAAACACTTGCCTCTCATGATCTTTCTTCTCATGCCTAGGTGCATATGCACCAATAATCACCCATCTCTCTCCATCAGCTTTCAGTTTTACCCATATCAATCTAGAGTTTACTTTCTTACACTCTATTATTATTATTATTATTATTATTATTATTATTATAATTATTATTATTATTATTATTATTATTATTGGGGAAGAGCAGTGTGGTTTCAGAAGTGGTAGAGGATGTGTGGATCAGGTGTTTGCTTTGAAGAATGTATGTGAGAAATACTTAGAAAGCAAATGGATTTGTATGTAGCATTTATGGATTTGGAGAAGGCATATGATAAAGTTGATAAAGATGCTCTGTGGAAGGTATTAAGAATATATGGGGTGGGAGGCAAGTTGCTAGAAGCAGTGAAAAGTTTTTATCGAGGATGTAAGGTATTTGTACGTGTAGGAAGAGATGAAAGTGATTGATCTCAGTGAATGTAGGTTTGCGGCAGGGGTGTGTGATGTCTCCATGGTTGTTTAATTTGTTTATGGATGGGGTTGTTAGGGAGGTGAATGCAAGAGTTTTGGAAAGAGGGGCAAGTATGAAGTCTGTTGTGGATGAGAGAGCTTGGGAAGTGAGTCAGTGATTGTTCGCTGATGATACAGCGCTGATGGCTGATTCATATGAGAAACTGCAGAAGCTGGTGACTGAGTTTGGTAAAGTGTGTGAAAGAAGAAAGTTAAGAGTAAATGTGAATAAGAGCAAGGTTATTAGGTACAGTAGGGTTGAGGGTCAAGTCAATTGGGAGGTAAGTTTGAATGGAGAAAAACTGGAGGAAGTAAAGTGTTTTAGATATCTAGGAGTGGATTTGGCAGCGGATGGAACCATGGGAGCAGAAGTGAATCATGGAGTGGGGGAGGGGGCAAAAATCCTGGGAGCCTTGAAGAATGTGTGGAAGTCGAGAACATTATCTCGGAGAGCAAAAATGGGTATGTTTAAAGGAATAGTGGTTCCAACAATGTTGTATGGTTGCGAGGTGTGGGCGATAGACAGAGTTGTGTGGAGGAGGGTGGATGTGCTGGAAATGAGATGTTTGAGGACAATGTGTGGTGTGAGGTGGTTTGATCGAGTAAGTAATGTAAGGGTAAGAGAGATGTGTGGAAATAAAAAGAGCGTGGTTGAGAGAGCAGAAGAAGGTGTTTTGAAATGGTTTGGGCACATGGAGAGAATGAGTGAGGAAAGATTGACCAAGAGGATATATGTGTCGGAGGTGGAGGGAACGAGGAGAAGTGGGAGACCAAATTGGAGGTGGAAAGATGGAGTGAAAAAGATTTTGAGTGATAGGGGCCTGAACATGCAGGAGGGTGAAAGGCGGGCAAGGAATAGAGTGAATTGGAACGATGTAGTATACCGGGGTCGACGTGCTGTCAATGGATTGAACCAGGGCATGTGAAGCGTCTGGGGTAAACCATGGAAAGTTCTGTGGGGCCTGGATGTGGAAAGGGAGCTGTGGTTTCGGTGCAATATTACATGACAGCTAGAGAGTGAGTGTGAACGAACGGGGCCTTTGTTGTCTTTTCCTAGCGCTACCTCGCACACATGAGGAGGGGGGGGTTTTATTTCATGTGTGGCGGGGTGGCGATGGAAATGAATAAAGGATGTGGAAAGGGAGCTGTGGTTTCGGTGCAATATTACATGACAGCTAGAGAGTGAGTGTGAACGAACGGGGCCTTTGTTGTCTTTTCCTAGCGCTACCTCGCACACATGAGGAGGGGGGGTTTTATTTCATGTGTGGCGGGGTGGCGATGGAAATGAATAAAGGCAGACAGTATGAATTATGTACATGTGTATATATGTATATGCCTGTGTGTGTGTACATATATGTTGAGGTGTATAGGTATGTATATTTGCGTGTGTGGACATGTATGTATATACATGTGTATGTGGGTGGGTTGGGCCATTCTTTTGTCTGTTTCCTTGCGCTACTTCACTAATGTGGGAGACAGCGACAAAGCAAAATAAATGATTATCATTATTATTATTTATTTATATTTTTATTTATTTATTTATATTTTATTATTATTATTTATTATTATTTTATCATACTTTGTTGCTGTCCCCTGCGTTAGCAAGGTAGTGCAAGGAAACAGACGAAAGAACGGCCTAACCCACCCATATACACATGTATATGCATACACGCCCACACATGCACATATACATACCTATACATTTCAATGTATACATACCTACACATACACAGACATATTTATATATACACATGTACATATCCATACTTGCTCCCCTTCGCCTGCGAGGTAGTGCTAGGAAAAGACAACCAAGGCAACATTCGTTCACACTCAGTCTTTAGCTGTCATGTGTAATGTGCCGAACCACAGCTCCCTTTCCACATCTAGGCCCCACAAAACTTTCCATGGTTTACCCCAGATGCTTCACATACCCTGGTTCCATCCATTGACAGCACGTCGACCCTGGTATACCACATCGTTCCAATTCACTCTCTTCCTTGCACGCCTTTCACCTTCCTGCATGTTCAGGCCCCGATCACTCAAAATCTTTTTCACTCCATCTTTCCACCTCCAATTGGGTCTCCCACTTCTCCTCATTCCCTCCACCTCTGACACATATATTTAACATATATATTTAACATATTTCCTTTTCAATTCTGTCCTGCACAGCTTGTCTGAAACAGGAAGCAGTAACCTAGTTAAACTCAGGAGTACAAAAGCATATTTTCTAGTTATAGCTCTTTTAAATTTCACTCATTTTTTACAGTTAGACCTCAGAATCTTATGATTCAACTCTACCATAACATTCAAATGGTAGGCATAGCTGTACTCAACTCTTTCTCAAAAAATTCACTTAATGAACATTACATAATCTACCTCCTAAAAGTTGTGAATGGTGCATAGATGCTGCCATAATTTTTTTTCTGAGCAGCTGCTCCATATTTTCAGGGGTCCCATTGATACTGTATGAGGTACCAATTGCATATCTGGGATGGCTTTTCTTCCTTCTGTCTTTTAGCCAGAGAAGAAACAAACTGTGTTACCATTTCCTTTCTTCAACCATCCATTCCTGTCATTAGGTGTCTTTTTGTGTCCAGGTCCTTTAGACCTGGATCAAGACTTAAAGTACATAGTTGGTTGCTGCTTTATATGGTTTCATTTTGTAGCCCAACAATGTGAGGATTGGCCATCATGGTACCTACTTCTTTCATTTCTTAATGAAACTGAGGAATTCTCCTGTTTTTCCCCTCTTCCCAGGTCCTTTCCAGTTTTAAGAGTCAGGTCTGCAGACATCTTTGGAGCTCATACCCCTTTTATGTAGTGTATATTTCTATTTATATTCTTACACCTGTTCTGTTTAGGTACTCCCATCAAAGGGGTGGCTACAGCTAAAGAATCTCCTCTAATCCCTGTCCTTACATGCCTCCCCTGCATCCACCATTCCATGCATTCTTCTGCTCTCTCTCTTCCTCCAGTACTCTTCCACTTTATTTCCCCATACAGGTACACCACTGATTTTTCAGCACTCTTGGTTCCAAAGCCCTGCCAGATTAACCGTTTTGCCGGACCAACTGTGGTCACGTAATGATAATTCATCAACACACCTCTAACCCACTTATTGATTATACATCTCCCAGGTGTCTAAAGTATACCATGGATTGCTAGAAATTTGAACAAAACAAATGAATGAAATACTGGTTCTTATACACCTGCTCAGGACTGAGGTGTTTGTCAGCTACAAGTTTCGTAAATTTGTCCGCATACTCAGCAGCTCCTTTGTGGTTTGCAGACTGCTTTTCTCTGCACACTTTATTCATGGAAATTCCATGACGCTTCTTGAATCAATGAAGCCATCCTTCACTATAGTCAAGCTTATGTTGTAATTGAAGTTCTTTATGGAACATCTTAGCCTGGTCCATTATAATGCTACCTGACAAGTCCACTTCATCCCTCTGATGCTGTCGAAACCATTCTATCATCACTTGATAGTGCTCAGTACTCTTACCATCTTTCATAGTTTTGCTAATCGTTATTTGCTTCTTGGAATTGCTGTCTGCATAGAATTTCAATATTTTCTCCCTTTTCTTCTTTATATCATAAACAGTTGATGAACCAATGCTGTAGATGTCACACAGCTTATGCACCGAAACACCACAGTCCATTTTTTTCAACAGTTCTACTTTATCTTGGATTAATATGGACTGATGTTTACGTTTGATGCCACGACTGACACTCTTATATGTCTTAGAAGCCATAGCTAGGGTTAGATTTAAGCAAAGGAAGCTAAGAGTCTCACAGAATTATGGTATCATCACCAAAAAGTGCAGTGTAAAGAATGTAAATAAGCGTGCCCGACACACAACGCCATATGTGGCTGCCCAGTAAACTAGTCTGGTGGCCGTGGTACTTTCAAGTTCCCTTACGTAATTTTGTCTGAAATAAAGGAGGTGCTGAACCATCAGTTGCCAGAAATTTGGGGGTGTACCTTATCAAAGATGATATGCTATTTTTGTCAGCCATTCTTTCCACATGCCCACACCATTTCAAGGTATTATGTTTCACCTACTGCACAACTTTATAGTTCATTCCTTTTACTTTCCCTCCCATACCAATCTCTCATACACCACCTCATTACTTTTTTCATTCAGTCTATCATACCACATTCTCCTATCAAATCACTTTTTCATAGCATGGGTCATGCCATGTCCATGTTTCATTGCATGGGTCAGGATAGGGAGGATAATGCTGTCCCTTAATCCTTTCTTCACTTCCATACTTACACCTCTACCCTTCATTATTCTGTTAAGGGACCCAATCACTCGTCTACCATGTACTGCTTTCTCTGTTATCTCTCCTTGTATATTGCCAAACTCTCCCAAGATATCCCCCAAGTACTTGAATATTGTCATCCCTCCCAGTCTTTATCCTCCCATATCTGTCACACAGTTTGGTACACTTTCTTCTCACTCTATAAGGCTTTGCAAAAACTATACTTTCACTGTTTCCTTTCAAACACCATTACTGTACTGTTAAACCTATTTATCTTCAGTTGTCTACACTTACACAGAGTGAAACACACACAATCTTATGCAACTCCTTCATTCTCAGCAAACAACAGAGGATCATCCATGAATAGACTTGTCATTTGCCATCATACCTCACCACCACACTTCCTCTGTACATCCCTTTTCCCTAGTTTTGTTTTTAATCCCTCTTATTGCTCTGTCCATATATATGTTAAAAAGCCATGGTGATATCACACTGCCCTGCTTCACACCCACATTTATACCTAACTCTTACACATATTCCATATGTTGAAGGCTCCAGTCATGGACAAAAGTTCACATCAAGGCTGGGCCTTAATTGCTTAATTTGCTCCTCTAGAGAAGGCACTGTTTAATATGCTCTTATTGTTATACCTTTTCAGTTGACATGGCTGGGACTGAATCATACATACCTTTGTTCATGCCATGTCGTCACTATAAAAGATATTTTTTGCATCCATTGTGAAAATGAAGAATGTATAGAATATGCACCTTATATGTTTTATTTGATGAGATATTAACACCTTATCTTCATAAGGGTCATCTTTGATTTGATGAGAGGTAAATGTTAGATTGCAATATAATTTTAATACAGCTTATTTCTTAAGCAGCATGATCATCAGAAATTACAGCTGAATGCTGCAGTTGAATAATTTACAGAGTGCAACTGAATGGATTTCCTAGGTTTTTTAATGGTATTTTCAAAGAATCATAGATGATAGTTTCTTATTTACAACTTTAAACTTATAAAGAATTCCAGATCATTATCATGTAAAAATGCTGTTAATTTGAAATACGACCCCTCCTTAACATTATGATGGGTATATAAAACAGGATTCTGAAGGTGAAGCTTTGCTCTCATTAGTAAATGTGTTGTGTATACCACTCATGCACACCAAAGCCCTGCATGGATTCCTGTCTTCTTTTCATTACTTTTAACAAGTTATAGGAAATTTTCTGTGTACTTCACTTGTATGTTTATCTTCAGCAGCGAGAAGAAACAGGAGACAGTGCCCCAGGGACTCCCAGTAAGCGTGCTGAACCTAGAGAATCATCTCCTCAAGTCCAAACAAGCCCAGTTCATCATCCACTGATTTCACAAACTGCAGTATCACAACAACAACAGGAATCACAGACACAGAAGCAGCATCCAGTGACTCAACAGCAAACACAAGCACCACAGGAACAGCAGTGTCAGCAGCCACCACAACAAGAATCACAGCAGCAGAAGCAACAGCAACAGCAGCAAGCTACAGTAAACTCAACAGCAGTGTGTGCACCTCAGCAGTCCACTCCATCACAGTCAGCACCACAGCAGCCACAGGTAAATGACTAATCAGTAGTGCTTTATGTTTTGCACATATAATTTCCATTGAATTTTCTTAATCTGACCGCATATAAGTACACATGCATGGCATTCCTGTCCAGTAAAGGTAGCTGGACCCTAACACAGTATTCCCACCCACCTTAAAGAAAAAATCTACCCTTCCCAACAGCTGTCTTTTGTGGACTTGGACTTGCCAATCACAGTCCTTGATCAAAAAAATATCCTTCATAGCAGTTGTATTTTGTAGACTTGCCAGTTACAGACTATAAAAACAAATGAAGTACTATTTATGTTGCTTTCCTCTATTATTGTTGCATGGTTTGTGGCCTGAGCATAGACTGACAGCCAGAGAGGGCCTGTCCACAAGTCCTGTAGATTTGAATGAGCAATTAAAGCTTTTATTCATTAATGAAATAAAGATGGGGCTTTCATTTGTTTCAGACCATAACAGAAGATTGATTATCATTGCTTTGTAATGATTACCATGCATGCTCATTGGATTGAACAGACTCTACCTTCTAATTGAAAATATTTTTAAGGCGAAGCATTATCAGCCACTCTTCAGATGAAAATATTGTAGTAATGTTAATATTGAGAAGCCTCATGAACAGAATCCAGAATCTCATTTAACCTCAGCATATGACTTTCAAGAACTAAGTCGACCACTTTGACAATGGAATTTCCTTGATAAAGTTGATTAATAACATATTAATGATAAAGTTGATTCATACCTTATTAATGATAAAGTTAATTCATGTCTTAGCAATGGGAAATTGACAGGATTTTTTTATTTGAAAAGTTCGCTGATGTATTCTTAAGTGAAACATTTAGATCAGAAGCCCAACAATTTTATGCTTGTTATGAAAACTTGAGGATGAAGAGGTAGAAATATTGCAAGCTGCTCTTAGAGGGAAATGATGCTCCACAAATAATATTTTGACCTATAGTCATGAATATTGCTGGGCTTCCAAGATAAGGTAGTTTGCATCATGATGAAAATATATTTTGTTCTAGAATAATTTTGTGTGCAGAATGAAGTAATACAGTTGCATTGTAGATAACAAAACCAAATTATTAGAGTCCAAGAAAATGTTTTTTGCTAGATCAGATCCTCAGCTTATGGACTGCCCAGGCTTTATGCTAAAGCTGTTTGGTCTTTTGGTGACAAAGAACACTTTCATTACTGGAGAATGGTCACCGCTGACATCATTGGCACATGAAAACTTTATTCATTGTTAGTAATAAAGAAATCATCAGTTATTTACTGATAAGTTTGGACTTCTGAATTTATTTTATATGAAAGTTATTTTGTTTCTATTATTTTGTTTCTAAAGTTCTTGACCAGTTGTGTAGCACTGACTCTATGAAGCTTAAAGCCTGCCTATTTCTAAGCTTCCTGTTACACAAGGGAGTAAAGTGGCTGCCATTTATTTTATCAGTGTTTGATTCTACTTATAAAATCATGGAAACTACACAAAACTAAGCAATTTCTATGGTTACATAAATTGAGAAATGAAGTTCGGTAGCTTGAAACCTGGGTATAGTGAATAAAGGTTTTGTAAGATTTACAGTGAAGGAATAAGACTGTGGTACCTCAAAGCCTCAAGTACAGAGGGAGAGTTAAGAAAGGGAGGAATGGTTCAATAGACATTGAAAAATTAGAAGCATTGGATTGCAATGTGGAGATCTAGGTGACATTCTAGTCAGCCTGCATTTGTAGGTTACAAGGTAGCAAGGAACAAGCACAGCAGAATAAGAAAGGAGAAACAAAGAAACTTGAATTTTGTGGCAAGTCAGGAGAAAATCCAAAATTTATCCATAGATTCATCAGGAGGAAACTGTTAGTTAAAGAGGCTTCTCTTTGCCATATTTCAGTGAAAAATCATGTTTGTGGAAATTATAGATTTTGCAGTGTGTGTGCGCACACACATACACATTCCTCAAAGAAATTAGATGTACTTTACATGAATATAAGATTAGCTCAGTTGCATTGTTTGGTAAACAGTGAACATGTTAGTATCATTGATTTAACAGAAATATTTCTGAACATGAAAAACAGCAAATCTGATTAGTGAGTACAAGATACCAGATTAGAGATGTAAGGGACAGAGACAGTTGAGATGGTGAAACTGCACTGTATGTAAAATCTTACCTAAATCCCAGTAAAATTCAGACCACAGCATCTGCTGCTTTTGAACACTTCTTTGTTCAAATTAGCACAGTTTCCAGAATTTACATGAACGTCATCTATAGATACCCTAGTCAGCCAGCAGATATTAACAGTTAAGTTCATGTATGAGATTTTACATCAAGCAATACTGGCTAAAGACTCAATCATTCCTGGGGATTTTAGTCTTCCAGAAATCAACTGGCAAACTATCAACTTTGTTGAAGACAGCTCTCACTACCAAACTGTCACCGAGCTAGTGAGGGAAGCTAATACACTTGATTTAGTTCTTGCATCCCAAGAGTTCCTGGTAGCTAATACCCGTGTTGGAGAACATCTAGGCACTTGTGACCGCCATCTCCTGCATTAGTGAGGTAGCGCAAGGAAACAAACAAGGAATGGCCCAACCCATCGACATACACCTGCATATACATAAACGCCCACACACGCACTTATACATACATATACATTTCAACGTATACATGCATATACATACACAGACATATACATATATACAAATGAACATATAATATTACTACTTTCATCCATTCCCACTGCCACCCCGCCATCTCCTGTGTTAGTGAGGTAGCGCAAGGAAACAGATGAGGAATGGACCAACCCACCCACATACACATGCATATACATAAACACCCACACATGCACATAGACATACGTATACATTTCAATGTATACATATGTATACATACACAAACATATATATATATATATATATATATACACACACACATGTACCTATCCATACTTGCTGCTTTCATCCATTCCTGTTGCCACCCCATCACACATGAAATAGCATCCCCCCCTCTAGCAAAACAGCTCTAGGAACTGACCAAAAAAGGCCACATTCATTCACGCTCAGTCTCTAGCTGTCATGTGTAATACACCGAAACCATAGCTCCCTTTCCACATCCAGGCCCCACAGACCTCTCCATGGTTTACCCCAGACGCTTCACATACCTTGTTTCAATCCATTGACAGCACGTTGACCCCGGTATACCACATCATTCCAATTCACTCTCCTCCTTGCACACCCTTCACCCTCCAGTATGTTCAGGCCCCGATCGCTCAAAATCTTTTTCACTCCTAAAACCAGTATTATTACCACTAAGTTAGGGAGAATAAAAAGATGTTTTAGAAGGAAGTCAATAAAGTGCATAAGAGAAGGGAACAAATCGGAACTTCAGTGAAGGGGGCTAATGGGGAGGTGATAACAAGTAGTGGTGATGTGAGAAGGAGATGGAGTGAGTATTTTGAAGGTTTGTTGAATGTGTTTGATGATAGAGTGGCAGATATAGGGTGTTTTGGTCGAGGTCGTGTGCAATGTGAGAGGGTTAGGGAAAATGATTTGGTAAACAGAGAAGAGGTAGTAAAAGCTTTGCAGAAGATGAAAGCCGGCAAGGCAGCGGGTTTGGGTGATATTGCAGTGGAATTTATTGAAAAAGGGGGTGACTGTATTGTTGACTGGTTGGTGAGGTTATTTAATGTATGTACGACTCATGGTGAGGTGCCTGAGGATTGGCGAAATGCTTACATAGTGCCATTGTACAAAGGCAAAGGGGATAAGAGTGAGTGCTCAAATTACAGAGGTATAAGTTTGTTGAGTATTCCTGGGAAATTATATGGGAGGGTATTGATTGAGAGGGTGAAGACATGTACAGCGCATCAGATTGGGGAAGAGCAGTGTGGTTTCAGAAGTGGTAGAGGATGTGTGGATCAGGTGTTTGCTTTGAAGAATGTATGTGAGAAATACTTAGAAAAGCAAATGGATTTGTATGTAGCATTTATGGATCTGGAGAAGGCATATGATGGAGTTGATAGAGATGCTCTGTGGAAGGTATTAAGAATATACGGTGTGGGAGGCAAGTTGCTAGAAGCAGTGAAAAGTTTTTATCGAGGATGTAAGGCATGTGTAAGTGTAGGAAGAGAGGAAAGTGATTGGTTCTCAGTGAATGTAGGTTTGCGGCAGGGGTGTGTGATGTCTCCATGGTTGTTTAATTTGTTTATGGATGGGGTTGTTAGGGAGGTGAATGCAAGAGTTTTGGAAAGAGGGGCAAGTATGCAGTCTGTTGTGGATGAAAGAGCTTGGGAAGTGAGTCAGTTGTTGTTCGCTGATGATACAGCGCTGGTGGCTGATTCATGTGAGAAACTGCAGAAGCTGGTGACTGAGTTTGGTAAAGTGTGTGTAAGAGGAAAGTATAGAGTAAATGTGAATAAGAGCAAGGTTATTAGGTACAGTAGGGTTGAGGGACAAGTCAACTGGGAGGTAAGTTTGAATGGAGAAAAACTGGAGGAAGTGAAGTGTTTTAGATATCCGGGAGTGGATTTGGCAGCGGATGGAACCATGGAAGCGGAAGTGAATCATAGGGTGGGGGAGGGGGCGAAAGTTCTGGAAGCGTTGAAGAATGTGTGGAAGTCGAGAACATTATCTTGGAAAGCAAAAATGGGTATGTTTGAAGGAATAGTGGTTCCAACAATGTTATATGGTTGCAAGGCATGGGCTATAGATGGAGTTGTGCGGAGGAGGGTGGATGTGTTGGAAATGAGATGTTTGAGGACAATATGTGGTGTGAGGTGGTTTGATCGAGTAAGTAATGAAAGGGTAAAAGAGATGTGTGGTAATAAAAAGGGTGTGGTAGAAAGAGCTGAAGAGGATGTATTGAAATGGTTTGGTCACATGAAGAGAATGAACGAGGAAAGATTGACAAAGAGGATATATGTGTCAGAGGTAGAGGGAACGAGAAGTGGATGACCAAATTGGAGGTGGAAAGATGGAGTGAAAAAGATTTTGAGCGATCAAGACCTGAACATGCAGGAGGGTGAAAGGCGTGCAAGGAATAGAGTGAGTTGGAACGATGTGGTATACCGGGGACGACATGCTGTCAATGGATTGAGCCAGGGCATGTGAAGCATCTGGGGTAAACCATGGAAAGTTTTGTGGGGCCTGGATGTGGAAAGGGAGCTGTGGTTTTGGTGCATTATACATTACAGCTAGAGACTGAGTGTGAACGAATGTGGCCTTTGTTGTCTTTTCCTAGTGCTACCTCGCACACATGAGGGGGGAGGGGAATGGTATTCCATGTGTGGCGAGGTGGCAATGGGAATGATTAAAGGCAGACAGTGTGAATTGTGTGCATGGGTATATATGTATGTGTCTGTGTGTGTATATATATGTGTACATTGAGATGTATAGGTATGTATAGTTGCGTGTGTGGACGTGTATGTATATACATGTGTATGGGGGTGGGTTGGGCCATTTCTTTCGTCTGTTTCCTTGCGCTACCTCACAAACGCGGGAGACAGCGACAAAGCAAAATGAATAAATATAAATACATTTCAATGTATATACATATACATACACAGTCATAGACATATATACACATGTACATATTTATACTTGCTGCCTTCATCCATGCCCATCGCCACCCTGCCACACAGGAAATAGCATCGCTGTCCCACACTGCATTGAGGTAGTGCAAGGAAATACAGACAGAAATGCCAAATTCACTCACACTCAGTCTCTGTCAATGGACAGACAAATGTATATACACAAATAGATGGACTCAAGCCCTCTGAGCTCCACAGCCATTCGGGGGCTAAAAGAAACTCATACTAAACTTATAGTGCTTTTATGTGTGACCCAACGTCGTCTCAGTGGAGGTAGCATAGACTTTAATATCATGCTGCTCCAGTGGTGTGACAAATATGTCAATGGACAGACAAATGCATATGCACCATTATAGGGATTCAAACCCTTGGTAGGGCGTCTGGCTGCCTCAGCCACATGGAGGTTACACGACACACACACTAGACTTATAGTGATTGTACGTGTCCTATCTTGATGGGGGTAGCATGTAGCATGGACTTTAATCTCACGCGGCCCCGATGGTGTGACAAATATGTTGGTGGACAGACAATTGTATTTACACCAACAGAGGGTTTGAAACCCTGGGTAGGGCACCTGGCTACCTTGGCCAAACAGAGGTTTAGACTCACACATTGGACTTCTAGTGTTTTTACATGTGTCCCAAACTCATCTCATTGGGGTCACATGGACTTTGATATTAGATGGCTCTGATGGCGTGACAAATATGTTGATGGACAGACAAATGTAGATACACCAACAGAGGGGCTCGAATCTTGAGTAGGGTGCCTGGTTACCTTGCCACACAGAGTTTAACAGACACACACACTAAACTTCTAGTGTTTTTACATGTCCCAACCTCAACTCAGTGGGGGTAGCATGGACTTTAGTCTCGCATGGCTCTGATGGTGAGACAAATATGTCGATGGACAGACAAATGTATCTGTATCAACAGAGGGATTGGAACCCTGGGTAGGGCATGCTACACCCACTGAGATGAGGTTGGGACACATTTCAAAACACGAGAAATCTAGAGTGTGTGTCTTTTTACCTTCATGTGACTGGGGGAGCCAGACCCTTCCCATGCTTCAAATCCCTCTGTAGGTGTATATACATTAAAGTCCGTGCTACCCCAGCAGGATGAGCTTGGGACTCACGCAAAAACACTAGAAGTCTAGTGTGTGTGTTTTTTTAACCTCGGTGTGGCCAAAGCAGCCATTTGCCCTACCAAGGGTTCGAATCCCTGTGTTGGTGTATATACATTTGTATGTCCATCGACATATTTGTTACACCATTGGAGCTGTGTGAGATTAAAGTCCATGGTGTCCCCACTGAGATGAGGTTGTGACACTCACAAAAACACTAGGAATCTAGTATGTGAGTCTTTAAACTTTCATGTGGCCGAGGCAGCCAGGCACCCCACCCTGGCTTTGAATCCCTCTTTTGGTGTATATATATTAGTCTGTCCATCGACATATTTGTCACACAATTGAAGCTGCATGAGATTAAAGTCTGGGGTTGGCTCAGGGCAAAAGCTAAGGAAGGGGTAGCACCACTGCTGAATTAGGAGTTTTGGGAATGTGTGAAGGAGTTTAAGGAAGTGAACTCAGACTAATGTGAGTAAAAATCAGCGTGGATTGTGAAAAATGGGTGACTGATAGTGTTTATGCATGTGGTCTTGAGAAGAAAGATCACAAGAGGCAGGTTTTTTAGTGCAGTTGACTGAGTGTCAGCACTTTTGATGTAAGAGACTTTGTAGTAAAAGAAAGAATTCTGGATATGAATGTGCTGTGGGGGGCAGCTGGTGGGCAGAGGTGGAGTGCAGAATGACAAAATGTGAGGGGTAGATGCAGCTATGGTAGTGGATAAGGAATGGGAGGTATTTATGGAAGTAGTGCTGGCATGTGCGAGAGAAGCATTTAGTTGGAGATGGGCAGGTGAGAAAGGATGGTGATTGGTGGGATGATGAAGTAAAGTTGATAGGGAATGGAAAAAAGGCAAGACAGCATCATTGGGAGTATTGTCATATCAAAGATCCTCTCATTCCACAGGAGTCTACATTTTTTGATACTATACATGGGTGGTTTGAGAGGTAATTGGATTTATATATAAAATGGGAAACAGAAGAAGGAGTCATGCGGGGAGTGCTCATCCTCCTCGAAGGCTCAGAGTGGGGTGCCTAAATGTGTGTGGATGTAACCAAGATGTGAAAAAAGGAGAGATAGGTAGTATGTTTGAGGAAAGGAACCTGGATGTTTTGGCTCTGAGTGAAACGAAGCTCAAGGGTAAAGGGGAAGAGTGGTTTGGGAATGTCTTGAGAGTAAAGTCAGGGGTTAGTGAGAGGAAAAGAGCAAGGGAAGGAGTAGCAGTACTCCTGAAACAGGAGTTGTGGAAGTATGTGATAGAATGTAAGAAAGTAAATTCTCGATTAATATGGGTAAAACTGAAAGTTGATGGAGAGAGATGGGTGATTATGGGTGCATATGCACCTGGGCATGAGAAGAAAGATCATGAGAGGCAAGTGTTTTGGGAGCAGCTGAATGAGTGTGTTAGTGGTTTTGATGCACGAGACCAGGTTATAGTGTTGGGTGATTTGAATGCAAAGGTGAGTAATGTGGCAGTTGAGGGAATAATTGGTATACATGGGGTGTTCAGTGTTGTAAATGGAAATGGTGAAGAGCTTGTAGATTTATGTGCTGAAAAAGGACTGATGATTGGCAATACCTGGTTTAAAAAGCGAGATATACATAAGTATACTTATGTAAATAGGAGAGATGGCCAGAGAGCGTTATTGGATTACGTGTTAATTGACAGGCGCGCGAAAGAGAGACTTTTGGAAGTTAATGTGCTGAGAGGTGCAACTGGAGGGATGTCTGATCATTATCTTCTGGAGGCTAAGGTGAAGATTTGTATGGGTTTCCAGAAAAGAAGAGTGAATGTTGGGGTGAAGAGGGTGGTGAGAGTAAGTGAGCTTGGGAAGGAGACTTGTGTGAGGAAGTACCAGGAGAGACTGAGTACAGAATGGAAAAAGGAGAGAACAATGGAAGTAAGGGGAGTGGGGGAGGAATGGGATGTATTTAGGGAATCAGTGATGGATTGCGCAAAAGATGCTTGTGGCATGAGAAGAGTGGGAGGTGGGTTGATTAGAAAGGGTAGTGAGTGGTGGGATGAAGAAGTAAGAGTATTAGTGAAAGAGAAGAGAGAGGCATTTGGACGATTTTTGCAGGGAAAAAATGCAATTGAGTGGGAGACGTATAAAAGAAAGAGACAGGAGGTCAAGAGAAAGGTGCAAGAGGTGAAAAAAAGGGCAAATGAGAGTTGGGGTGAGAGAGTATCATTAAATTTTAGGGAGAATAAAAAGATGTTCTGGAAGGAGGTAAATAAAGTGCGTAAGACAAGGGAGCAAATGGGAACTTCAGTGAAGGGCGCAAATGGGGAGGTGATAACAAGTAGTGGTGATGTGAGAAGGAGATGGAGTGAGTATTTTGAAGGTTTGTTGAATGTGTTTGATGATAGAGTGGCAGATATAGGGTGTTTTGGTTGAGGTGGTGTGCAAAGTGCGAGGGTTAGGGAAAATGATTTGGTAAACAGAGAAGAGGTAGTAAAAGCTTTGCGGAAGATGAAAGCCGGCAAGGCAGCAGGTTTGGATGGTATTGCAGTGGAATTTATTAAAAAAGGGGGTGACTGTATTGTTGACTGGTTGGTAAGGTTATTTAATGTATGTATGACTCATGGTGAGGTGCCTGAGGATTGGCGGAATGCGTGCATAGTGCCATTGTACAAAGGCAAAGGGGATAAGAGTGAGTGCTCAAATTACAGAGGTATAAGTTTGTTGAGTATTCCTGGCAAATTGTATGGGAGGGTATTGATTGAGAGAGTGAAGGCATGTACAGAGCATCAGATTGGGGAAGAGCAGTGTGGTCTCAGAAGTGGTAGAGGATGTGTGGATCAGGTGTTTGCTTTGAAGAATGTATGTGAGAAATACTTAGAAAAGCAAATGGATTTGTATGTAGCATTTATGGATCTGGAGAAGGCATATGATAGAGTTGATAGAGATGCTCTGTGGAAGGTATTAAGAATATATGGTGTGGGAGGCAAGTTGTTAGAAGCAGTGAAAAGTTTTTATCGAGGATGTACGGCATGTGTACGTGTAGGAAGAGAGGAAAGTGATTAGTTCTCAGTGAATGTAGGTTTGCGGCAGGGGTGTGTGATGTCTCCATGGTTGTTTAATTTGTTTATGGATGGGGTTGTTAGGGAGGTGAATGCAAGAGTTTTGGAAAGAGGGGCAAGGATGAAGTCTGTTGGGGATGAGAGAGCTTGGGAAGTGAGTCAGTTGTTGTTCGCTGATGATACAGCGCTGGTGGCTGATTCATGTGAGAAACTGCAGAAGCTGGTGACTGAGTTTGGTAAAGTGTGTGAAAGAAGAAAGTTAAGAGTAAATGTGAATAAGAGCAAGGTTATTAGGTACAGTAGGGTTGAGGGTCAAGTCAATTGGGAGGTGAGTTTGAATGGAGAAAAACTGGAGGAAGTGAAGTGTTTTAGATATCTGGGAGTGGATCTGGCAGCGAATGGAACCATGGAAGCGGAAGTGGATCATAGGGTGGGGGAGGGGGCGAAAATTCTGGGGGCCTTGAAGAATGTGTGGAAGTCGAGAACATTATCTCGGAAAGCAAAAATGGGTATGTTTGAAGGAATAGTGGTTCCAACAATGTTGTATGGTTGCGAGGCGTGGGCTATGGATAGAGTTGTGCGCAGGAGGATGGATGTGCTGGAAATGAGATGTTTGAGGACAATGTGTGGTGTGAGGTGGTTTGATCGAGTGAGTAACGTAAGGGTAAGAGAGATGTGTGGAAATAAAAAGAGCGTGGTTGAGAGAGCAGAAGAGGGTGTTTTGAAGTGGTTTGGGCACATGGAGAGAATGAGTGAGGAAAGATTGACCAAGAGGATATATGTGTCGGAGGTGGAGGGAACAAGGAGAAGAGGGAGACCAAAGTGGAGGTGGAAAGATGGAGTGAAAAAGATTTTGTGTGATCAGGGCCTGAACATGCAGGAGGGTGAAAGGAGGGCAAGGAACAGAGTGAATTGGAGCGATGTGGTATACCGGGGCTGACGTGCTGTCAGTGGATTGAATCAAGGCATGTGAAGCGTCTGGGGTAAACCATGGAAAGTTTTGTGGGGCCTGGATGTGGAAAGGGAGCTGTGGTTTTGGTGCATTATACATGACAGCTAGAGACTGAGTGTGAATGAATGTGGCCTTTGTTGTCTTTTCCTAGTGCTACCTCGCACACATGAGGGGGGAGGGGAATGGTATTCCATGTGTGGCGAGGTGGCAATGGGAATGATTAAAGGCAGACAGTGTGAATTGTGTGCATGGGTATATATGTATGTGTCTGTGTGTGTATATATATGTGTACATTGAGATGTATAGGTATGTATAGTTGCGTGTGTGGACGTGTATGTATATACATGTGTATGGGGGTGGGTTGGGCCATTTCTTTCGTCTGTTTCCTTGCGCTACCTCACAAACGCGGGAGACAGCGACAAAGCAAAATGAATAAATATAAATACATTTCAATGTATATACATATACATACACAGTCATAGACATATATACACATGTACATATTTATACTTGCTGCCTTCATCCATGCCCATCGCCACCCTGCCACACAGGAAATAGCATCGCTGTCCCACACTGCATTGAGGTAGTGCAAGGAAATACAGACAGAAATGCCAAATTCACTCACACTCAGTCTCTGTCAATGGACAGACAAATGTATATACACAAATAGATGGACTCAAGCCCTCTGAGCTCCACAGCCATTCGGGGGCTAAAAGAAACTCATACTAAACTTATAGTGCTTTTATGTGTGACCCAACGTCGTCTCAGTGGAGGTAGCATAGACTTTAATATCATGCTGCTCCAGTGGTGTGACAAATATGTCAATGGACAGACAAATGCATATGCACCATTATAGGGATTCAAACCCTTGGTAGGGCGTCTGGCTGCCTCAGCCACATGGAGGTTACACGACACACACACTAGACTTATAGTGATTGTACGTGTCCTATCTTGATGGGGGTAGCATGTAGCATGGACTTTAATCTCACGCGGCCCCGATGGTGTGACAAATATGTTGGTGGACAGACAATTGTATTTACACCAACAGAGGGTTTGAAACCCTGGGTAGGGCACCTGGCTACCTTGGCCAAACAGAGGTTTAGACTCACACATTGGACTTCTAGTGTTTTTACATGTGTCCCAAACTCATCTCATTGGGGTCACATGGACTTTGATATTAGATGGCTCTGATGGCGTGACAAATATGTTGATGGACAGACAAATGTAGATACACCAACAGAGGGGCTCGAATCTTGAGTAGGGTGCCTGGTTACCTTGCCACACAGAGTTTAACAGACACACACACTAAACTTCTAGTGTTTTTACATGTCCCAACCTCAACTCAGTGGGGGTAGCATGGACTTTAGTCTCGCATGGCTCTGATGGTGAGACAAATATGTCGATGGACAGACAAATGTATCTGTATCAACAGAGGGATTGGAACCCTGGGTAGGGCATGCTACACCCACTGAGATGAGGTTGGGACACATTTCAAAACACGAGAAATCTAGAGTGTGTGTCTTTTTACCTTCATGTGACTGGGGGAGCCAGACCCTTCCCATGCTTCAAATCCCTCTGTAGGTGTATATACATTAAAGTCCGTGCTACCCCAGCAGGATGAGCTTGGGACTCACGCAAAAACACTAGAAGTCTAGTGTGTGTGTTTTTTTAACCTCGGTGTGGCCAAAGCAGCCATTTGCCCTACCAAGGGTTCGAATCCCTGTGTTGGTGTATATACATTTGTATGTCCATCGACATATTTGTTACACCATTGGAGCTGTGTGAGATTAAAGTCCATGGTGTCCCCACTGAGATGAGGTTGTGACACTCACAAAAACACTAGGAATCTAGTATGTGAGTCTTTAAACTTTCATGTGGCCGAGGCAGCCAGGCACCCCACCCTGGCTTTGAATCCCTCTTTTGGTGTATATATATTAGTCTGTCCATCGACATATTTGTCACACAATTGAAGCTGCATGAGATTAAAGTCTGGGGTTGGCTCAGGGCAAAAGCTAAGGAAGGGGTAGCACCACTGCTGAATTAGGAGTTTTGGGAATGTGTGAAGGAGTTTAAGGAAGTGAACTCAGACTAATGTGAGTAAAAATCAGCGTGGATTGTGAAAAATGGGTGACTGATAGTGTTTATGCATGTGGTCTTGAGAAGAAAGATCACAAGAGGCAGGTTTTTTAGTGCAGTTGACTGAGTGTCAGCACTTTTGATGTAAGAGACTTTGTAGTAAAAGAAAGAATTCTGGATATGAATGTGCTGTGGGGGGCAGCTGGTGGGCAGAGGTGGAGTGCAGAATGACAAAATGTGAGGGGTAGATGCAGCTATGGTAGTGGATAAGGAATGGGAGGTATTTATGGAAGTAGTGCTGGCATGTGCGAGAGAAGCATTTAGTTGGAGATGGGCAGGTGAGAAAGGATGGTGATTGGTGGGATGATGAAGTAAAGTTGATAGGGAATGGAAAAAAGGCAAGACAGCATCATTGGGAGTATTGTCATATCAAAGATCCTCTCATTCCACAGGAGTCTACATTTTTTGATACTATACATGGGTGGTTTGAGAGGTAATTGGATTTATATATAAAATGGGAAACAGAAGAAGGAGTCATGCGGGGAGTGCTCATCCTCCTCGAAGGCTCAGAGTGGGGTGCCTAAATGTGTGTGGATGTAACCAAGATGTGAAAAAAGGAGAGATAGGTAGTATGTTTGAGGAAAGGAACCTGGATGTTTTGTCTCTGAGTGAAACGAAGCTCAAGGGTAAAGGGGAAGAGTGGTTTGGGAATGTCTTGGGAGTAAAGTCAGGGGTTAGTGAGAGGACAAGAGCAAGGGAAGGAGTAGCAGTACTCCTGAAACAGGAGTTGTGGAGTATGTGATAGAGTGTAAGAAAGTAAATTCTCGATTAATATGGGTAAAACTGAAAGTTGATGGAGAGAGGTGGGTGATTATTGGTGCATATGCACCTGGGCATGAGAAGAAAGATCAAGAGAGGCAAGTGTTTTGGGAGCAGCTGAATGAGTGTGTTAGTGGTTTTGATGCACGAGACCAGGTTATAGTGATGGGTGATTTGAATGCAAAGGTGAGTAATGTGGCAGTTGAGGGAATAATTGGTATACATGGGGTGTTCAGTGTTGTAAATGGAAATGGTGAAGAGCTTGTAGATTTATGTGCTGAAAAAGGACTGATGATTGGCAATACCGTGGTTTAAAAAGCGAGATATACATAAGTATACTTATGTAAGTAGGAGAGATGGCCATAGAGCGTTATTGGATTATGTGTTAATTGACAGGCGTGCGAAAGAGAGACTTTTGGATGTTAATATGCTGAGAGGTGCAACTGGAGGGATGTCTGATCATTATCTTGTGGAGGCTAAGGTGAAGATTTGTATGGGTTTCAGAAAAGAAGAGTGAATGTTGGGGTGAAGAGGGTGGTGAGAGTAAGTGAGCTTGAGAAGGAGACTTGTGTGAGGAAGTACCAGGAGAGACTGAGTACAGAATGGAAAAAAGGTGAGAACAATGGAAGCAAGGGGAGTGGGGGAGGAATGGGATGTATTTAGGGAATCAGTGATGGATTGCGCAAAAGATGCTTGTGGCATGAGAAGAGTGGGAGGTGGGTTGATTAGAAAGGGTAGTGAGTGGTGGGATGAAGAAGTAAGAGTATTAGTGAAAGAGAAGAGAGAGGCATTTGGACGATTTTTGCAGGGAAAAAATGCAATTGGATGGGAGATGTATAAAAGAAAGAGACAGGAGGTCAAGAGAAAGGTGCAAGAGGTGAAAAAAAGGGCAAATGAGAGTTGGGGTGAGAGAGTATCATTAAATTTTAGGGAGAATAAAAAGATGTTCTGGAAGGAGGTAAATAAAGTGCGTAAGACAAGGGAGCAAATGGGAACTTCAGTGAAGGGCGCAAATGGGGAGGTGATAACAAGTAGTGGTGATGTGAGAAGGAGATGGAGTGAGTATTTTGAAGGTTTGCTGAATGTGTTTGATGATAGAGTGGCAGATATAGGGTGTTTTGGTCGAGGTGGTGTGCAAAGTGAGAGGGTTAGGGAAAATGATTTGGTAAACAGAGAAGAGGTAGTGAAAGCTTTGCGGAAGATGAAAGCCGGCAAGGCAGCAGGTTTGGATGGTATTGCAGTGGAATTTATTAAAAAAGGGGGTGACTGTATTGTTGGCTGGTTGGTAAGGTTATTTAATGTATGTATGACTCATGGTGAGGTGCCTGAGGATTGGCGGAATGCGTGCATAGTGCCATTGTACAAAGGCAAAGGGGATAAGAGTGAGTGCTCAAATTACAGAGGTATAAGTTTGTTGAGTATTCCTGGTAAATTATATGGGAGGGTATTGATTGAGAGGGTGAAGGCATGTACAGAGCATCAGATTGGGGAAGAGCAATGTGGTTTCAGAAGTGGTAGAGGATGTGTGGATCAGGTGTTTGCTTTGAAGAATGTATGTGAGAAATACTTAGAAAAGCAAATGGATTTGTATGTAGCATTTATGGATCTGGAGAAGGCATATGATAGAGTTGATAGAGATGCTCTGTGGAAGGTATTAAGAATATATGGTGTGGGAGTAAAGTTGTTAGAAGCAGTGAAAAGTTTTTATCGAGGATGTAAGGCATGTGTACGTGTAGGAAGAGAGGAAAGTGATTGGTTCTCAGTGAATGTAGGTTTGCGGCAGGGGTGTGTGATGTCTCCATGGTTGTTTAATTTGTTTATGGATGGGGTTGTTAGGGAGGTAAATGCAAGAGTTTTGGAAAGAGGGGCAAGTATGAAGTCTGTTGGGGATGAGAGAGCTTGGGAAGTGAGTCAGTTGTTGTTCGCTGATGATACAGCGCTGGTGGCTGAGTCATGTGAGAAACTGCAGAAGCTGGTGACTGAGTTTGGTAAAGTGTGTGAAGAAGAAAGTTAAGAGTAAATGTGAATAAGAGCAAGGTTATTAGGTACAGTAGGGTTGAGGGTCAAGTCAATTGGGAGGTGAGTTTGAATGGAGAAAAACTGGAGGAAGTGAAGTGTTTTAGATATCTGGGAGTGGATCTGGCAGCGGATGGAACCATGGAAGCGGAAGTGGATCATAGGGTGGGGGAGGGGGCGAAAATTCTGGGGGCCTTGAAGAATGTGTGGAAGTCGAGAACATTATCTCGGAAAGCAAAAATGGGTATGTTTGAAGGAATAGTGGTTCCAACAATGTTGTATGGTTGCGAGGCGTGGGCTATGGATAGAGTTGTGCGCAGGAGGATGGATGTGCTGGAAATGAGATGTTTGAGGACAATGTGTGGTGTGAGGTGGTTTGATCGAGTGAGTAACGTAAGGGTAAGAGAAATGTGTGGAAATAAAAAGAGCGTGGTTGAGAGAGCAGAAGAGGGTGTTTTGAAGTGGTTTGGGCACATGGAGAGGATGAGTGAGGAAAGATTGACCAAGAGGGTATATGTGTCGGAGGTGGAGGGAGCAAGGAGAAGAGGGAGACCAAATTGGAGGTGGAAAGATGGAGTGAAAAAGATTTTGTGTGATCGGGGCCTGAACATGCAGGAGGGTGAAAGGAGGGCAAGGAATAGAGTGAATTGGAGCGATGTGGTATACCGGGGTTGACGTGCTGTCAGTGGATTGAATCAAGGCATGTGAAGCGTCTGGGGTAAACCATGGAAAGCTGTGTAGGTATGTATATTTGCGTGTGTGGACGTATGTATATACATGTGTATTGGGGGGGGTTGGGCCATTTCTTTCGTCTGTTTCCTTGCGCTACCTCGCAAACGCGGGAGACAGCGACAAAGTATATAAAAAAAAAAAATATATATATATTTTTTTTTTTTTTTTTTTTGCTTTGTCGCTGTATCCCGCGTTTGCGAGGTAGCGCAAGGAAACAGACGAAAGAAATGGCCCATACACAATATATACTTACACGTCCACACACGCAAATATACATACCTACAAAGCTTTCCATGGTTTACCCCAGTCGCTTCACATGCCCTGATTCAATCCACTGACAGCACGTCAACCCCGGTATACCACATCGATCCAATTCACTCTATTCCTTGCCCTCCTTTCACACTCCTGCATGTTCAGGCCCCGATCACACAAAATCTTTTTCACTCCATCTTTCCACCTCCAATTTGGTCTCCCACTTCTCGTTCCCTCCCCCTCCGACACATATATCCTCTTGGTCAATCTTTCCTCACTCATTCTCTCCATGTGCCCAAACCATTTCAAAACACCCTCTTCTGCTCTCTCAACCACGCTCTCTTACCCTTATGTTACTTACTCGATCAAACCACCTCACACCACACATTTTCCTCAAACATCTCACCTCCAGCACATCCACCCTCCTGCGCACAACTCTATCCATAGCCCACGCCTCGCAACCGTACAACATTGTTGGAACCACTATTCCTTCAAACATACCCATCCCTGCTTTCCGAGATAATGTTCTCAACTTCCACACATTCTTCAAGGCTCCCAGGATTGTCGCCCCCTCCCCCACCCTATGATCCACTTCTGCTTCCATGGTTCCATCCACTGCCAGATCCACTCCCCGATATCTAAAACACTTTACTTCCTCCAGTTTTTCTCCATTCAAACCCACCTCCCAATTGACTTGACCCTCAACCCTACTATATATATATATTTCTTTTCTTTCTTTTAAACTATTCGCCATTTCCCGCGTTAGCGAGGTAGTGTTAAGAACAGAGGACTGGGCCTTTTTGGGAATATCCTCACCTGGCCCCCTCTGTTCCTTCTTTTGGAAAATGAAAAAAAAACGAGAGGGGAGGATTTCCAGCCCCCCGCTCCCTCCCCTTTTAGTCACCTTCTACGACACGCAGGGAATACGTGGGAAGTATTCTTAATCCCCTATATATATATGTCTGTTTCCTTGCGCTACCTCGCAAATCCGGGAGACAGCGAAAAAAAATATATATATATATATATATATAGAGAGAGAGAGAGAGAGAGAGAGTGAGAGAGAGGTGAGTATGCAGTTTGTAGGGGGTGATGATGTCTGAGAAGTGAGTCGGGTATTGATTGCTGATGACATAGCACTGGTGGCAGATTCAACTGAGAAACTGCAGAAGTTGCACTTGGTAGCAAATGGAATGAAATGGAGGGTTTTTATTACTCATATCTGTTCTTTTTTAAGTCTAACAGCTTAACAATTATTATATGCTGTGAAAACAAAGATCTCATGCAGCATGAGGCAGTATTACTTTTAGTATCAGGGAAATGTAGACTCCTGTGAAATGAGAGGATCTTTGATGAGACAATACTCCTAATGATACAGTCTTGTCAAGGGTGACTTTTCACTTATGTTGTAATCTTGAGCAGGCAAAGTCCATTAACACTTGATTGTTCTTGTATAACAGACATTCCTTTTTTTTTTTTTTTTTTTTTTTTTTTTTTTTTTTTTTTTCGCTGTCTCCCGCATTTGTGAGGTAGCGCAAGGAAACAGACGAAAGAAATGGCCCAACCCACCCCCATACACATGCCTTGATTCAACCCACTGACAGCACGTCAACCCCGGTATACCACATCGCTCCAATTCACTCTATTCTTTGCCCTCCTTTCACCCTCCTGCATGTTCAGGCCCCGATCACACAAAATCTTTTTCACTCCATCTTTCCACCTCCAATTTGGTCTCCCTCTTCTCCTCGTTCCCTCCACCTCCGACACATATATCCTCTTGGTCAATCTTTGCTCACTCATTCTCTCCATGTGACCAAACCATTTCAAAACACCCTCTTCTGCTCTCTCAACCACACTCTTTTTATTTCCACACATCTCTCTTACCCTTACGTTACTTACTCGATCAAACCACCTCACACCACACATTGTCCTCAAACATCTCATTTCCAGCACATCCATCCTCCTGCGCACAACTCTATCCATAGTCCACGCCTCGCAACCATACAACATTGTTGGAACCACTATTCCTTCAAACATACCCATTTTTGCTTTCCGAGATAATGTTCTCGACTTCCACACATTCTTCAAGGCTCCCAGAATTTTCGCCCCCTCCCCCACCCTATGATCCACTTCCGCTTCCATGGTTCCATCCGCTGCCAGATCCACTCCCAGATATCTAAAACACTTCACTTCCTCCAGTTTTTCTCCATTCAAACTCACCTCCCAATTGAATTGACCCTCAACCCTACTGTACCTAATAACCTTGCTCTTATTCACATTTACTCTCAACTTTCTTCTTTCACACACTTTACCAAACTCAGTCACCAGCTTCTGCAGTTTCTCACATGAATCAGCCACCAGCGCTGTATCATCAGCGAACAACAACTGACTCACTTCCCAAGCTCTCTCATCCCCAACAGACTTCATACTTGCCCCTCTTTCCAAAACTCTTGCATTCACCTCCCTAACAACCCCATCCATAAACAAATTAAACAACATTTTTGTTATTTCATATAGTATCATGGTGATTGGCCAAGGCAATACAATTTTAACTTACTTTGATTTTAGCTGTAACTTAATAAAGAATATTTGTTGCTTTATTAGCGCTAAACTCTGTCATACCTATACTGTATTGGCAAAGTGATGCAATTGTGTTTCTTGCATATTTTTTTTAGCGTTGGGCAGTACGCTATGCTCAGTTGATGATAAGAGTATTCATTGCACTAAATGTTCCTTGTCTGATATCATCAGAGGCACTAACTTTTTTCGATTGTAGTAGTCATTTGAAACTTCCTGAATTATCTATAGCAGTTTGTAATGGAAATGATAGATCTGACTGCTGGAGAATAGACAATATTAAATATTTTTATCTTGATGCACTATGTGCATTGTTTTCCATGTAAAGGTTACTTTAGTTCATTAATGATTTTTTGATTACTTTGGCCCCTAAGCATCTTTTGCCATCTGGTTTGAAAATCCAGCAGAAATAATCAAAATATTTATTTAAGAATTTTAAGTTTTTTGAAGGAATAGTAGTTCCAACAATACTATATGATTGCAAGGCATGGGCTATAGATAGGGTTGTACGGAGGAGGGGGGATGTGGATATGAAATGTTTGAGGACAATATGTGGTGTGAGGTCGTTTAATTGATTAAGCACTGTAAGGTCAAGAGAGATGTGTGGAAATGAAAAGAGTGTGGTTGAGAGAGCAGAAGAGGGTGTGTTGAAATTGATTGGACATATGGAGAGAATGAGTGAGGAAAGATTGACAAAAAGGATGTATGTGTCAGAGGTGCAGGGAAGAAGAGAAGTGGGAGACCAAATTGGAGGTGGAAGGATGGAGCGAAAAAGATTTTGAGCAATCGAGGCCTGAACATACAGGAGGGTGAGAGGCATGCAAGTAATAGAGTGAATTGGAACGATGTGGTATACCAGGGTTGATGTGCTGTCGATGGACTGAACTAGGGCATGTGAAATATCTGGGGTAAATCATGGAAAGGTCCGTAGGGCCTGGATGTGGATAGGGAGCTGTGGTTTTGGTGCATTACACATGACAGCTACAGACTGAGTGTGAATGAATGTGGCCTTTTTTTTTTTTTCTTTTTTTATCGTACCTCACTGAAGGAGGGGGTAGTGATGCTGTTTCCTGTGGGGAGGGGTGTTGCCGGAAGTGGATGAAAGCAAGAAAGTATAGATATGTACATGTATATATATGTATATGTCTTTGTATGTCTATGTATGTATATGTTGATATATATATGTATGTATTTATATATTTTATTTATTTATTTTGCTTTGTCGCTGTCTCCCGTGTTTGCGAGGTAGCGCAAGGAAACAGACAAAAGAAATGGCCCAACCCACCCCCATACACTTGTATATACATACATGTCCACACACGCAAATATACATACCTATGTACACATATATATACACACACACATACACATGTACATAATTCACACTGTCTGCCCCTACTCATTCCCATCGCCACCCCGCCACACACGGAATAACATCCCCCTCCCCCCCTCATGTGTGCGAGATAGCGCTTGGAAAAGACAACAAAAGCCCCATTCGTTCACACTCAGTGCATTTATGAGCATTTATGTATACAATGTGCATATGAGTGGATGGGCCTTTCTTTGTCTGTTTCCTGGCGCTACCTCGCTGACACAAGAAATGGCGATCAAGTATAATAATAATGATGATTTATGTTTTTAACTGTTGCATAGATAAACCATTACCTCATGTGTGTTCTTTAAGAATTATTAATTTTTGTAAAGAATCCATGTTACTACATCAAGTATGCACAAGGTGGAAGATAAAAGCTGGGTTGTAGAAAAAATTAAGTAATAGATAAAGTATTAAATATTGTGTGTTGATGTTAGTTATACTTTTATAACACAAAACACAGTCACGTAGCATACCTTGTCATTATAGCAACCTTAGATTATTGAAATAATGGTGAAAACAAAACAAAGAGGGAAAGAAGAGGTAAATGGATCACTACATGAGTGGTGGTGGTCAGCTGACTGGTGCTTTATACATGGGCTTTTAGCCAGCCACTGTGTGGAGGCAACACCTTATAGGGCCCTGGTGCCATTTTCTGGTTGAGGGAATGTAATGTTTGCAAAGTGCACAGTATGTACAAACTGTTTTTTGACACCTGTGGTCTATAGTTATATTTTGCAGTGAGAGGGTTACATTGTGAATTTAGCCATAATTTGCAGCTGGAGGGTCATGAGAAAGTTTAACATAAAAGATTTTGTAGATCCAAAAGTATTGATACAGCATGAATGTGGCCAGTGAAAAGAATCTCAGTTGGAAGAGAGAAAAGTGTTTTTGCTTTAACATTGCACTGCATTCATTGGTGATTGACTGCTTCTGTTTTGTTACCTTTATATAATTTCATCACAATGATAATAGTTCTTGGATTTTAGGCATAAAGACTTTAAAGGAGGAAAATATTTGAAGTTTTGAATGAAAGCCATTTTGATGCTGTAAATAGTCTTGAAAGCTTCTGCTATCAATAAGTGCAATGTAGTTAAACACACTGCCAACTCCAATCACGTGAGAGTTGGGTTTTAGGTATGCTATCAGGTAAGGCTGATTGACCATTAATCTCTGTGGTAGGTGCAAGGCTGGTCACACTTGTCATGTCAAGCTATTATACCAGCAGATCCTTCTTAGAATGGAGTCTGGCTACCTAGTGAAATGGAAAATATCATGAAGGATTTGGATCATTTAGTTGAAATATAATGTTTTCATTTATATTTGGAGTAAATGTATTTGGTAAGATGCTTAATTTGGTAAAGGAAAGCCTTAGATTAAAAATGTATAATTGTTGTGTACTGAAAAAGAGAAAAAGATATTTTAAAGAATACATTTTCATAACTGAATCCTGAATGGGTAAAAGACTTGTAAACTGTTAGTCTAATTAAGATTTAATGTAATATCATCTCTTGAAAGTGATCTAGAGTTTTTATTTGTGTTGTATGTAAAGTGACAGATCTCCTTAATTGTTAATAGACACATGCTTAAGTTCCTTACAACAGCAAGTGAAGGTTGATGGATTCCTAACCAGTGATTGTCAGCCTTCATTGAATATTTTTTTATTTGAAATTTACTCCTGTGCTTCATAGTGTCATGCTAGATAATCCCAGCTGCAGCTGTTAACATTTCTCAGTAGATAATTTTCCTGTTCACTTGAAAATGGTTGTATGGTGATTGTACAAAGTATTGCACAACTATTATCAACGTAATATAATGCTAAATTATTTAGTTATACAGCATGCTGCAGTAAAGTGTTTTTATGCTGGTTTTTCAACTCTGGCTGACACAGCAAGCTTCTGATCTTAGGCTTTCAGAACGTCTCGCTTCCTGGTGAGTCCTGTGGTAGAGAGCAAGCAGGTGTCCACCGAGGATGCAAGTGGGGGATTAAGTATCCCAGCTATCCAGCAGCAAGTGGAAACCATATCTTCCACTCCTAACCCTCTCCTGGATGAATCCCCTCAGTCAGACTCCATTCCTGCTTCCTCTACTGCTGCTCTGCTTCCACCCGTACCATCCTCCTCTGCCTCTGTTGTGCTCCCACCATCACATGACCAACAGGTAAAGTTCACCCCTCTTCCACTTTCTTCTGCTTATCTATTTCACTCTCTGCCAGCCTCATTCATTTACTTGCCCTGTAATTCAAAACATGCTCAGGTTAAACATGCCTCTAATTTTGAGAGGTTTGTTGATGACTTTAATGAAACTGAATAGTTTTCCTCTTATCCTTGCAGGTTAAATGTTACATATTGAATAGCATTTTTTATTCACATAGATATGCTGTATGATATTATGTAGAGCTAGAATATTATCATTTTATGCAGTCAACAAGTATGGTCAAGGAATATATTGCTTAAGAAAGAAAGCATATATGCTTTCAAATATAAAATTACTTAAATGTTTGTATGTGGATTTTTGTTTAAATTTGTGTGGGCTGTCACTTCAATTAGCATTTGGGTTTGTATTGGGGGCTTGCACATGTTTGACATGTATATGCATTTTTGTATTTTCAAATATTAATTTTTTAGTTGCTTCATATTTAAAAGCAGTGGATGATATTGGCTAGACTCAAAGCTTCTGGAATCAGATTTCTTTGATAACATTATTGTAAACAGTTGCATATTTTCATGATTAATCAGCAATAGTAGAATCTATATGAATATGAAGTCAAGAATTAGTTGACAAAAAATATTTTTAGGGCAGATTTTAAGTTTTTTGTTTTGTTTTTATACATTCTCACTTTATACATAATCATTGAAAAACATGACATCTAAGTAATTTTTGCTAAAGGTTCATGATCTGCAATAGCTGTCATGCAAGGACAAGGTTTATGTATATGACTCTTAGGCTAAAGCAGTGAAGCAATTAGGATGATTTAGAAGGGTCTTTAAAATCTTTAAATAAACTGAAGTTATTTAGGCGGTGTACAGAGGGAATCAATTATCACTGCATATTACAGCATGATATTTTTAAGATAAATAGGGTTCTTTTATTCACACAGCTGAATAAAGTTTCCTCACTTTGGTTCAGGGTGTCGGTCATTTGAATGGTAATTAATGATCCACCCCCCCCCCTCTCTCTCTCTCTCTCTCTCTCTCTCTCTCTTTGTATTTCAATATCTAAAAAGAGAAATAGAAGGAGTCAAGTAGGGAGTGCTCATCCTCCTTGGAGGCTCAGATTGGGGTGTGTGGATTTAACCAAGATGAGAAGAAAGCAGAGATAGGTAGTATGTTTGAGGAAAGAAACCTGGATGTTCTAGCTGTAAGTGAAATAAAGCTCAAGGGTAAAGGGAAAGAGTGTTTTGGGAAAGTCTTGGGAGTAAAGTCAGGGGTTGGTGAGAGGACAAGAGCTAAGGAAGGAGTAGCACTACTTCTGAAGCATGAGTTGTGGGAGTATGTGATAGAGTGTAAGAAAGTAATTAAATTCTACATTGACGTGGGTAGAACTGAAAGTAGATGGAGAGAGGTGGGTGGTTATTGGTGCATATGCACTGGTCATTAGAAGAAAGATCATGAGAGGCAAGTGTTTTGGAAGCAACTGAGTGAGTGTGTCAGCAACTTTGATGCATGCACCTGGGTTTTAGTGATGGGTGGTTTAAATGCAAAAGTGAGTAATATGGCAGTTGAGGGTATAATTGGCATACATGGGGTATTCATTGTTGTAAATGGAAATGGTGAAGAGCTTGTGGATCTGTATGCTGAAAACAGAATTGTGATTGGGAATACCTGGTTTAAAAAGGGAGATATACGTAAGTATACATATATGAGTAGGAGAGATGGTATAAGGGCATAATTGGATTATGTGCTAATTGATAGGCATGTGAAAGAGATTTTTGGATGTTACTGTGCTGAGATGGGCACCTGGAGGAATGTCTTGTAAAGGCAAATGTGAGGATTTGTAGAGGTTTTCAAAAATAGAGAGATAATGGTGGGAAGGATAGAGGGTTGAGAGTAAGTGAGCTTGGAAAGGAGACTTGTGTGAGGAAGTACCAGGAGAGATTGAGTGTAGAATGGCAAAAGATGAGAGCAAATGACTTGAGGAGAGTGGTTGAGGAATGGGTTGTATTTAGAGAAGCAGTAATGGCTTGCTCAAAAGATGCCTGTGGCATGAGAATGGTGTGAGGTGGGTAGATTAGAAAGGGTAAAGTGGTGGGATAAAGAAGTAAAGTTGTTAGTGAAAGAGAAAAGAGAGGCGTTTGGATGATTCTTGTAAGGAGGGAGTGTAAATGATTGGGAGATGTATTGAAGAAAGCAACAGGATGTCAAGAGAAAGGTGGAAGGGTTGAAAAAGAGGGCAAATGAGAGTTGGGATGAGAGAGTATCATTATATTTTAGGGAGAATGAAATGATGTTTTGGAAGGAGGTAAATAATGTATGTAAGACAAGAGAACAAACAGGAACATCAGTGAAGGAGGCAAGTGGGGAACTAATATCTGGTATAGATGAAGTGAGAAGGGGATGGAGTGAGAATTTTGAAGATTTGTTGATTGTATTTGATGATAGAGTGGCAGATATAGGGTGTTTTGGTCGGGTGTTTGCGGTAGGGTGTTTGCGGAAGATGAAAGCCGGCAAGGTGGCGGGTTTGGATGGCATTGCAGTGGAATTTATTATAAAAGGGGGAGACTGTGTTGTTGATTGGTTGGTAAGGATATTCACAGCATGTATTGATCCTGGTGTAGTGCCTGAGGATTGACAGAATGCATGCATAGTGCCATTGTACAAGGACAAAGGGAATAAAGGTGAGTGTTGAAAGTACAGAGGCATAAGTTTGTTGAGTATTCCTGGGAAATTATATGGGAGGATATTGATTGAGAGGGTGAAGGCATGTACAGAGCATCAGATTGGGAAGGAGCAGTGTAGTTTCAGATATGGTAGAGGATGTGTGGATCAGGTGTTTGCTTTGAAGATTGTGTGTGAGAAAGGTATATGATAGGGTTGATAGAGATGCTTTGTGGAAGGTTTTTAAGAGTTTATGGTGCGGGGGGTAAGTTGCTCGACCCTGGGCAGCCTGTGATTACGTCTTGTTCAGGAATGCTTATTTTGTATTTTCATAGTTGATAAGAAGTAGCCAAGTAGGGAGAACTCGTCCTCCTTGAAGGCTGAGGCTTTGTGTTTGAATGTGTGTTGATGTAACCAAGATGAGAAGAGAAGAGAGACAGGTAGTATGTTTGAAGAAGAAAACCTGGATATTCTCGCTCTGAATGAAACAAAGCATAAGGATAAAGGGGAGGAATGGTTTGGAAATGTATTAAGAGTAAAGTCAGGGGTTTGTGAGAGGATAAGAGCTGAGGGAGAAGCACTATTTCCGAAGCAAGAGTTATGGGAATGCGAAAAAGTGTGTAAGAAAGTGAATTCTAGATTGATGTGGGTAAAAATGAAAGAGGATGGCAAGAGACGGGATTATTAGTGCTTCTGGAACTGGCCATAAGATAGATCATGTGAGGCGAGTGTTTGGGAACAGCTAAGTAAGTTTGTCAGCAACCTTGATAGCAGAGACCAGTTATTAGTAATGGGTGATTTGATTCTAAGATGGGTAGTGTGGCTGTTGAGGGCATAACTGGGAGGGCATGGGGTATTCATTGATATGAAATCGTGAAGAGCTTGTGGAGTTGTTTGCTGGAAAGGGACTGGTGACTGGCAATACCTGGTTTAAAAAGAGATATACACAATTATATGTATGAGAGTAGGAGAGATGTTCAGTGGGCATTATTGGATTACATATTAATTGATAAATGTGTAAACGAGAGACTTTTGGATGTAAATGAATTTAGAGGGGCAGCTGGTGGGATGTCTGATCACTATCTTTTAGAGGCAAAGGTAAAGATTTGTAGAAGTTTTCAAGGAAGAGCAAACAAAGTCAGTGAGAAGAGTGATGTGGTTAAGTGAGCTTGGAAAAGAGACTTGTGGGAAGAAATACCTGGAGAGATTGGGTGTAGAATGGTAAAAGGTGAGAGTAGATGAAGCAAAAGAAGTGGGTGAGGAATGGGAGGTGCTGGCATGTGTGAGAGGTGTATGTGTAATGCTAAAGGTGGGAGGTGGGCAGATTAGAAAAGACTGAGTGGTGTGATGAAAAAGTAAAGTTGCCAGTGAAAGCAAAAAGGGAGTCATTTCAGGGAAGGATTACAAATGATTTGGAGATGGAGAAGAGAAAGCAGCAGGAGGTTGAAAGGAAGGTGCAAGGGTTGAAAAAAGGGCAAATGAAAGTTGGGGTGAATGAATCTTAATAAACTCAAGGAGAATGAGATGTTTTGGTGGAAAAAACAAGAGAGCAAATAGGAATATTGGGTAAGGGGACAAAAGGAGTAGTAACTTGCAGTGATGAAATGAGGAGATGGCATGAGTAATTGAAGGAGTGTTTGATAATAGGGAGGCAGGTATAGGGTGTTTGGGTAAGGGTGGTATGTGAAGTGAGAAAGTCATGGAGAGTGGTTTGGTGAAGAGCGATGAGGTGATGAAAACCTTTCATAAGATGAACTGTGGCATGACACCTGATGTGGGTGGTATTGCAATTGAATTTACGAAGAAAGGGAGTGGTTGTCTTGTTGAGTGGTTGGTAAGGATTTTCAGTATATGTATGGATCTTGGTGAGGTGGATGAGGATTGGCTAATGGATGTATAGTGCCGTAATATAAAGGTAAGTGGTATAAAGGTTAGCATGCAAACTGCAGACTTATAAGTTTGTTGAGCTTTCCTGGTAAGTTGTATGGGAGAGTATTGATTGATAGGGTTAGTGTGAAGGCATATACAGAGCACCATATTGGGGAGGAATAGTGCAGTTTCAGAAGTAGTTTAGGATGTGTGAATCAGGTGTTTGCTTTAAAGAATGTATGTGAGAAATACTTAGAGAACCAGATGGATTTGTATGTGGCATTTATGGATCTGGAGAAAACATATGACGATTGGTAGAGATGCCTTATGGAAGGCTTTAAGAAGCAGTAAGAAGTTTTTATCAGGAGTATGATGCATTTGTTCAAGTAGGAGGCGACTTAGAGAACCAGATGGATTTGTATGTGGCACTTATGGATCTGGAGAAAACATATGACGGTTGATAGAGATGCCTTGTGGAAGGCTTTAAGAAGCTGTAAGAAGTTTTTATCAGGAGTATGATGCATTTGTTCAAGTAGGAGGCGAGGAGAGTGAATGGTTCCAAGTGAAGGTTGGTCTGCATTGGGATGGGGTGGTGTGGTCACCATGTTTGTTCAGTTTGTATGGGGATGAAGTGGTGAGGGAGGGAAATGCGAGAGATTTGGAGAGAAGGGTTAGTATGCAGTCTGTGGGAGATGAAAGGGGTAGCGAAGTAAGCCAGTTGTTGTTTGCTGTTGATATAGCACTTGTGGCAGATTTGAGTGAGAAACTACGGAAGTTGGTGACTGAGTTGGAAGAATGTGTGAAGGAAAGAAGTAAATGAATGAGAATAAAAGTAAGGTTGTTAGGTTTAGTAGGGTTGCGAGACAGGTCAGTATGGGTGTGAGTTTGAATGGAGAAGGCTTGGAGGAAGGGAAGTGCTTTAGACACCTGGAAGTGGTCATGGCAGTGAATGGAACCATGGAAGTGTAAGAGAGTCATGGGGTGGGTGAGACCAAAGATTCAGGAAGTGCTAAGTAATTTGTGGAAAGAGAGAATATCTAGAAGGGCAGAAATGGGTATGTTTGAAGGTATGATAGTCCTAATAATATTATATGGATGCGAGGCATGGACTATAGATAAGGCTGTATGGAGGAGGGTGGATGAGTTAGAAGTGAAATGTTTGAGAACATATGTGGAGTGAGGTGGTTTGCTTGAGTAAATGATGAGAAGATGTGAGAGAAGTGTGGTGATAAAAAGAGTTTGGTTAAGAGAGCTGAAGTGGGTGTGTTGAAAGAGTTCAGCCATATGGAGAGAATGAGTGAAGAAACGTTGACAGAGGGGATATACGTGTCAAAAGTGGAGGGTACATCAGAAAACAGGGAGACCAGTTTGGAGATAGAAGGATGGAGTGAAAAATATTTTGAGTGATTAGGGCTTGAACATATAGGAGGGTTAAAGATGTGCACAGGATGGATTGAGATGGAATGATGTGATATACTGGGGTCAGTATACTGTCAGTGGACTGAACCATAGCATGTGATATGTTCAGGGTAAACCATGGAAAGGTTTGTGGTGCCTGGTTGTGGATAGGGAGCTATGGTTTTGGTGCATTACACATAACAACTAGAGGAAGGATATGAGTGGGTGTGGCCTTTCTTCATCTGTTTCTGGCACTACCTCGCAAATGTGGGAAACAGCAATCAGATGTGAAAGAAAGAAACAACAGGTTCTCTGATAACCTTTGAAAATAGTTTTTACTTCATGTTAAAGTAAGCAGAGTTTTCCCCATTTGTTACACATTTATAGGTGAATTAGATAGATAGACTTGATAAAACCACTTTTAAGGTGGGTAAAACTTTGAGAACTGGCACTAAATTTGTTATGAATACATCTGTTTTATGTATGCTTTCTCTTTCAGTTAGTTAAAGGAAATCTAAACCTCATTCTTTCAAAGTAATTTGTGATGTGGAAACTCATTTCTTTACTTTTCTAATTCATCAAAATTTCATGCATTTTAACATGGCAGTAATATTACAAAACAAAAGTTTTTCTTTTATGTAGCAGAATGATGGTTTGGTCGGTGACATGAGTGCTGGTATTCCAGCAACAGTGCCCACGTCACAACCAGGATCAGGAGGACCTACTCCCCCTCATCACTGTACCCCAGAGAATACATACACATCAGATCATCAGGCTAGACTCTCACAGCAGAATTCCTTAGAGAAGAATGACAGGTAATGTGTTTTTTCTTTTTTATTGAGATAGGGAGTTCCTAGAATAAAAGGAAAATTATGGGGAGAATTTCTTTGCTCCAAATTGTTTATTATCAAATTTAGAGTTTAGAATGTGCATAACTGTAGACTTCTCAGACACTACATGCATTGAAATGGTATGAAATAAATCATAATTTTCACTAATTTTATTGTGCAACGGTAATAGGCTGATTATGTTGTGCTTGCTCCATCCTTTATATAGCACACTTGTCACCTAGCCTCTAGAGTGATCAGGGAAGATAGAAAGAAAGAGCCTTTATTATTATTAACCAGAATAATCAAGCTGTAGATATGTGCTAGAAATTAAATGTTTCAGAACAATGTGGTGTGTGAGGAAGGTTGCTTGAGTAAGTAATGATAATGTAAGAGAGAAGTGGGGTATTAAATAGGGTATAGTAGAGAGTGCTAAAAAAATGTGTGCTTGAATATTTTTGACTCGGGAGAGAATGAATAAGGAGAGGTTGAAAAAAGAGGATATATATGTCAGAAGTGGAGGGGACAAGGTGAAGGGAGAGACCAAATTGGTAATGGAAGGATGGAATGAAAAAGATTTTGAGTGCTCAGGGCTTGAACATATGGAGGGTGAAAAGAGTGCACAGGATAGAGTGAGTGAGAGTAATGTGGTCTTCATGGAGTAGCATGCTGTCGTAGACTTAACTAGGGCATATGAAGTGGTTTAGGCCCTAGGGTCTTCAATGTGGATATGGAACCATGGCTTTGGTGCATTACACATGATGGCTAGAGAATGGATGTAAGCAAATGAAACCTTTTTTTTCACTACCTCAAGAACATGGGAAATGGTGAAGCAGTTTGAAAAAAAAAAAATCAAGCTATTTAATAACCCATTGTCTGTTGATATCTCACATATGGGATACTTTTTCTCCAGGAGTTTACTGTAGGTAACCAACATATGGAATCTCATTTTTAAAAGTCCACATGTGGTTATAATTGGGTTGATTATTAAGAATTCACTTACTTGCATCTCGTTGGGTATTTCCATACATTAGTTGTCAATAACCATCACAAGGCTGAAATAACATGTCCACCTTGTGTGAGCCATATAAGAAAATGCAAATTATTACATGGACTTATTATTGAAAAGGATCACAATTTTGCACGTGATCAAGATATTCCTATGAGTCCACAGGGAAAATGAAACACAATAAGTTCCCAAGTGCTTTTTTGTATAATAATCACATCATCATTGGATACACAAGTGAGAAATCTATAAGTCAGTTGATATACATCGAAGAAACAAAGCTAGGACGCCATTTGGTAAACATGTTTACCAAATGGCATCCTAGCTTCGTCTCTTCGATGTATATCAACTGACTTGTATATTTCTCTCTTTTGTCTCCTCTGATGATGTGATTATTACACAAAAGTGCATTTGGGAACTTGTCGTGTTTCATTTTCCCCGTGGACTCATAGGAATGGACTTGTTATATATGTTTGACTTGGACATTTTAGAAGAGTGATAGTGTGTCTAGTGGAGGTAGTATTCAGGAAGATGTAGAGGAACAAAGGCCTTCAACCACTGAGCAGGGAGGTACTGCTGCTTGGGTTTTGGGAGAAATAGTGGCTTTAGTGCAGTGATCCAGTGCTGTGGCATTGTAATGTATCCCCTTTCAGGCCCAGTTCACTGTGCTTTTTCCCTTGCCTCAACCACCTGTGGACTGCTGATATCCAACCCCAATTCCATATACTCTTATCTTTTTTCTTCCTCATTCATGATAGTTAACAACACACAACTCAGTTGTCTGTCCCTTTAGCTATTTTTTTTTCTTACCGTTGAAAGCAAGAAAATTTTTTCATGCTAGTACAGCTAGTACAGAACACTCCGGTGATGATTTGAAGTTGAGCTTCCAGTCAAGAGAGGTTGAGCAGATCTTGGGGGCCACTTGACTGCTATCATGTGACTTAGATCCACCACACTTACATAGCTGCAGCTTTTAGACCTAGTGCTTTTCTATCTTTTTCTACAACATTCTTGGTTTAATTCTGACATTCCTGTGTTGAACACCATTTGATTCCCTCCTCCCCTGATCTTTTACTTCTCTCTGAAATCCAGTTGTCCAAGGCTGCATCTCCACTGCACTATCAAGTCTCCAGCTATAATCTCTGTCGTTGTTTATGCCTACTGATGAACAAATATACCAATTGCTCACCTCATGGATTTTGAGTCAACTAGATTTGATGCCAGCTGGCTCAAGATCTCTCTCCCATCTGTCACATTGCTTTTGTACTTCATTTGTTCCCCTACAATTCCTCCAACTATATACAACTCTTCAAGTATTTGATTTCTTGCCATGAAGATCTGCTTTCTTCACATTCACATGATGAGATCATTTATGCAGGGTATTTAAATGTGCACTACAAGGATTGTTTAGGCTTTAACTGGGATTATCTTGGTGATTCCAAGGCAATTGCTTTTTCTGTCTTTAATGATCTAGAACAATGAAGTAAACAGCCCTGACTGTCATGCCCACTCCTCTAAGACATTTGACTTCTTATTTTTACCTCTGAACCCTCCCTCTAGACATACACAATTTCTGTCCCCTCTGGGTCCTGTACACAATTTTATTTATCTTATTTGTTATCTGTTTCCCACCTAGGTAAGGTGGCTCCAAGAACAGATGAAAAAAGGCCACAATCACTCACCTTCATTCTCTAGCTGCCATGTGCAGTGCACTGAAACTACAGCCCTTCCTCCCTCCATGACCAGGCCTCACAGACCTTTCCATGGTTTCCATAGCCACTTCACATGCCCTGGTTCAATTAGTTGACAGCACATCACCCCATAGTTACCCTATCATTCCAACTCACTCCATCTCAGACATTCCTTACACCTTCCCTCACGTTCAGGTCCTGGCCACTCAAAATGTTTTCTCTTCATCCTTCCATCTTCAGGTTCATATCCCCCTTCTTTTCACATCCATTTCTGACACATATATTCATATATTATCGAGGATGTAAGGCATGTGTATGTGTAGGAAGAGAGGAAAGTGATTGGTTCTCAGTGAATGTAGGTTTGCGGCAGGGGTGTGTGATGTCTCCATGGTTGTTTAATTTGTTTATGGATGGGGTTGTTAGGGAGGTGAATGCAAGAGTTTTGGAAAGAGGGGCAAGTATGCAGTCTGTTGTGGATGAGAGGTCTTAGGAAGTGAGTCAGTTGTTGTTCGCTGATGATACGGCGCTGGTGGCTGATTCATGTGAGAAACTGCAGAAGCTGGTGATTGAGTTTGGTAAAGTGTGTGAAAGAAGAAAATTAAGAGTAAATGTGAATAAGAGCAAGGTTATTAGGTACAGTAGGGTTGAGGGTCAAGTCAATTGGGAGGTAAGTTTGAATGGAGAAAAACTGGAGGAAGTAAAGTGTTTTAGATATCTGGGAGTGGATCTGGCAGCGGATGAGACCATGGAAGCGGAAGTGAATCATAGGGTGGGGGAGGGGGCGAAAATTCTGGGAGGCTTGAAGAATGTTTGGAAGTTGAGAACATTATCTCAGAAAGCAAAAATGGATATGTTTGAAGGAATAGTGGTTCCAACAATGCTGTATGGTTGCGAGGCGTGGGCTATGGATAGAGTTGTGCGCAGGAGGGCGGATGTGCTGGAAATGAGATGTGTGAGGACAATATGTGGTGTGAGGTGGTTTGATTGAGTAAGTAATGTAAGGGTAAGAGAGATGTGTGGAAATTTAAAAGTGTGGTTGAGAGAGCAGAAGAGGGTGTTTTGAAATGGTTTGGTCACATGGAGAGAATGAGAGAGGAAAGATTGACCAAGAGGATATATGTGTCTGAGGTGGAGGGAACGAGGAGAAGTGGGAGACCAAATTGGAGGTGCAAAGATGGAGTGAAAAAGATTTTGAGTGATCGGGGCCTGAACATGCAGGAGGGTGAAAGGCATGCAAGGAATAGAGTGAATTGGAACGATGTGGTATACTGGGGTGGACGTGCTGTCAATGGATTGAACCAGGGCATGTGAAGCATCTGGGGTAAACCATGGAAAGTTGTGTGGGGCCTGGATGTGGAAAAGGAGCCGTGGTTAAGGTGCATTATTACATGACAGCTAGAGAGTGAGTGTGAACGAATGTGGCCTTTGTTGTCTTTTCCTAGCGCTGCCTTGCACACATGAGGGCGGAGGGGGTTGTTATTCCATGTGTGGCGAGGTGGCGATGGGAATAAATAAAGGCAGATAGTATGAATTATGTTCATATGTATATATGTATATGTCTGTGTGTTTATACATATGTGTACATTGAGATTTATAGGTATGTATATTTGTGTGTGTGGACATGTATGTATATACCTGTGTATGTGGGTAGGTTGGGCCATTCTTTTGTCTGTTTCCTTGCGCTACCTCGCTAATGCAGGAGACAGCGACAAAGCAAAATAAAAAATAAATAAAGAAATATTCTCTTTGTTAACCTCTCCTCACTCTTTCTCTCCATATGTTCAGACCATTTCAGCACACCCTCTTAAACTCTCTCAACCACACTCATTATTCCATTAACTCTTTCTTGACATTTTGCTTACTAAATAAACCACATCACACCACATGTTATCCACAAAAATTTCATTTGTGCCACATCTACTCTCCTCTGCACATCCTTTTCCATAACCCATGCCTTGCATCTATGCAACAGTGATGGGAGAGTTATAATCTCAAACATACCCATTTTTGTGAATGTGTGGATGTAACCAAGATGTGAAAAAAGGAGAGATAGGTAGTATGTTTGAGGAAAGGAACCTGGATGTTTTGGCTCTGAGTGAAACGAAGCTCAAGGGTAAAGGGGAAGAGTGGTTTGGGAATGTCTGGGGAGTAAAGTCAGGGGTTAGTGAGAGGACAAGAGCAAGGGAAGGAGTAACAATACTCCTGAAACAGGAGTTGTGGGAGTGTGTGATAGGGTGTAAGAAAGTAAATTCTCGATTAATATGGGTAAAACTGAAAGTTGATGGAGAGAGGTGGGTGATTATTGGTGCATATGCACCTGGGCATGAGAAGAAAGATCAAGAGAGGCAAGTGTTTTGGGAGCAGCTGAATGAGTGTGTTAGTGGTTTTGATGCACGAGACCGGGTCATAGTGATGGGTGATTTGAATGCAAAGGTAAGTAATGTGGCAGTTGAGGGAATAATTGGTATACATGGGGTGTTCAGTGTTGTAAATGGAAATGGTGAAGAGCTTGTAGATTTATGTGCTGAAAAAGGACTGATGATTGGGAATACCTGGTTTAAAAAGCGAGATATACATAAGTATACTTATGTAAGTAGGAGAGATGGCCAGAGAGCGTTATTGGATTATGTGTTAATTGACAGGCGTGCGAAAGAGAGACTTTTGGATGTTAATGTGCTGAGAGGTGCAACTGGAGGGATGTCTGATCATTATCTTGTGGAGGCTAAGGTGAAGATTTGTATGGGTTTTCAGAAAAGAAGAGTGAATGTTGGGGTGAAGAGGGTGGTGAGAGTAAGTGAGCTTGAGAAGGAGACCTGTGTGAGGAAGTACCAGGAGAGACTGAGTACAGAATGGAAAAAGGTGAGAACAATGGAAGTAAGGGGAGTGGGGGAGGAATGGGATGTATTTAGGGAATCAGTGATGGATTGCGCAAAAGATGCTTGTGGCATGAGAAGAGTGGGAGGTGGGTTGATTAGAAAGGGTAGTGAGTGGTGGGATGAAGAAGTAAGAGTATTAGTGAAAGAGAAGAGAGAGGCATTTGGACGATTTTTGCAGGGAAAAAATGCAATTGAGTGGGAGATGTATAAAAGAAAGAGACAGGAGGTCAAGAGAAAGGTGCAAGAGGTGAAAAAAAGGGCAAATGAGAGTTGGGGTGAGAGAGTATCATTAAATTTTAGGGAGAATAAAAAGATGTTCTGGAAGGAGGTAAATAAAGTGCGTAAGACAAGGGAGCAAATGGGAACTTCAGTGAAGGGCGCAAATGGGGAGGTGAAAACAAGTAGTGGTGATGTGAGAAGGAGATGGAGTGAGTATTTTGAAGGTTTGTTGAATGTGTTTGATGATAGAGTGGCAGATATAGGGTGTTTTGGTCGAGGTGGTGTGCAAAGTGAGAGGGTTAGGGAAAATGATTTGGTAAACAGAGAAGAGGTAGTGAAAGCTTTGCGGAAGATGAAAGCCGGCAAGGCAGCAGGTTTGGATGATATTGCAGTGGAATTTATTAAAAAAGGGGGTGACTGTATTGTTGACTGGTTGGTAAGGTTATTTAATGTATGTATGACTCATGGTGAGGTGCCTGAGGATTGGCGGAATGCGTGCATAGTGCCATTGTACAAAGGCAAAGGGGATAAGAGTGAGTGCTCAAATTACAGAGGTATAAGTTTGTTGAGTATTCCTGGTAAATTATATGGGAGGGTATTGATTGAGAGGGTGAAGGCATGTACAGAGCATCAGATTGGGGAAGAGCAGTGTGGTTTCAGAAGTGGTAGAGGATGTGTGGATCAGGTGTTTGCTTTGAAGAATGTATGTGAGAAATACTTAGAAAAGCAAATGGATTTGTATGTAGCATTTATGGATCTGGAGAAGGCATATGATAGAGTTGATAGAGATGCTCTGTGGAAGGTATTAAGAATATATGGTGTGGGAGGAAAGTTGTTAGAAGCAGTGAAAAGTTTTTATCGAGGATGTAAGGCATGTGTACGTGTAGGAAGAGAGGAAAGTGATTGGTTCTCAGTGAATGTAGGTTTGCGGCAGGGGTGTGTGATGTCTCCATGGTTGTTTAATTTGTTTATGGATGGGGTTGTTAGGGAGGTGAATGCAAGAGTTTTGGAAAGAGGGGCAAGTATGAAGTCTGTTGGGGATGAGAGAGCTTGGGAAGTGAGTCAGTTGTTGTTCGCTGATGATACAGCGCTGGTGGCTGATTCATGTGAGAAACTGCAGAAGCTGGTGACTGAGTTTGGAAAAGTGTGTGGAAGAAGAAAGTTAAGAGTAAATGTGAATAAGAGCAAGGTTATTAGGTACAGTAGGGTTGAGGGTCAAGTCAATTGGGAGGTGAGTTTGAATGGAGAAAAACTGGAGGAAGTGAAGTGTTTTAGATATCTGGGAGTGGATCTGGCAGCGGATGGAACCATGGAAGCGGAAGTGGATCATAGGGTGCGGGAGGGGGCGAAAATCCTGGGGGCCTTGAAGAATGTGTGGAAGTCGAGAACATTATCTCGGAAAGCAAAAATGGGTATGTTTGAAGGAACAGTGGTTCCAACAATGTTGTATGGTTGCGAGGCGTGGGCTATGGATAGAGTTGTGCGCAGGAGGATGGATGTGCTGGAAATGAGATGTTTGAGGACAATGTGTGGTGTGAGGTGGTTTGATCGAGTGAGTAACGTAAGGGTAAGAGAGATGTGTGGAAATAAAAAGAGCGTGGTTGAGAGAGCAGAAGAGGGTGTTTTGAAGTGGTTTGGGCACATGGAGAGGATGAGTGAGGAAAGATTGACCAAGAAGATATATGTGTCGGAGGTGGAGGGAACAAGGAGAAGAGGGAGACCAAATTGGAGGTGGAAAGATGGAGTGAAAAAGATTTTGTGTGATCGGGGCCTGAACATGCAGGAGGGTGAAAGGAGGGCAAGGAATAGAGTGAATTGGAGCGATGTGGTATACCGGGGTTGACGTGCTGTCAGTGGATTGAATCAAGGCATGTGAAGCGTCTGGGGTAAACCATGGAAAGCTGTGTAGGTATGTATATTTGCGTGTGTGGACGTATGTATATACATGTGTATGGGGGGGGTGGTTGGGCCATTTCTTTCGTCTGTTTCCTTGCGCTACCTCGCAAACGCGGGAGACAGCGACAAAGTATAATAAAAAAAAAAAACCATTTTTGTCATCCCAGATAATGACCTCTCTTTCCATTCATTCATCTATGCTCTCAGAACCTTTATCCCCTCATCTACCTTGTCACCCACTTCCATGGCTTCATTCAGTGCCATGTCCACTCTTAGGTATCTGAAGTAACTTAACATCTTCCAAATTTTATCCATTCAGTCTCATAACCCAATTAATCCTGATAACCTAACAACCATGCTTTTATTCACATTTATTCTAAACCTCATCCATTCACACACTCCCAAACTCACTCATCCCCTTATAAAGTTTCTCACTTGAATCTGTCACCAGTACTATGTTGTAAGTAAACAATAACTAACTCACTTCCAAGGACCCCCTACAGACTGCATACTTGATCCTCCCTCCAAGACCCATGCACATACCTCCCTCACTACCCAATCCATAAACAAATTAAACAACCATGTTGACATCACAAATCTCTGCCATAGACCATTTTTCATGTTGAACCACTCTCTTTCCTTTCCTCCAACTTATACACTCACCTTACACTCTTGAAATAGATTTTTCACTTTCTAGTTGCTTTCCTCCCTCACTGTATATTCATAGGACATTCTACCTGGTCTCTGTTAACCTTTTCTTATGCATCTCCAGATCGATAAGGGCACATACAAAGTCTTCTTTTCCTGTAAATCTCATGCACATTCTTTAAAGCAAACTCCTGATCCATACATCCTCTGCCATCCCTGAAACCACAGTGTTCCTCTCCAGTCTGATCCTCTGTACATACCTTCACCGTCTCAATCACTACTCACCCATACATCTTTCCAAAACTTAACAAACTTATCCCTGTATAGGTTGATCACCGACCTTTGCTCCTCTTGCCCTTTTGCAATGGCTCTGTACATGAATTCTGCCAATTCTCAGGCACCTCCATGATCTAAACTTGCATTAAAAATCCTAACTAACCAATCAACACTTGTCACCTCCTTTCTTAAGCCACCTTTGCCACATTTATATCTTATGCAAAGCTTTTAGTACCTCTTCTCTCTTAACCAAACCACTTTCTGTGACTCTATCACTTCGCATACCTCCATAACCTAAACACCTAACATCTACCACCTTATCGTCAAACACATACAAAGGTCCTTCAAAATACTCTCTCCATTTTCTCCTCAGCTCATCTTTACCTGTTACCACTTCCCCATTTGCTGCTTTCACCTATTTTCCCATTTGTTCTTATTTTTTCTTCACACTATAAACCTCCTTCCACAACATCTTTTTATTGTCATGTTTACTGATAATTTCTTACCCCAACTCTCCTTTGCCCTCTTTTTTCAACCCTGAACCTTCCTTTTGACGTCCTTTTACTTGTACATCTTCCAGTTATTTGCACTCTTTCCCTGTAAGAACCATCCATACACCTCTTTTTTCTTTCACTAACAGTTTTATTTTGTTATCCCAACTTTCACTACCTTTTCTCACCTGTCCACCTTTCATATATTGCACGGTTCTTTTGCACATGCCAGCACTGCTTCTCAAAATTTCTTCCATTCCTCACTCTCTCCTTTTGCTTCAATTGCTCCTACCATTTGCCTTTCCACACCCAATTTCTCCTGGTATTTCTTCACACACCTCTCTTTTACCACCAGACCCTCTTACTACACACACATGCCTTTCTATCCCCCCTTAGGGACCTCTCACCACAATCTTATATATATGTATTCTGATTGGGCATGCCATTTTACTGTACCCCATCAAAATGCCAACCTTATCACTATGGGAGAGCTCATTGGTTATCCCTGCACTGTTTCACTATTGACTCTTCTTAGGATGGATACTGCTTGTTTGGTTAGGATGCCTCATCCCATCTTCTAAATCTTTTTCTCCTTAGTTGTGGTTTGATAGCTCCTGATCTAATGCCTGTCACATTAGGAATGGTTTGTACCCTAGAAACCCAGTCTACTCTCATTTGTGCTCAAAGTCATTGCAAAGGTGTTCTTTAAAGAGCAAAGTCAGCTCTTGTAAAAAGAAAGTATGCTGACTTGACTTCTTGTCCATACGAATCTTTTTGGTCCTTAACCATGAGCATCTCCAACATCTCAATATTAGTCATACAGCTTTTCCTCCTCTTTCCTGACCTGATCAATCTTTTGTCAACTCTCCAACTGATAAAATGATATTTTGGCATCTTGCTTTTCTCTAATGCATAATTGGATTATTCAGATTCTGATCCTGTACCCTTATCTCCTTTCTCTGAACTTATGCCATTTACTATATTCTCCTCATCAGGGTCTTCCAGGTACTCTCCCAGATCCAGATGGACAAAGGCATATGGTTCAGATGGCATACCTGCTTGTGTTCTAAGTGAATGTTCTTGTAAGCTACCACCAATCTTTGTTTGCCTTTATTTCCTCAGTCTAAAAACCCTAACTTTCCCTTCCTCTTGGAGGAAGCATGCTTTGTTGCATCCCTTCCCTAAAAAAGGAGAACACTCTAGCCCCTCCATCTGTGGTCATATTATTCTATTTCTCCTGGCTCCAAAGTCTTTGAAACTCTCTTAAACTCCCTTTTTTCCCTTCTTTATGATTGCCAGTATGGATTTCACAATGTTAGGTCTATTGGTGATCTCTTTTTTGTGACACCTCGGGTTCTCCTCTCTCTAGGTTTTTGTTGAAACTTTTGTCATAGCTCTTGACATCTCCAAAACAATTGACAGTTCATGGCATAAATCTTTACTTTCTAAGCTCTCTCCCTTTGGTTTCACTGCTTCCCTCTGTTCTCTAATGCCTAGTTTCCTCTTTAGCCATTCCATTGCAGTGGCTTCCCCCTCCTATCCTATCAATAGCTGTGTTTGTCAAGATTGTGTTCTATCACGTACTCTCTTTTATCAGTAAATGATCTGTCTACTACTTCTAACTTATTCACTTTTATGCACATGATTCCTTTTTACATACTTCTGCTCACTTTTCCTCCCCTTTTCTCTTTAATATTTGTTCTTTTTCTTGTGTTGATCATATTTCCTCTAAAATTCAGACCTGTCCAGCATTTGGGATTGGGGAAGCAGTAAACTTACAGTATAAACTTTTAATATATGATAGAGCTTAAGTGCAGTTTCACCCTATATTTCTTCCTGAGAATCATTTGTTTCCCTCTATTCTTTTTCAAAGCACTACAATCCAACCCAGTAATGATATGAATATGTTAGGCATGACATTCTCCTCCACTTTGTCCTGGAAACTCACATAATCAGTATCACAAACCCTGCTTAAGCATTTTTATGTGTGCCATAATTATTTTTCATTTAAGCAGACATTTCATATCTACAGGTTTTTTTCACCCAAGTATGAGATAATGCTCACACATTTGGGGTGGCTTATCCTTCACATCTTTGTCAACTAGAGTGAAATCAAAAGCCTTTCATATCATTTAGTCTCCTGGCATCACTTCTCTTCAATCCTACCTTCTTGTATGCTGCAGTGTTGCTGTTCTTTGCCTATTATATAAGTATTATCTTGGCCATATTACTCATGAACTGCCTGCAAGTGTCCTCACTCCCAGGGTTTGAACCTGTGACATGCATATGGCAGCTGCTTTGCTCATCTGTATGGGGACTGGCCAGTCGAGGATTGGCTGTTATGATGCCTCCTTCTCACTAACAACTAAGCAGTGGAATTCACTTCCTTCTTTTGTCTTTAACTTCTTCATATAACCTTTCTTCCATTGAGAGTCAGGTCTACAAACTCTTACAGAACCCCCATTAATCTGTACTTTCATTTTCTATTACTTTTTTCACCTGAGATTGCTTTGATTGGGGGTGTTATTTGCCTGTGCCATGTCAGCCAGAGAGAGAGAGAGAGAGAGAGAGAGAGAGAGAGAGAGCATGACACAGCCAGCATTGAGGATGAAGATGATCTTGGTCCCAGGGTGAAGAGGGTACTTGCTTTGTTGTGTTGCCCTTTTGCTTCGTGGGCATGGATGGATGTTGCAACTTTACTCGAACACAATTTGTTTTTGATAAGAGATAATTCAGGTACAGCAGGTACTTGTTCTGTCACTGAGAATTCTGACGACCTGGGCTGTGCCTGAGAATATTTTGATGTTGGTTTTATGGACTTGATAGTGACTGAAACAAATAAGCATAATGGTGTTGTGAAGGAAACACAGTTAACATTACCAAGCAGCAGACTGTCCAAGTTCACTGACCCCATACAAGATGAACATTGAAAGTTTTTGTGTGATGTTGATGTCTTATAATAAGAAACATGAATGAATATTTGACCACCGATGGGTTGTTTGAGCTAAACTTTATCAGATAAATTATGCCCCAGGATCACTACAACTTCTCAGGCTTCATTTTACAGACAGCAAGCATCATATAGGTAAGGACAAATTGCAGAAAATTCTACCACCGTTTAATGATCATAGGAAATTCAAAGAGAGATGTATGGCATTTCAAGATTTGTGCATTGATGAGTCTCTCATGTTATGGAAAGTGAGACAGGGACTCACTCATTACATTCCTTCACAATGCCTTCAATTTGAAGTGAAAGGTTTTGTGTTTTGTGATGTAGAGAGTAACTCCATTCATGATTTTATATATACTAGAAAAGGGACTGAAATTGATAATGATGAGGAATCAGGTGCCTCAGGATCCATATTTCAAGGTGTGCTGTATGAAAAGCAATTACTGAAAATAGAAGTATAGTGTGTGAATATGTAAATATGATAACATGTATGGGAAATACTGAAACATGAATAATTTCCAGGAGAAATAGCATTATTGTGAAGAAAAATTTTATGTGATGAGTGTAAGGAAACAACATTTTTGTAATAAAGTAAGTGTGTACATATTGCATCGTATGGTGAGTGATACATTGCACAGCTGGTAGAGTCAGCCATGGCAACATCCTTGACTTGCTAGAAAAATATTCAATTGTGAGTCTTAAGACACATTCGGGCCCAGATCTACCGTGTTGTTTTATGTATTATGTGCTTTTGAAAAACTTTCATATGACTGAAAAAATTAAATATATTTTGTTCTTTTTTGAAAAGTCTCACAGTGGGGAGAAACATAACAGAACCATGACTCATTCAACTGGAAATCTCAAAACAAAGACACAACTTGATTTTTCTCCTTATGGATGAAAACCTCAAACAATGGCACCGTTGAGTTTTTTCATTTGTTATTCAGGAAATTATATGTTCTGAGGATACCTAATTTGGCAAGATTCTTTACTTATTTTTTCCATACTTGTCTACTGTTTCCTGCTTTACCAAGGAAACACATGAACAGTTGTAAAAACACCACATTCATTGACACTCATTCTCCAGCTATCATGTGCATTGTTCTAAAAACTACAGCCTCCTATCTACAACCAGGCCCCACAGACCTTTCCATTATTTTTCCTGGCCACTTCACTGATGATACAGCGCTGGTGGCGGATTCATGTGAGAAACTGCAGAAGCTGGTGACTGAGTTTGGTAAAGTGTGTGGAAGAAGAAAGTTAAGAGTAAATGTGAATAAGAGCAAGGTTATTAGGTACAGTAGGGTTGAGGGTCAAGTCAATTGGGAGGTGAGTTTGAATGGAGAAAAACTGGAGGAAGTGAAGTGTTTTAGATATCTGGGAGTGGATCTGTCAGCGGATGGAACCATGGAAGCGGAAGTGGATCATAGGGTGGGGGAGGGGGCGAAAATTTTGGGAGCCTTGAAAAATGTGTGGAAGTCAAGAACATTATCCCGGAAAGCAAAAATGGGTATGTTTGAAGGAATAGTAGTTCCAACAATGTTGTATGGTTGCGAGGCGTGGGCTATGGATAGAGTTGTGCGCAGGAGGATGGATGTGCTGGAAATGAGATGTTTGAGGACAATGTGTGGTGTGAGGTGGTTTGATCGAGTAAGTAGCGTAAGGGTAAGAGAGATGTGTGGAAATAAAAAGAGCGTGGTTGAGAGAGCAGAAGAGGGTGTTTTGAAATGGTTTGGGCACATGGAGAGAATGAGTGAGGAAAGATTGACCAAGAGGATATATGTGTCGGAGGTGAAGGGAACGAGGAGAAGAGGGAGACCAAATTGGAGGTGGAAAGATGGAGTGAAAAGGATTTTGTGTGATCGGGGCCTGAACATGCAGGAGGGTGAAAGGAGGGCAAGGAATAGAGTGAATTGGAGCGATGTGGTATACAGGGGTTGACGTGCTGTCAGTGGATTGAATCAAGGCATGTGAAGCGTCTGGGGTAAACCATGGAAAGCTGTGTAGGTATGTATATTTGCGTGTGTGGACGTGTGTATGTACATGTGTATGGGGGGGGTTGGGCCATTTCTTTTGTCTGTTTCCTTGCGCTACCTCGCAAACGCGGGAGACAGCGACAAAGTATAAAAAAAAAAAAAAAAAAAAAAAAAAAAAAAAAAAACTTCACATACCCTGGTTTAGTCCATTGACAGCTCATCATCCCCTGTATATCACATGGTTCCAACTCACTCAATCCCATGCAAGCCTTTTACCCTTCTGCATGTTCAGGCCCAGACCTCTCAAAATATTTTCAGCTCCATCCTTCCATCTCAGATTTGGTCTTTTCTTTCTCCTTACCCCATCCACTTTTGACAAATGTATCCTCTTTTTCAAACTCTTCACATTCAATTCTCCATGTGCCCAAACCATGTCAGCACACCCTCTTCAACTCTCTCAATCACACTCATTACCACACAACTCTCTTAACCTTTGATTACTTATTGGATCAAACCACTTAACACCACAGATTGTCCTCAAACTATTCCTTTCCATCACATCTACCATCTTCTGCACATCTTCATCTATATCCCATGCCTTGCATCCTCAAAAAGCATTGGTAGGTCAACTATAAACTATACCTTCAAGTACAGATGCTCCTCAATTTATGATGGGTTTAAGGTCCAATAAACCCATCATAAGTTGAAAATATTGTAAGTGGAAAATACATTTGATACCATACATCTAACCTACTGAACATCATAGTTTAGCCTAGCCCACCTTAAGCAGTTTCAGAACACTTTCATTAGCCTACGGTTGGACAAATTCGTCTAGCACAAATCCTATTTTATGATAAAGTGTTTCTTTGCTGTAAACTTTCTTGGTGCCTCAGATATAACTTCATGCTGCACAGTTATCTTTAATTTCATCTCAAGAGTAATTGCCTTCCTCTTCTTCTCACCAGAGGCAGGAAACACAGATGCAGTCTCCTGTTTGCTCTGCAAACCTGCATGAAATAATTTGGCATCAGCCAGAATAAAATTCTCAAAGTGAAGCTTTAGTTTGATGACCCATGTGCCCCACAAAACCTGACTAAAATTGTCTTGCATTCGCCAGAATAAAATTCTCAAAGTTACAGTTTAATTTGACAACCAGTAGTCACCATCTTCAGCAGTTTCTCACTCGAATATGCCACCAATGCTGTCATCATCAAACAACAATTAACTCATGTACCGGGCCCTCCCTTTTATTTCCCTCGTCACCCAATCCATAAACGTATCTGACAGCCATGATGACATCACACTCCCGTCACATACCAGCCTTCACCTGGAACAACTCACTCTCCTCTCTTCATACTCCTCCAAATGCCTTACACTCTTGATAAAAACTTCTCTGTAGTTTCTTGTAGTTTTCTTCCCTCTCTGTATATCGGGAAAACCTTCTATGAGACATCTCTGTCGACCCTATCACGTGCTTTCTTCAGATCTATATATTCTATTTTATTTCATGCTAGTTCGCCATTTCCCACATGAGCAAAGTAGCACCAGGAACAGATAAAAGACTGACCGCTTTCGTTCACATCCATTCTTTAGTTGTCATGCACTTAAATCCACAGCCCCTCTATCTACAAGCAGGCCCCGCAGACCTTTCCAAGGTTTCTCCAGCCACTTCACATGCCCTGGTTCAGTCCATTGACAGCACATTTCCCCCTGTAAACCACATCATTCTAGTTCACCCAGTCCCATGCGCACCTTTTACCCTCCAGCATGATCAGGCCTTAACTACTAAGAATGATTTTCACTCCATCCTTCCATCTCTAGTATGGCTCCCCCTTCTCCTTTTCCCCTCCACTTTGACACATATACCCTCTTTGTCAACTTCTCCACAATCATTCTGTCCATATGTCCATACCATTTCAGCACACCCTTCTCAGCTCTCTCAGCCACACTGTTCTTATTACCACACCTCCCTTTTACCTTTTTATTACTTAATCAAACCACATCACCCCACATATTGTCAGTAAACATTTCATATACAACACCGCCACCCTCTTCAACATGTTGTTATTTATAGCATATGCCTTGCATCCATACAACATCAGTGGGACCACTGTATCTTCAAACATACCCATTTTAGCCATCAAAGATAAGGACTTGTCTCTCCACACATTCATCAATGCTTTAAAAACCTTCTACCCCTTACCCACCCTCTAACTCACTTCAGCTTCCATGTTCCATTCGTTTCCACATTCGCTGCCATGTCCATTCCCAGGTATCTAAAGCAATTCACTTCTTTCAGAGTTTCTCCTTCAAACTCAATCCCTGACTAGACTGTTCCTCTGCCCTACTAGACCTAATAACCTTACTTTTATTCACATTTACTTTCAACTTCCTCAATTCACACACTCTTTCAAACTCAGTCACAAACATTTCATATCTCACTTGACGCCAGTGCTGTGTCATTGGCAAACATATCTGACTCACCTTCTCCCCCCCCCCCCCCCTCACCCCTACCTTCTGCATACTTTCCCATATCAACAAGACCTCCCTCACCAGCTCATCCATTAACAAATGAAACTGCCATGTTGATATTGTACACCCCTCTGGCATATAATTCCCTCAGTTTCTGTAAGTATTTCTCACACACATTTTTCAAAGCAGACTCCTGAGCCACTCTTTGTCTACTGCTCCTGAAGCAACATTTTTCAACCCCAATCTGATTCTCTGTACATGTTTTCACCTTCTCAATCACCATTCTCCTATACAACTTACCAGGTACACTCAATAAACTTGTATCTTTCCAATTTGAACATATGATTTTTATCCCCCTTTTCTTTATACTCTGGCACTATATACATGCATTCTGCCTATCCTCATGCACCTTACCATGATCCATACATACATTGAAAATCCTAACTTAGCAGCCAGCAACACAGTCACCCTGTTTTTTAAGAAATTAAACTACAGTACCATCCACTCCATCCACCTTGCCACATTTAGTCAAACACAAGACTTTTACCTCTTTAATCTTTACTAAAGCACTTTTCATGACTTTCTCACTTCACGTACCTCCCCTACCCAAAACGCCTAACATATGCCACCCTGTCATCGAGCACATTCAGTCTTCAGAATATTCCCTCTGTCTCCTCCTAAACTTATCATCACATATACCACTTCCCCATTTGCCCCTTTCACCTATGTTCTCAGTTGTTCTCTGTACAAGTGAGAACATTTGTGAAGGAGGCAAACAGGAAGTGGTAACATGTACTGATGAGTTGAGGAGGACATGGAGTGGGTATTTTGAAGGTGAATGTGATTGATGAATGGGTGGTAGATATAGGGTGTTTGGGTCATATGATTGATAAATGGGTGATAGATGTAGGGTCAGGGAAGTATGTGAAGTGATAACAATCATGGAAAGAGGTTTAGTGAAGAAAGATGCAATGCCAAAAACCTTGTATATGATGATATGTGTTAAGTTGGCTGGAGTGGATAGCATTGCTGTTTGATTTCTCAAGGAAGTGGGTGACTGTTGTTGATTGGCTAGTTAGTATATTCAGTGTATTTATATGGATCATGGAAGGTACCTGAGGATTGGCAACATGTATGTTTAGTGCCATTGTATAAAAGCTGAGGGTAGAAAGGTGAGTATTCAAATCATAGAGTTATTAGTTTTTTGAGTGTACCTGGTGATCTGTATGGGAGAGTGGTGATTGAGAAAGTAAAGGTATGTACAGAAGATCGTATGGAGGAACAATGTGGCTTGAGAAATGGTAGAGGATGTGTGGATCAGAATGTATCTGAGAAATACTTAGAGAAACAGAATGACTTGTATGTGGCATTTCTGGATCTGGAGAAAGCATGTGATAGGGTTGATAGAAATATCTTGTGGAAGATTGTAAGAAAGCTGGGTAGAAAGCTTCTAGAAGCAGAGAAGTTTTTATCAAGGGTGTAAGGCATGTGTGTGAGTAGGAAAGAAAAGAATTAGAGGTTCAGGTAAAGGTTAGTCTGTGGCAGGGTATGTGATGTCACTATGGTAATTCAATTTGTTTATGGGTCCAGTGTTGAGGGAAGTAAATGCAGGGGTCTTTGAGAGAGGGATTAGAATGCAGTTTGTAAGGTGTGGGGAAGCCAGGGAAGTGAGTCAGTTGTTGTTTGCATTTAAGCACATAATGTATAAAACATAGTATTTAGTCTGAAAACACTCCTGTATATGTCACTCAGACTGTATTTATGTACCCCTCTCATTATCTCATTATGTACCCCTCTTATCCAAAGTGGGGAAATATCCAGCCCACCATGATCTTAAGCTCCTTTACTATCAGGTAGCTAATTACTGTTATGACCTCCCAATGCTGTAATATCTGTAATGCCTCAACTGTGTATTTTCAGCTAAATGGCTGCCTGTATTCAGTAAACCATTATTTAATTCTTCATGATTTATTTATTATTAGTTGTAGCAGTATCATAGCCAATGAGGTAGGAGGTGCTTAGAATTGAGGGAGATTGTTAAGTTTCAGCACTGCAAGGGGATACTATAGTTTTACAAGAGATCCAAGTTTCATTCCGCCTTCTCATGATAACCTCATTAGTACACCCCTAATGGGTGGAACTAAACAGAGAGGCATTGCCCAAGTACATCAGGGTAATCCTTTTAAACTTAGACAACACCTGAGGTGTGCTGTCACTTCAAGTTTTTTGACAACTGTAGAGCCTTGCTGCCTCTGGAAACACTGCACTGGAGTTTCCCTCTGTCAGTGACCTGTCAAGAGTGAGGCACAAAAGGCTAAGAAATGGCACTAAAGTCTACCAGTTATGCCAAGGACTTAAAGAGATGAGTGATTGAGGATGATGGCACAGAATGTGAATGTGATGACTAGTTAGAGTAAAAGGAGAGAGCTTGTAGTGAGGTTTAAAAGTTGTAGATTGGATGTGCTAGGGATTGGGGAAATGATGAATGCAAATAATGGGAGGGCATGGAAGGAGCTGTGGTATGGACAGGATTGAGTGAAAATCATTGGGAAGAGGGAAAGAAGGTTATGCAGTTCTACTATCACCAAGAGTGTGGGAGGGTGTTACAGAGCATGGATAGAATGGATCAAGAATAGTGTGGGTGAAAGGAAAGATTTGGATAGTGAAGTATGCATGGGTATGTGTATATTCCCCTGTGAATATGAAGACTGTACAAAGTAAGGATGAGATGAAGCTTTTCTGGAAAATTTAAAGGACTGTATAAATGGTTTTGAGAATGAGAGAAACATGGTATTGGGTGATATGAATGCGAAAGTGGGATGTGAAGAAGTTGGTGTGATGGTAGATGGAGAGTGCCTGGAGAATGGAAGTCATCTTGCAGATATTTGTGCTAGGAAGGGTTTATTGTTTGCAAACACCTTTTTTCAACACAAGATGATTGATCCACAGATATACATGGATGAGGAATGATGGAAGATTAGAGCAAGAGGCTTTGATTGACTGTGTGGCAGTGGATGAAAGATTGAAAACGGTCATCCTAGATGCAAGAGTTGAGAGAATATTTTGGAGACTGACCATTTTGCTGTTATTGTGGGGATGAGGATCAGGGAGAAGCAGAAGCATGGTGTAAGGAAGAATGGAAAGTTGAAGTGTTGGCACGCAAGAAGATGAATCAGAAAAATGCAGGGAGGAGTATGAAAGGAAGGTAACTGAAAGCTTAGATGGAAATGCAGTGAATGTAGGGATGCAGTCATGTGTGAATGAGGTTTTTGAAATATTTAGAGAAATGCTATTAAAGTTTGTAGAGTTATTAGTCGGACACAAGGTAGTGAGAGATAGGAATAAAAAGGGCTGTGCATGGTGGACAGAAATACTGTGGAAGAGAAGAAAAAGGTATATGGTAGATTGCTTGTTTTTAAAATGTTTAGAGAAATGTTATCAAAGTTTGTAGAATTATTAGTCAGACACAAGTTTGTGAGATATAGGAATAAAAAGGGTAATGCATGGTGGACAGAAATACTGTGGAAGAAAAGAGAAATGCATATGGTAGATTGCTTTGATAGGAATGTGCCAATGGAAGTTCAGCAAAGGAAGGGGAAGAATATAAGAAATGTTAGCAGAATATCACGAAGCTGATAGAGGAAAGCAAAGAGAGAGTAGATGAAGATTTTGGAAGGAAGTTAAGCGAAAAGTTTTTAGGATGATAGGAAACTTCTGAAAGGAGGTGACGAAGGAAAGAGGTGGATGTAAGAGTGGGAATGTTAATGTGAAAAGTAAGGAAGGGGAGTTGCTGAATCAAAAGGAGGAAGTAAAAGGAAGATGGAAAGAGGATTTTGAAGAACTGGTGAATGTGGGTTAAGGGGAACTAGCATTTATACAAGTGCAAGGTTTTATAGCAAAAGGGGAGGTAAGAAGGGCAATAAGGAGGCTGAAGGTAGGAAAGGCACCTGGAGTGGATTGGGTTACAGCTGAAATTCTGAAGTATGGAGAAGAAAGTGTGATAGAGTGGATGCATCTGATATGTAATTTAGCTTGGAAACGAAGAGTGTGTCTAAGGGTTGGGTGAAAGCTATTATTTTTCCTTTTTCAAAGGAAAAGATGCTAAGGATGTACGTAGTAATTATAGGGGAATAAGTCTGTTAATTGATAGAGTGATAGAAGTGATTGAATGCAGAATAAGTGAAAAGCTAGAGGGGTTTTAATAAAGGTAGTGTATGTGTGGATCAGATTTTTGTAGTAAAGATGACCATGGAAAAGTATTAAGTGAAAGGTAAGGAGTAAAATGCTGCTTATATGGATCTTGAGAAAGTTGAGTGGAATACTTTGTGGGATGTGTTTAGGATATATGGTGTAGGGTGACAACTGTTGGATGGAGTGAAGTCCTTCTATAGAGGAGCAAATGCATGTGTAAGAGTGGATGGAGAGCTCAGCAAAAGTATTGGTATACATGTAAGTGTAAGGCAGGGCTGTGTGATGTTCACTGTGTGGTTGAGAGAGCAGAAGAGGGTATGTTGAAATGGTTTAGACATATGGAGAGAATGAGTGAGGAATGATTGACAAAGAGGGTATATGTGTCAGATATGGAGGGAGGAAGGAGAAGCGGGAGACCAAATTGGAGGTGGAGGGATGGAGTGAAAAAGATTTTGAGTGATTGTGGCCTGAAGGCATACAAGGAATAGAGTGAATTGGAATGATGTGGTATACCAGGGTCGACATGCTGTCAGTGGACTGAGTCAGGTATGTGAAATATCTCAGGTAAACCATGGAAAGGTTTGTGGGGCCTGGATGCCGATAGGGAGCTATGGTTTTGGTGCATTACGCATGACATCTAGAGACTGAGTATGAACGAATGTGGCCTTTTTTTCTATTTTCTTGGTGTTATCTCACTGATGCAGGGGTTAGCAATGCTGCTTCCTGTGGGGTGGGGTAGTGCCAGGAATGGATGAAGGCAAGCCAGTATGAATATGTACAAGTATATGTATAATGAATGTGTATGTGTATGTATATTTTGATATGTATACATGCATGTATGGGCATTTATGTGTATATATATATATATATATATATATATATATATATATATATATATATATTATCCCTGGGGATAGGGGAGAAAGAATACTTCCCACGTATTCCCTGCGTGTCGTAGAAGGCGACTAAAAGGGGAGGGAGCGGGTGGCTGGAAATCCTCCCCTCTCGTTTTTTTTTTTGATTTTCCAAAAGAAGGAACAGAGAAGGGGGCCAGGTGAGGATTTTCCCTCTAAGGCCCAGTCCTCTGTTCTTAACGCTACCTCGCAAACGCGGGAAATGGCGAATAGTATGAAAAAAAAAAAAAAATATATATATATATATATATATATATATATATATATATATATATATATATATATATATATATATATATATATATATGTGTGTGTATATGAGTGGATGGGCCATTCTACATCTGTTTCTTGGATTTACCTCGCTGACACGGGAAACAATGATTAAGTATGATAATAAAAATAGATATTATTCATGACAGCTAGAGGCTGATTGTGACTGAATGTTGCCGTTTTGTCTGTTTTTCCTGGTGCTAGCTCACTGAAGCAGGGGGTAGCGATGCTATTTTCCTGTGTGGCGGGGTAGCAACAGGAATGGATGAAGGCAAGCAAGTATGACCATGTACATGTGTATATATGTATATGTCTGTGTATGTGTATGAATATGTTGATATGTGTGTGTGTGTATATGTGTCTATGAGCGTTTATGTATATATATATATGTATATATACAGTGGAATTTATTAAAAAAGGGGGTGACTGTATTATTGACTGGTTGGTAAGGTTATTTAATGTATGTATGACTCATGGTGAGGTGCCTGAGGATTGGCGGAATGTGTGTATAGTGCCATTGTACAAAGGCAAAGGGGATAAGAGTGAGTGCTCAAATTTTAGAGGTATAAGTTTGTTGAGTATTCCTGGTAAATTATATGGGAGGGTATTGATTGAGAGGGTGAAGGCATGTACAGAGCATCAGATTGGGGAAGAGTAGTGTGGTTTCAGAAGTGGTAGAGGATGTGTGGATCAGGTGTTTGCTTTGAAGAGTGTATGTGAGAAATACTTAGAAAAGCAAATGGATTTGTATGTAGCATTTATGGGTCTGGAGAAGGCATATGATAGAGTTGATAGAGATGCTCTGTGGAAGGTATTAAGAATATATGGTGTGGGAGGAAAGTTGTTAGAAGCAGTGAAAAGTTTTTATCGAGGATGTAAGGCATGTGTACGTGTAGGAAGAGAGGAAAGTGATTGGTTCTCGGTGAATGTAGGTTTGCGGCAGGGGTGTGTGATGTCTCCATGGTTGTTTAATTTGTTTATGGATGGGGTTGTTAGGGAGGTGAATGCAAGAGTTTTGAAAAGAGGGGCAAGTATGAAGTCTGTTGTGGATGAGAGAGCTTGGGAAGTGAGTCAGTTGTTGTTCGCTGATGATACAGCGCTGGTAGCTGATTCATGTGAGAAACTGCAGAAGCTGGTAACTGAGTTTGGTAAAGTGTGTGAAAGAAAGTTAAGAGTAAATGTGAATAAGAGCAAGGTTATTAGGTACAGTAGGGTTGAGGGTCAAGTCAATTGGGAGGTAAGTTTGAATGGAGAAAAACTGGAGGAAGTAAAGTGTTTTAGATATCTGGGAGTGGATCTGGCAGCGGATGGAACCATGGAAGCAGAAGTGAATCATAGGGTGGGGGAGGGGGGCGAAAATCCTGGGAGCCTTGAAGAATGTGTGGAAGTCGAGAACATTATCTCGGAAAGCAAAAATGGGTATGTTTGAAGGAATAGTGGTTCCAACAATGTTGTATGGTTGCGAGGCGTGGGCTATGGATAGAGTTGTGCGCAGGAGGATGGATGTGCTGGAAATGAGATGTTTGAGGACAATGTGTGGTGTGAGGTGGTTTGATCGAGTAAGTAACGTAAGGGTAAGAGAGATGTGTGGAAATTAAAAGAGCGTGATTGAGAGAGCAGAAGAGGGTGTTTTGAAATGGTTTGGGCACATGGAGGGAATGAGTGAGGAAAGATTGACCAAGAGGATATATGTATCGGAGGTGGAGGGAACGAGGAGAAGTGGGAGACCAAATTGGAGGTGGAAAGATGGAGTGAAAAAGATTTTGTGTGATCGGGGCCTGAACTTGCGGGAGGGTGAAAGGAGGGCAAGGAATAGAGTGAATTGGATCGATGTGGTATACCGGGGTTGACGTGCTGTCAGTGGATTGAAATCGGGGCATGTGAAGCCTCTGGGTAAACCATGGAAAGCTGTGTAGTTATGTATATTTGCGTGCATGGACGTGTATGTATATACATGTGTATGGGGGTGGGTTGGGCCATTTCTTTTGTCTGTTTCCTTGCCCTACCTCGTGAACGCGGGAGACAGTGGAAAAAAAAACGAAAAAAAATATATATATATATATATTTATTTTTTTTTTTTTGCTTTGTCACTGTCTCCTGCATTAGCTTAGGTAGCGCAAGGAAACAGACGAAAGAATGGCCCAACCCACCCACATACACATGTATATACATACACGTCCACACAAAGCACATATACATACCTATACATTTCAATGTATACATATATATACACACACAGACATATACATATATACCCATGTACATAATTCATGCTGTCTGCCTTAATTCATCCCCATCGCCACCCCGCCACACATGGGATAACAACACCCTCCCCCTCATATGTGCGAGGTAAAACTACAAAAAGACAACAAAGGCCCCTTTCGTTTACACTCAGTCTCTAGCTGTCATGTTATAATGCACTGAAACCAAAGCTCAGTCTCCACATCCAGGCCCCACAGAACTTTTCATGGTTTACCCCAGACGCTTCACATGCCCTGATTCAATCCATTGACAGCACGTCGACCCCGATATATAACATCGTTCCAATTCACTTTATTCCTTGCACGCCTTTCACCCTCCTGCATGTTCAGGCCCCGATCACTCAAAATCTTTTTCACTCCATCTTTCCACCTCCAATTTGGTCTCTCACTTCTCCTCGTTCCCACCACCTCTGACACATGTATCCTCTTGGTCAATCTTTCCTCACTCATTCTCTCCATGTGACCAAACCATTTCAAAACACCCTCTTCTGTTCTCTCAACCACACTCTTTTTATTACCACACATCTAGCTTACCCTATTATTACTTACTCGATCAAACCACCTCACACCACATATTGTCCTCAAACATCTCATTTTCAGCACATCCACCCTCCTGCACACAACTCTATCCATAGCCCTTGCCTCGCAACCATACAACATTGTTGGAACCACTATTCCTTCAAACATACCCATTTTTGCTTTCGGCGACATACCCATTTTTGCTTTCGGAGATAATGTTCTCGACTTCCACACATTTTTCAACGCTCCCAGAACTTTCGCCCCCTCCCCCACCCTATGACTCACTTCTGCTTCCACGGTTCCATCCACTGCCAAATCCACTCCCAGATATCTAAAACACTTCATAAGAATATATGGTGTGGGAGGCAAGTTGTTAGAAGCAGTGAAAAGTTTTTATCAAGGATGTAAGGCGTGTGTACATGTAGAAAGAGAGCAAAGTGATTGGTTCTCAGTGAATGTAGGTTTGTGGTAGGGGTGTGTGATGTCTCCATGGTTGTTTAATTTGTTTATGGATGGGGTTGTTAGGGAGGTGAATGCAAGAGTTTTGGAAAGAGGGGCATGTATGCAGTCTGTTGTGGATGAGAGAGCTTGGGAAGTGAGTCAGTTGTTGTTTGCTGATGATACAGCGCTGGTGGCTGATTCATGTGAGAAACTGCAGAAGCTGGTGACTGAGTTTGGTAAAGTATGTGAAAGAAGAAAGTTGAGAGTAAATGTGAATAAGAGTAAGGTTATTAGGTACAGTAGGATTGAGGGTCAAGTAAATTGGGAGGTATATATATATATATATATATATATATATATATATAGTGAGTGGTGGGATGACCCAAAATGGGTATGTTTGAAGGAATAGTGATTCCAACAATGTTGTATGGTTGCGAGGCGTTGGCTATAGAAAGGGTTGTGCTGAGGAGGGTGGATATGTTGGAAATGAAATGTTTAAGGACAATATTTGGTGTAAGGTGGTTTGATCGAGTAAGTAATGAAAGGGTAAGAGAGGTGTGGTAATGAAAAGAGTGTTATTGAGAGAGCAGAAGAGGGTGTGTTGAAATGGTTTGGATACTTGGAGAGAATGAGTGAGGAAAGATTGAGAAAGAGGATATAGGTGTCAGAAGTAGAGGAACCAGGAGAAGCGGGAGACAAAAGTGGAGGTGGAAGGATGAAGTGAAGAAGATTTTGAGCGATTGGGGCCTGAACATACAGGTGGGTGAAAGGCGTGCAAGGAATAGAGTGCATTAGAATGATGTGGTATACTGGGGTCGATGTTCTGTCAATGGATTGAACCAGGGTATGTGAAGCATCTGAGGTAAACCATGGAAAGTTTTGTGGGGCCTGGATGTGGAAAGGGAGCTGTGGTTTCAGTGTATTACACATGACAGCTAGTGACTGAGTGTAAATGAATGTTGCCTTTGTTGTCTTTTCCTAGTGCTACGGGTGTATGTGTGTGTGTGTGTGTGTGTATGTTCTATTTCTTGTGTGGCAGGGTGGCAACAGGAATGGATTATGGCAGCAAGTATGAATATGTATACGTGTGTATATGTCTGTGTATGTATATGTATGTATACGTTGAAATATTTCTTTCAAACTATTCGCCATTTCCCACATTAGCAAGGTAGCGTTAAGAACAGAGGACTGGGCCTCTGAGGGAATATCCTCACCTGGCCCCCTTCTCTGTTCCTTCTTGGAAAAAAAAAAAAAAAAGATGGGAGGATTTCCAGCCCCCTGCTCCCTCCCCTTTTAGTCGCCTTCTACGACACTTAGGGAATAAGTGGGAAGTATTCTTTCTCCCCTCTTCCCAGGGATACGTTGAAATATATAGGTATGTATATGTGTGCGTGTGTGGATGTTTATGTATATACATGTGTGTGGGGGGTGGGTTGGGCCATTCTTTCCTTGTTTCCTTGCGCTACCTTGCTAACACAGGAGATGGCAATTAAGTATAATAAAAAAATTAATGAATAGCATATATGAGATATCATTACCCATGATATCTCAGCTACCACATGGAAACAATTTACAAATGTACAAAGCATCCACCCTTTTGCATTCAAGGCTCACAAATTGCATATATACAACAGTGTTGCTACTGCTGTCCCTTCAAACATATACATCTCTGCCCCCTTTTTGGATACAGACATTACTTTTGACACACTCATTAATATGCCAAGGGCCCCCAACCCTAGCTTCCACCCTTTAGTTCACTTCTTCCCCCATGTTTCCATTCACTTTTAGGTACCCAAAGTACCTAAAAGTCTTGTCCAACTTTGTGCTACAGCTCATAACCTTACATCTTGTTATTAGCTTTCAGCATTATTCTTTTACACTCACTGAATAGCCTGTTGTAAATGTTTAGTGGCATTTAATTTTTCGGAAAAAAGACAATAGATTATTGATATCAATTTTGTTAGTGTAGAGGCATTTACACGAATTTCATGAAGATTGTTTCATGCTTCAATCTGCATTGAGAATGGAATAGTAATGTAGAAAATGTTTGAATAACAACTATTTTTGCAGTGTGACTTCCAATAGTAACCTGTCAGAGCTGGCTCGAAAACTGCAGCAGCTGGGTACACCAGGAGGCACCATTCCTCCTCTCACTCTGTCATCGTCACACACATTGCCTCCTCTCTCAGTCCCATTGTCTGCAACCAGCCATCCTAGTACTCCTATTTCTCTGGTTACCCAACCAACTTTCAGCCAAGATCTCAGCATGCAGCTTGCAGGGGTGAGTTTTATCTTATAGAAATATGTACTGAATTTTATAATGAATTTGTTATAAAAATGACAAGGCTTTGACTTGTTATTTAGGATGATACTTTTTTCTTTGGTATAAAGAATATAACTCCAGCTTTTTAGGTATCTCATGTTATCTTATTTAGAAATATGTTAAAATTTATGGCATGAAATATATATATATATATATATATATATATATATATATATATATATATATATATATATATATATATATATATATATATATATATATATAATTACTCCACTACCAGTTTCTGCGAGAGTCCTAGTGTTACCTAGAACCTCTCTAAAGGCTCCTGCACTTCAAGGCTATGCTGCTTCCAGTAGCAGGGAAATGTAGGGTCCTTTGCAGTGAAAAATTCTATGATGAGACTTTGTTTCTGGTATTGTAGTCTTGCCATATTGCATATTTCCTCCTCCTCTGTTCCTTCTTTTGGAAAAGTAGAAACTGGAGGGGAAGATTTCCAGTATCCCACTACCACCCTTTAAGTCATCTACAACATGCAGAGAAGACATGGGAAGTAATCTTTCTTCTCTGTATACTTACATGCTTATGTATGTTTATTTATTTATTATACTTGATCACCCTTTCCAGTGTCAGCAAGGTAGCGCCAGGAAACAAAGAATGGCCTATCCACTCATGTACATATATATGTATATATATATATATATATATATATATATATATATATATATATATATATATATATATATATATATATATATCTTCTTCATACTATTCGCCATTTCCCGCGTTAGCAAGGTAGCGTTAAGAACAGAGGGAATATCCTCACTTGGCCCCCTTCTCTGTTCCTTCTTTTGGAAAATCAAAAAACAGGATATATATAGGGGAGAAAGAATACTTCCCACGTATTCCCTGCGTGTCGTAGAAGGCGACTAAAAGGGAAGGGAGCGGGGGGCTGGAAATCCTCCCCTCTCGTTTTTTTTTTTTTTTTTTTTTTTTTTTTTTTTTTTTCCAAAAGAAGGAACAGAGAAGAGGTCCAGGTGAGGATATTCCCTCAAAGGCCCAATCCTCTGTTCTTAACACTACCTCGCTATCGCGGGAAATAGCGAATAGTATGAAAAAAAAAATATATATATATATATATATATATATATATATATATATATATATATATATATATATATATATTTTTTGCCGCTGTCTCCCGCATTTGCGAGGTAGCGCAAGGAGACAGACGAAAGAAATGGCCCAACCCACCCCCATACACATGTATATACATACGTCCACACACGCAAATATACATACCTACACAGCTTTCCATGATTTACTCCAGACACTTCACATGCCCTGATTCAATCCACTGACAGCACGTCAACCCCGGTATACCACATTGATCCAATTCACTCTATTCCTTGCCCTCCTTTCACCCTCCTGCATGTTCAGGCCCCGATCACACAAAATCTTTTTCACTCCATCTTTCCACCTCCAATTTGGTCTCCCACTTCTCCTTGTTCCCTCCACCTCCGACACATATATCCTCTTGGTCAATCTTTCCTCACTCATTCTCTCCATGTGCCCAAACCATTTCAAAACACCCTCTTCTGCTCTCTCAACCACGCTCTTTTTATTTCCACACATCTCTCTTACCCTTAAGTTACTTACTCGATCAAACCACCTCACACCACACATTGTCCTCAAACATCTCATTTCCAGCACATCCATCCTCCTGCGAACAACTCTATCCATAGCCCACGCCTCGCAACCATACAACATTGTTGGAACCACTATTCCTTCAAACATACCCATTTTTGCTTTCCGAGATAATGTTCTCGACTTCCACACATTCTTCAAGGCTCCCAGGATTTTTGCCCCCTCCCCCACCCTATGATCCACTTCCGCTTCCATGGTTCCATCCGCTGCCAGATCCACTCCCAGATATCTAAAACACTTTACTTCCTCCAGTTTTTCTCCATTCAAACTTACCTCCCAATTGACTTGACCCTCAACCCTACTGTACCTAATTACCTTGCTCTTATTCACATTTACTCTTAACTTTCTTCTTTCACACACTTTACCAAACTCAGTCACCAGCTTCTGCAGTTTCTCACATGAATCAGCCACCAGCGCTGTATCATCAGCGAACAACAACTGACTCACTTCCCAAGCTCTCTCATCCCCAACAGACTTCATACTTGCCCCTCTTTCCAAAACTCTTGCATTCACCTCCCTAACAACCCCATCGATAAACAAACTAAACAACCATGGAGACATCACACACCCCTGCCGCAAACCTACATTCACTGAAAACCAATCACTTTCCTCTCTTCCTACACGTACACATGCCTTACATCCTTGATATATATATATATATATATATATATATATATATATATATATATATATATATATATATATATATATATATTATATTTTATATATATTTTATTATTATACTTTGTCGCTGTCTCCTGCGTTTGCGAGGTAGCGCAAGGAAACAGACGAAAGAAATGGCCCAACCCCCCCCGATACACATGTATATACATACGTCCACACACGCAAATATACATACCTACACAGCTTTCCATGGTTTACCCCAGACGCTTCACATGCCTTGATTCAATCCACTGACAGCACGTCAACCCTGGTATACCACATCGCTCCAATTCACTCTATTCCTTGCCCTCCTTTCACCCTCCTGCATGTTCAGGCCCCGATCACAGAAAATCTTTTTCACTCCATCTTTCCACCTCCAATTTGGTCTCCCTCTTCTCCTCGTTCCCTCCACCTCCGACACATATATCCTCTTGGTCAATCTTTCCTCACTCATTCTCTCCATGTGCCCAAACCACTTCAAAACACTCTCTTCTGCTCTCTCAACCACACTCTTTTTATTTCCACACATCTCTCTTACCCTTACGTTACTCACTCGATCAAACCACCTCACACCACACATTGTCCTCAAACATCTCATTTCCAGCACATCCATCCTCCTGCGCACAACTCTATCCATAGCCCACGCCTCGCAACCATACAACATTGTTGGAACCACTATTCCTTCAAACATACCCATTTTTGCTTTCCGAGATAATGTTCTCGACTTCCACACATTCTTCAAGGCCCCCAGAATTTTCGCCCCCTCCCCCACCCTATGATCCACTTCCGCTTCCATGGTTCCATCCGCTGCCAGATCCACTCCCAGATATCTAAAACACTTCACTTCCTCCAGTTTTTCTCCATTCAAACTCACCTCCCAATTGACTTGACCCTCAACCCTACTGTACCTAATAACCTTGCTCTTATTCACATTTACTCTTAACTTTCTTCTTCCACACACTTTACCAAACTCAGTCACCAGCTTCTGCAGTTTTCTCACATGAATCAGCCACCAGCGCTGTATCATCAGCGAATAACAACTGACTCACTTCCCAAGCTCTCTCATCCCCAACAGACTTCATACTTGCCCCTCTTTCCAAAACTCTTGCATTTACCCCCCTAACAACCCCATCCATAAACAAATTAAACAACCATGGAGACATCACACACCCTTGCCGCAAACCTACATTCACTGAGAACCAATCACTTTCCTCTCTTCCTACACGTACACATGCCTTACATCCTCGATAAAAACTTTTCACTGCTTCTAACAACTTGCCTCCCACACCATATATTCTTAATACCTTCCACAGAGCATCTCTATCAACTCTATCATATGCCTTCTCCAGATCCATAAATGCTACATACAAATCCATTTGCTTTTCTAAGTATTTCTCACCTACATTCTTCAAAGCAAACACCTGATCCACACATCCTCTACCACTTCTGAAACCACACTGCTCTTCCCCAAATATGTTTATATTTTATCCCTAGGGATAGGGGAGAAAGAATACTTCCCACGTATTCCCTGCGTGTCGTAGAAGGCAACTAAAAGGGAAGGGAGCGGGGAGGTTGGAAATCCTCCCCACTCATTTTTTATTAATTTTCCAAAAGAAGGAACAGAGAAGGGGGCCAGATGAGGATATTCCCTCAAAGGCCCAGTCCTTTGTTCTTAACGCTACCTTGCTAATGCAGGAAATGGTGAATGGTATGAAAGAAAGATATATATATTTGTTTATTCTTTTATTTATTTATTTACAAAAAAGGCCATATTCATTCACACTCAGTCTCGAGCTGTAATGTGTATTGCACTGAAACCACAGCTCCCTATCCACCACATCCAGGCTCCCACAGACCTTTCCATGGTTTACCCCAGTCGCTTTACATGCCCTGGTTTAGTCCACTGACAGCACGTTGACCATGGTGTACTGCATCGTTCCAATTCACTCTATTCCTTGCACTCCTTTCACCCTCCTCCATGTTCAGGCCCCGATCACTCAAAATCTTTTTCACTCCATCTTTCCACCTCCAGTTTGGTTTCCCACTTCTCCTTGTTCCCTTCACCTCAGACACATATATCCTCTTTTTGCTGCATTGCACGTGACAGCTAGAGACTGTGTGAACGAATGTGGACTATTTTGTCTGTTTTCCTGTTTTGCTGTTTCCTTTGGCAAGGCTGTATCATTGGAGTTTAATCTTGTCATAGTACATTTCACTCCAAAGGAGTTTATAGTTCCCAACCACTGGAACTAGCACAGCCTTGGGCTGCAGGAACCTTTGGAAAGGTCCTGGGTAACACTTGATCTCTTTCATGGAAATTGGTCTTTGGGTAATTATAAATAAATAAATGAATAAATAAATAGATATATAAAATGCAAAATATGGCATGATAAATCAGGTTATTGTGTGCTTTGTGTTCTAGTTGCTTTATCTAACTCTTTTTGTGAATGTTGTGTCTGTTAAGTTATGGTTTCCTTTGCTGCAGTAGCATAGAACAATAGATATTTTTTTGCTCAGAGTCATAATTTGAATCTTTACAGATATAATTATGATTGCTTTTTCGTTTTTTTAATGATTATCTTGTTCAGTTAATCAGTCCATTGTAGAAAATTCAAGTTAAGGTATCTTATGAAGTTTGCATAGAATGTCTTTGCCTTTTTTGTGAGATTATATAAAATTTTACTTTTTATTTAAATTACTTATTATACTCTTGAAAAATTATTCAGTAATACTAGTTCTGTATGGCTCTGTAGCAATTGGTGTGTATGAATGAGTCATAGTGCTAGCCAGATGAAACACAGGGTGCCTAAAACAGTAGTAGATATTAGAAGTGCAGTTAGGGTGTCTGACACCATTCCTTTAAAAGAATTAAACTCTATAATGAAAATTTTGTATGATTGTTAACTTGAAAGAAGCAAAGTTTGATAAACAGAAATATATGTTTGAATGAATTATTTGATAACTGACTTTTATGTGGTTGACTAACTACAGAAATGTATGATTTAAGATGTGTAAAAAAAAGGCAACATGGACTCCAAGATCTGTTAAAAAAAGGCAACATAGACTCCAAAAATATGAATCCAGACTACTTAATTTGAGGTGTCACCTCCTTTTTTGAAAAGTAACCACTGAGAACCTACCAAATGTAAGCCAGGTCATCTTCATTGCACCAGTATTGCTATACTTTGGCATTTCTAAGAAATGGGTAATTCCCTGTTCCTCAGGTGGTAGCCTCCCTAATTGTAGGTAACAAGCCAAGTGGCTTCTCATTGTGACCTGTCTTTCTAGACGTGGTGGACATCAGCCATAGAGAAGGATGTTGTTGATGAGATTAAGGTGTATGTGATTATTTTTTTCTGTAGAATGAAGGATTGAAATCCTCACAAATCATTGCCAGATCAGTGGAATTTTCCACATTCAAGCATGCCTAAAAAAAATTGAGGAAATCCTATGAATTTGCTGAAAAGAAAACATTTTTTTTTCCCTGATTTGTTTTCACTCAACAAGCTTTATATTTGTTTGAGGCTTTGAAGCAGGTGTAGGTCTTAAAATCTGAATAAGCCTTTCATGTACTCCAAGCTTAACAAGCATTACCCCTCTCGCAAAATTCACAAAAGATTCAAGCAACCCCTTCCTTTTAAACATAACAAGATCTTCAAACTTCAGAATGGACATTAAATGAAAACAATCTTTCCTGATCCTAAAAAAGACGAAGGAAATTTTGAAGGACTTTCATACTTGTTCTGCACATCTTGCTTTGGCTTGGTAAAGAAGGGTTACGGATAATTCTTCCTAGAGCTTTGAGTGTTTCCTTTGTACAAGTTATAAGTTAGTGCTAGGCTGATTTAAATTTTAGTCAGCACAGGAATAGCAAAAGGAGGGAAATGCTCATAATTAGCAGAGTCAGACATCTATGCAATTTCATCCATCTATATTGCCCAAGGCTGAGAAGTTGGATGTGAACATGCAATGGCTCAAAATGGCAGTAGATTCAGCTTTGGTTTAGAATGAAGGTTTGGGAGGCTTAGAGATGATAACTATATTTTCTTGAAGAAATCTTGAAAATTTTCTGATGGAAGTATTTTGTAATTCTCCATTTTGCAGTTTTGCACAGTATACACAAAATATCTTGTCTGCCTCCCCATACATTTTCAAAAGTGATGTCTTTCTTATATCTTATTACTTTGTTCTCTCTCCTTTGGACTTGATTACCACCTCCAGATTCTAGGCCTGAATTGTTAAGGCTCTTGAAGTTTTCTGTTTTGGGTCCATAGTGTCTTGATCTCCATTGAGATGAGGCACTGATGAGATGTTGCAGGAAGCAGCTGCCTGAACATGCATTCTAAGATCCCAGTGTGCCTAGAAATCTCATGTGTACCCATATTTTTTTGCTTCTTGGCATGACTTTGAGCTTTTCCCTCCTTTAGAAAGGTGAGAGCCAACCATTTTGAAAGACAGGTGGAAGAAATACATTGCCCGAAAGTGAAATTCCCAGAATGAAGTGGCATTCTGGAAGTGTAAAGAAAGATTATTCCCTCAAGATATCTTGAGGCACACTGAGACAGGTTGCAGGTAGTAATGCCATTAGAAACAAAAGTCTCAGCAACCAGATTTATGATTATTTCACCCTGAGAGTGTCATATGCTTGTACTCACAATAAACCTTAGCCATGTATTGCCTTTGAAAATATATGGGGATAGGCAGTGTTTTCTTAGTGTGCCGTAGTTTCTCTCTCTGCACACGTTAGGTTCTTAATTGTGTGCAATTTTAAAGCATTACAGGTATTGTAGATTTTATAGGAACTGCAAATATCAGAATTGTTTTACTGGTCTTTCAGGCTTTATAAGTTGCATGTTTCATGAGATATTTGATTAGAAGAAAGCATAGGAGGATTTCTGAAAATAGTTAAATGCAATATTAAGAGGGACACCAAATGATTTTGGAATCTTACTTCTTCATTCCACCACTCACTACCCTTTCTAATCTGCCCACCTCCCACGCTTCTCATGCCACAAGCATCTTTTGCACAAGCCATCACTGCTTCCCTAAATACATCCCATTCCTCCCCCACTCCCCTTACGTCCTTCTTCTCACCTTTTTCCATTCTGTACTCAGTCTCTCCTGGTACTTCCTCACACAAGCTCACTTACTCTCACCACTCTTTTCACCCCAACATTCTCTCTTCTTTTCTGAAAACCTCTACAAATCTTCACCTTCGCCTCCACAAGACAATGATCAGGCATCCCTTTAGTTGCATCTCTCAGCACATTAACATCCAAAAGTCTTTCTTTTGCGCGCCTATCAATTAACACGTAATCCAATAATGCTCTCTGGCCACCTCTCCTACTTACATATGTATACTTATGTATATCTCTCTTTTTAAACCACGTATTCCCAATCACCAGTCCTTTTTCAGCACATAAATCTACAAGCTCTTCACCATATCCATTTACAACACTGAACATCCCATGTACACCAATTATTCCCTCAACTGCCACATTACTCACCTTTGCATTCAAATCACCCATTACTATAACCCGGTCTTGTGCATCAAAACCACTAACACACTCACTCAGCTGCTCCCAAAACACTTGCCCCTCATGATCTTTCTTCTCATGCCAAGGTGCATATGCACCAATAATCACCCATCTCTCTCCATCCGCTTTCAGTTTTACCCATATCATTGTAGAGTTACTTTCTTACACTCTATCACATACTCCCACCACTACTGTTTCAGGAGTAGTGCTACTCCTTCCCTTGCTCTTGTCCTCTCACTAACCCCTGACTTTACTCCCAAGACATTTCCAAACCACTCTTCCCCTTTACCCTTGAGCTTCATTTCACTCAGAGCCAAAACATCCAGGTTCCTTTCCTCAAACATACTACCTATCTCTCCTTTTTTCTCATCTTGGTTACATCCACACCCCAATCTGAGCCTTCGAGGAGGATGAGCACTCCCCGTGTGACTCCTTCTTCTGTTTCCCCTTTTAGAAAGTTAGAATACAAGGAGGGGAGGGTTTCCAGCACCCTGCTCCCGTCCCCTTTAGTCGCCTTCTACGAAACGTGAAGAATGCGTGGGAAGTATTCTTTCTCCCCTATATTTATTTTTATTTATTCATTTTTATTTTGCTTTGTCACTGTCTCCCGCATTAGCGAGGTAGCGCAAGGAAACAGACAAAAGAATGGCCCAACCCACCCACATACACGTATATATACATACACGTCCACACACGCAAATATACATACCTATACATCTCAACATATACATATATATACACACATAGACATATACATATATACACGTGTACATAATTCATACTGTCTGCCTTTATTCATTCCCATCGCCACCCCACCACACATGAAATAACAACCCCCTCCCCCCCCTCATGTGTGCGAGGTAGCGCTAGGAAAAGAGAACAAAGGCCACATTCGTTCACACTCAGTCTCTTGCTGTCATATAATAATGCACTGAAACCACAGCTCCCTCTCCACATCCAGGCCCCACAGAACTTTCCATGGTTTACCCCAGACGCTTCACATGCCCTGGTTCAATCCATTGACAGCATGTCGACCCCAGTATACCACATCGTTCCAATTCACTCTATTCCTTGCACGCCTTTCACCCTCCTGCATGTTCAGGCCCCGATCACTCAAAATCTTTTTCACTCCATCTTTCCACCTCCAATTTGGTCTCCCACTTCTCGTCCTCTCCACCTCTGACACATATATCCTCTTGGTCAATCTTTCCTCACTCATTCTCTCCATGTGACCAAGCCATTTCAAAACACCCTCTTCTGCTCTCTCAACCACACTCTTTTTATTACCACACATCTCTCTTACCCTATTATTATTTACTCAATCAAACCACCTCACACCACATATTGTCCTCAAACATCTCATTTCCAGCACACCCACCCTCCTGTGCACAACTCTATCCATAGCCCACGCCTCGCAACCATATAACATTGTTGGAACCACTATTCCTTCAAACATACCCATTTTTGCTTTCGGAGATAATGTTCTCGACTTCCACACATTCTTCAACGCTCCCAGAACTTTCTCCCCCTCCCCCCCTGGATTCACTTCTGCTTCCATGGTTCCATCTGCTGCCAAATCCACTCCCAGATATCTAAAACACTTCACTTCCTCCAGTTTTTCTCCATTCAAACTTACCTCCCAATTGACTTGTCGCTCAACCCTACTGTACTTAATAACCTTGCTCTTATTCACATTTACTCTCAACTTTCTTCTTTCACACACTTTACCAAACTCAGTCACTAGCTTCTGCAGTTTCTTACATGAATCAGCCACCAGTGCTGTATCATCAGTGAACAACAACTGACTCACTTCCCAAGCTCTCTCATCCACAACAGACTGCATACTTGCCCCTCTTTCCAAAACTCTTGCATTCACCTCCCTAACAACCCCATCCATAAACAAATTAAACAACCATGGAGACATCACACACCCCTGCCGCAAACCTACATTCACTGGAAACCAATCACTCTCCTCTTTTTTACTCCTATGTATGTATGCACACACATGCACACCAAAGCCTATACTGGGTGTGAAGAGTTGGGTGTGTATGTAAGGTGATGTTAGACTCAGAGTGCGAGGGTAGATATACGTGGTGAAGTCTTCAGAGATTTCACCCCCGCAGCCCATGCTAGGCTCAGGCTGTTGGGTTTAGGATTTTTGTTGACCAAGCAATTGGAAGCTGCAACTTGCTGACATAGGAGGAAGTTTGTAAGAAGTATGGAGATTACTTTGATGAACAGATAGGGAATGATATGATATAGAATAAGAGGTAAGGGTATTGGCACAGTAGGATAACAGGTCAGGAAAGTGTGAAATAGATAGGGGGAAGATGTTATAAAGGAGGCAAGTAGTATATCATGCATTTGGAAATGGGGGCTGTAGATGAAGAGTAGTAATTTGCTTGGCTATAGAATCTCATCTTTATAGATCATTGTCAATAACAGAAAATCAGTGTCAAAATACAGATATCCCTCATAGGTTAACGAAAATGTATTTAAAAAACACCTTGATAACTTTTGAAGTCATTAACTTATGAATTTAACTTGGAGAAAATCAGTAGACATTGGCCAAAATCAGTGTTAACTTTCACCCAAAACCCATTTTTTCACCATTTTTGCTTTCAGGTATATTTTCACTTTAGTACTTTTCAAAGATTTGATACAGAAAAGTACCATGAGTAAATCATACCTAATGAAGCATACCCACTCAAACATGATGTCATCTGGCTGCATGGTAGCCAACGCATTTGTTGATATTCAGACATTCAGAGCACTCACCGAGTTCTTGGGGCTTGCAGGTACTAGAGTTAAGGCTGGGTAAGGATGGTTTTCAGGTTCATCTTCAGATGATGAATTAAGATCAGCCCCTATCCAAGCAAAACTTTGTAAATGACGGGTTCTAGTTGTAAGCTGTAGCTATCAGAGGATGATGAACTCTTCGGCATGAAGTTGGAGATGATACTCCTATGCTGTTCTAATGCCTTTTGCTTCATCAAGAAACCTATGTAGCTTTGCATGATCTGGTTGAGGTTAAGAAGAACTCGGTGCTTCTCTAAATGTTTGGATCATTGTCACGTACTGCCTCTATGGCTTGTTTGTAAAAGGTGATTCTTTCCAGTTTTTGCATGTTTAAAGTTAGCTGGTTAGGGACTAATGATATATGTCCCCATCATCTAATGATATGAGGAAAATTTGAATAAGCACTTAAGTACTCAAGATTTTATGTTGGCATAAAAGAATGGATAAAATAGAACCTTGCTGATTTATGAATTGCTAACTGGTGGGGATATCTGTATATGAATTTTTTTCTGTGATTGAGCAACTTATGAACTGTGGAGATGTACAGGTGACAACCCAAACACCTTTACCTTTGCTCTGATTTG